>NC_034604.1:33526574-33542311 GCF_900095145.1 Mus pahari | reverse complement strand
AGGAGGAGGAGGAAGAGGAAGAGGAGGAGGAGGAGGAAGAAGAGGAAGAGGAGGAAGAAGAGGAGGAAGAGGAGGAAGAGGAGGAGGAGGAGGAAGAGGAAGAAGAGGAGGAGGAGGAGGAAGAAGAGGAGGAGGAGGAAGAAGAAGAGGAGGAGGAGGAAGAGGAGGAAGAGGAGATGGTACCAAACACTGAGTCTATAGAGGGGCTCTACTCCTGAGAGGCAGTGAGGTTGTAACTGCCTCATCCCATGTGGACAGGCCGAGTGCCTTGCCACTGGCATCTGATTTCTGGGTAGAGTCCCTCTGTATAGCATCCTCTGGGAGGGACGAGGGATGGGCCATGGCTGTAAGGGTAAGCTGAAAGAAGGAAGAGTGAGGACCATACTTCTTCCATGTCAGAATGTGGGCAGAGACTTCCTGCTTCCCTCCCTCCGTCCCTCCCTTGCTCCCTCCCTCCCTCCCATCTGGCTAGACTCAGAATAATCCTCACACCAGAGGGCAGGTTCCAGGCTGTAGGACTCAGAACCCCTCCTCCACTTGGATCTGAGTGAGCTCAGTGGTTGGAGCCCTTGTGTAGACTGAGGGATTGTCTGGGGTGATGGCCCAGGAGGTTTCTATTGCATGATTTCTGCATCTCCCTGCAACCTGCCACACCAGGGATAAGTAGCCACTGGTGACTAAACCCCTTTACCTTGCAGAGGGGAGAGAGAGAGAGAGAGAGAGAGAGAGAGAGAGAGAGAGAGAGAGAGAGAGAGAATCTCTGAAGAGAATGGCTTTCTTCACCAGCCCAGGGAATCGTCTTAGGCTGGCCCTGTCCAGTCAGAGCCATGTGCCTGCAGGAAACCAACTCCACACAGCACCCCGTGGGACCGGCTCCTAATCCCTCCTGCGTGGACTATGGCTTCTCCCAGAAGCTGCCTGCCGTGTCCCTTGTTTTTCTGACTCCTTCACAAACCACCTGCTTATTAAACTCATGCATGTTCACAGGTGTAATATGTGCATTCATCTCAGAACACACAGTGACAGCTAAGGCCCCAAACCAAAAAGAGATAAAGCTCAGGAAAGACAATTCGTATAGAAGAAATGTAAATACTAAATGAATGAAGCAACACTCATTCTTGATAGTAACAATAAATACATCTATGAAGCCCTGTCAGGGACACACTCCACCTATTCAGAAACACAGGACAACACATAAGCCCCGGCACCACCCAGCGTTGACAAAGCCTTGGCCTCCCAATGGTACAGTCCTTCCAGAGAGCAACTTACCAACGCATGTCAAGTACCATCAAATCTTCAGCTTTACCAGGTGGTGGTAGCATACAACTTTAATTTCAGCAGAGGAGGCAGAGGCAGAGGCAGAGGCAGAGGCAGAGGCAGAGGCAGAGGCAGAGGCAGAGGCAGGCAGATTTCTTGAGTTCAAGGCCAGCCTGGTCTTATATAGTGAGTTCCAGGACAGTCAGGGATACACAGAGAAACCCTGTCTCAAAAAACAAAGAATGTCTAGCTTTTTGAGTCAGGTAGCCAACCCCTAGGAGTTTCTCTTAAGAATTTACAAGAGGGTCAAAAGAAAAATCCACAGAGAATCTCGCTTAAAAAAAAAAAAGATTTATTTACTTGTGTATTTGATGTATATGGGTGTTTGATCTTCATGTACATCTGCACACCAGAAGAAGACATAAGATTCCTAGGGATACAGTTATAGACCCTGTGAGCCATTATGTGGGTGCTAGGATTTGAACTCAGGACTTCTGGAAGAGCAATCAGTGCTTTTAGCTGCTGAGCCAACTCTCTAGCCTCACTTTGTTTTTCTTTTTCTAGCAGAAATGTAAATCTATCTAGATGAGACCTACACGAGTTAGACTGGCTAAGTAAATGTTGTACTCACCAAGTGAGGTAGGATCCAGTCTGTAACATTGAAAATGTAAGGGCTTCATAAAAATATTTATAATGCATATAAAGTCAAACAAGAAAGCATGAAATAGCATCTGTGCTGATCAGTCCTACGCAGGAATACCAACGCCTAGGGGCAAAGATCTGAGGGAGATATTTAAAAATAAAAGCACTTATTAAATTAAGGTGTTGTGGTTATAAGGCATATTTTTTCCTATGAAGATTTTCTTTACTATGCAATATATTTAATACATAGTTAACACAATATTGTTTCAATAGTTACATGTGAAATGAGGGAAATCCCAAAGCAACAATGTTACATAGTAACCATGACAGCCTCATTTCTCTACAGTCCTATTTCACAGAACACTTGGTAAGAGAACAAACAGTACAGGGTGCTAGGTGGAATGCAGGCGTGGCTCGCACAGGGCCTGAATGTAAGAGCCGAGTGGCCCTGGATAGGCTGTGCAGTTATCTCATCAGATAATAATAGGACGATGTTATCCATCTCCCAGAGGCGTTTTAGGATAATGGATCAATATATGGCAGGAGACCAATAGGCGATCAGGATAGGGGGGTTAGGGTTTGCTTCCACACATCCATTTGGGCTGACATTTCCCACTCCACTCTCTGCATGTGAGCATCAGTCATTCAAACTGAACAGTGGGCTCCTTAAGGTTGTCCCTCGGAGGGTCAGCTGGGTAATAAACTGAACCACAGATGACGCTTTCCTATCATTAGGTGAATGTTGGACAGATAACCTTTTGGCCTGTTGTTAGTCAGGGCAAAGTAAGTAAAGGCTGGAAAGCACATGGCCATTTGGAAAGAAGTCTGAGAGAAGCTTGTCCCTTCAAAGAGTGAAAAGCCCTGAGATGAGAGTCCCACTCCAGAGATCCTCCCCACCCATTCCAAAAGAGTGAGGACCCTAAGCATTTAGGGAGGAAGGAACTGAGTCTAACACCCTTCCTTTCTGCTTCGGTGGAAGGCTCTGGGGGCTCTGCAGCTGCCTGCCACAAACGCTCGCACTCGGGAACTTTCAAAAACACGTGTGGCCCTCTGGCTGGTTTCCAAAAAAGTGGGGTGATCTCAGGGGAAAGTAGAAGGAAATGAAGTTTCCTCTGGAGACCCTCAAGCTCCCCAGTCACGTACATTCTACAGCCTCCTAAAGACCAGGGTTACCCTTGGAAAATCAGGAATTCAGCCTTTATCCCAACTTGCCAGGAAGAACTAAATTTCAGGGTAATAAGAGAGGGCTGGTCTTCCTTAGAGATTCAAGATTACAGTATGGAAAGGCCAATAATTGGGAGTTCACCTTTGTGGAGCCCCAATGAAACAGAGGATTCCTTCAGAGATAATAAAGGACTCAAACGCTATTGGTTAAATCTTGGTGAGCTGGATACTCATGTGGTACCAAAGCACTGTCCCCTGCACTGTGTTGTGTGTCCACTGTAAGTAGAACAAATGGTGAAAGTAATTTGACACTGACTGGACCTTCTTACTGTAGACATAGTCTGCACTGCAGGGGCAAATAAGATATGCCTCTTGATGGGAGGCTCCAAGAAGTGGGTGGGGCGTGTGACCATCCCGAACAGAATCAAGCCAGCAAGTCTAACTTCCAGCCTCCCTGAAGGCAGGCGATAGATGGGGAGGAGTCAAACATCACTCCCTGGAGACAGTCAGACCCACCCCACAGGAGCAGACAACCTGCCCGGTATCTTAACAAGGCAGTGTCTGATATCATATAGAAGGAGAGGGAGGGAAAGGAGCCTTTATTTATCTTCAATAAAAGTATCTTAAAAGCCATAACTACCAGGCTCGCTATCTGGTCCTGATTTGGACAAGTCAGCTGTAGGAGATATTTGGGGGGACAACTGAAGAAATGCAGATGTGGATCTGGTATCTCATGGCATTTATAGCATTTCTAGGCTCTGATACAGCACTGAAGCCACTGAGGAACGCACTCTTACACGTCTGAGACATGCACGTGGAAATGTTCAGGAAAGTTACACATAGCTTGTAACACACTTTAAGAGTTTGTCTTAAAAGAGGCCAGCAAGTATGAGCAAATGTTCCCGGTTCCAGTGGCGTGTGTACAAATGGCGTATACACAGTATACAAATGTGGTGCCCAGGGTACCCCAGGCAAAGGACTAGTGACAGAACAGGATAGTGGCTGGGTGTGGTGCCACTCGTCAAGTTGTCCCGGCAGCAGGCAGAAGTGGGAGAGTCAGGATCCCCAGAACCCACATAAAGCTGGTAGAAGAGAGCTGGCTTCCAAAAACTGGCCTCTGAATTCCACACTTATACTTGCGTGCACACGCTCACTCTCTCTCTCTCTCTCACACACACACACACACTCTCTCTCTCTCTCTCTCTCTCTCTCTCTCTTTCTCACACATACACACACACACACACTCTCTCTCTCTCTCTCTCTCTCTCTCACACACACACACACACACACACTCACACAATATTTAATACATTAATTAAAAGAAATAAAGGAAAAAAGGCTTTTCAATTTTTCTCTTGGAGGACTGAGAGATGGCTGAGAGCACTCACCGCTCAACCATGAGGACCTGGGTTCAAATCTCAGCACCCAGGTAGCAAGCAGGACATGGTCCCCAGCGGGCCTGTAGCTGCAGGTCTGCGGGGAGCGGAGGCAGGAGGACTGCTGTGACTTGCAATCTGTCAGTCTAACTGGAGAAAAAAAAAAAAAAGCTTGAGGTTCAGGGAGAGACTGTTTCAAAGGAATAAAGCCCAGAGTAATACCCGATGCCCTCCTTTGGCCTGTGCTCCTGGGTCTGTCTATACACAGGTGGGCAAACACCACACACAAAACAAAAATTAAAAGTAAACTAGGTGGACAACAACTAGAGAGAGATGCCCAATGCTTACTTCTCTCTTACACACACACATACACACACTCACAAACACACACACACACACACACACGAACATATATACACATACACACATATGTATATACCCTTTGTGTATTAAATCGCAAGGACTGATCCTGTTCCTAGATTTCTGCTTTTTATGTGTATATATGTGTCTGTGAGTGTATGTCACATTGTGTGGGTACCTGTGAAGGCCAGAAGAGGACAGTGGGTTTAGGTACCCTGGAGTTGGAGGTCCAGGCAGTTGTGAACCCTGGAGTGAGCTCTGGGAACCGAACTCAGGTCCTCTGGAAGAGCTCTAAGTTATCTTAACACGGAGCCGTCTCTCTAGCCTCCCTTTCCTGGATCTCTATAGCATCTTGCAGAAAGAAGAAGGTGGATTCTAAAAAGTCCGAATGGATATAAGAACTCTGACCCCTCTGGCCTTATTCTGAGCTCTTTCTAAAGTGAAGCCCTTCAGATTGTTGGAAATCGCTCTGTTAACCCACTCTCAAGATTAGGGGGGGCCAGGCATGGTGGCACACACCTTTAATCCCAGCACTCAGGAGGCAGAGGCAGGCAGATATCTGAGTTAGAGGCCAGCCTGGTCTACAGAGTGAGTTCCAGGACAGCCAGGAGTATACAGAGAAACCCTGTCTCAAAAAAAAAAAAGAAAAAGAAAAAAAGAAAAAAAGAAAAGAAAAGAAAAAGAAAAAGAAAAAAAAAGAAAGAAAAGAAAAGAAAAGAAAAGAAAAAGAAAAAGAAAAAGAAAAAGAAAAAGAAAAAGAAAAAGAAAAAGAAAAGCCCTGAAATATTAAGGGGCTGGAGAGATGGCTCAGTGGTTAAGAGCACCCGACTGCTCTTCTGAAGGTCTTGAGTTCTAATCCCAGCAACCACATGGTGGCTCACAACCATCTGTAACAAGATCTGATGCCCTCTTCTGGAGTCTACTTACATATAATAAATAAATTAAAAACAAACAAACAAACAAAAAAAAAGATTAAGGGACAGCCCCAGAGGGTAAGTTACTGTCTTAAGGTGGCTCAGCTGATGGGTGGTGGCTTTTGGACAAGGCTCAGTGGAGACAGAACTTCAGTCCTTGGAAAATGAAGTTTTTCTGCTCTTGTCTTGAAAGGTCCTTGGGGCCAAAATCTTTAAAAGACCTCTCACCCCTAAGCTGGCCACAAGATTCAAGCCTAGTGGGTCAGTTTCAAAGCACCGCTCACCACTGACCATAAACTTTGAATCCTGTAAGGCTTGTTGGCAGCCAGAGACGAAAAACCACATATCTAGCTTTAAAGTGCTCACCTTCCCTTGTGAAAACAAGAAGACAGAGACACTCACTAGAGGTGACATTCTAGTTGCGGGCTGCAGTCACCCTGGCTTCTCAATTGCTCTACACTCACTGCAAGAATGGGGTTCTCTCTCTCTCTCTCTCTCTCTCTCTCTCTCTCTCTCTCCCACAATTGCAGCTCAGTTCAGGAGTTCCTGGTTTGTGAGAGGGCATACTGTGTTTGAGTTTGTGGTCCTGTTCCCCTCACTGTCCTTCGAATACCCCAATCACACTTGAGTGCTGTGGGCTGAATCACGGTCTCTCAAAACTCCGAAGGGAAAAGCTGTAGCCGCCTGGTGTGGCTGCATTTGGAGACAGCCCCTGTGAGCCTGTGAGGAGGTCAGGGGATTCGTGGGGTACACCCTGGGTGACACCTTTATAAAAAGAGACAATCGCTCTTTGCCAGGCAAGGGCTTGCTTGCCTCCGCCGTTGACAAGCAAGCAAGAAGGGAAGTCCTCGCCAGGAACCAGCTGAGCACCTTGAACGAACTTCCCAGCCTCCCGAGCGGTGAGAACATTGTTGTATTGCTTAAGGCGAGGTCTGTTGCAACTGCCCGACCTGGTAATAAAGCAGCGCAGGGCGGTCTACAAGTTGTGTTTCTGGCTATCTGCACATGCAGGCACTAGAGACTAGAGGCAGGATACCAAGGCAGTCTGCAGGGGTCCTCGCTGCTGAATAAGGGGTGAAGCTGTCCTCGCAGTTCTACAGTGGCAGGCCTTTCTCCCCCCCACCTCCGAACAAGCCGTGGTCTCACCCTTGCCCCCATGCCCAAGTCTAGTCTAGGAGGTAAAGAAAAATAAAGTGCTGGCTGGGGAGGCGGAGGCAGAGGCGGGGAAGGCTGCTTGCCTTGTCGCTGTCCCAGAGCGAGCAGGGACCTGGCAGGGGTTGCTTTCCAACACGTCCCAACATGTGTTTCCAGTAACGCGGTTTGTGGCCGCTTTCTTGTTCTTATCGCTCCTCCCGTGACCTTTGCTGGTTACAGACTTACTGACTGGAGCCAGGTGGATTTGTTTGATTTCTGTTGATGTCATTAGGAAGAGGAAGTGCCAGAAGGGATTACCTCAAGTTTAAACCCATTTCCAGCAGAGTCCCGGGGCCTTTAATTACACATCTTGGGTCTGTTTGGTAAAGAAGTGGTCAAAGATGTGCTTTTTATCTCCCTTGGGATCTCCTGCGACTGGCAGCATTCCACGTGTGCCTGGCGTGCCTGCGGACTCCAGCCGGGCTGGCAGGGAGGAGGGGGAGCCAGTGGTGTTCAGAGTTAGTGAGCAGCCTTTTGAAAAGCAGGGCTGGGGAGTCCTTGGCCAGACCAGGTTATTTTGGAGTGGAAAGATTAGAGGGAAAAACTAGGAGCTGCGCCTAAAGAGAACCTGTTGGGGGAAGGGGAGAGAGGGGGTGGGGGACCGATATTGGGCAGCTACTGCTGAATCACAAGGAATAATACAGTCAGAAAGCTAAATGCCAGCCAGGTCCAAAAGCAAACTTCCCTCTGTCCTAACCCACCTCTCTCTTCTTAATCGTCTCTTCTTTCTTTGCAGATTTATTTCCTACCTTAGCACTGAAAAAAGTATCCCAAGTCACATGGATGGGCAAGGACCAGACTTGGGATTGACCAGGAGACAGTTAGCTATAGCACAGACAAATGCCCTCTTCTGCTATCAATATGCCAGAGAGCTCTGACTACCAGCTGGTCCTCAGAAAGTCTTTCCTTTCCATTCTGATTTCTCTGAGTTTCAAGGGGCCCATTCCTCATACTGCATACATGCTGTCCTTTATTCTACTTGCCACATAAAGTCATTTAAGGCCCAAGACCCCAAATCTTAACATGTAAAATGCAACTCTGTTTGAGGGTTGGGGGTGGAGACTTGTAATCATCCTTACCATTTTGATGAGGAACGTAGCCTGCAGACTCAAGTGTT
The DNA here is from genome assembly GCF_900095145.1 of Mus pahari. Lineage (NCBI taxonomy): Eukaryota > Metazoa > Chordata > Mammalia > Rodentia > Muridae > Mus > Mus pahari. The sequence goes on along the minus strand of NC_034604.1, from coordinate 33,534,287 downwards.
TGACATTTGATCCCCAGCTGGTGACCTCTATGGGAGCGGTTATACAACGTCTAGGGCTTTAACCTAACTTGCTGTAAGGGATGCTGGGAGTGGGTCTTGAAGGTGACATCAACTTCAGGCTCTGGCCTGAAAGCTGCCCCAAGAGTTAGCTCCATGGTAGCCTCTGAAGATGCCTTCCGGGTCCCAGGGACTGTCAGTGTGAGCTTGAAACCCATCGTTCCTCCTCGAAGTCGCTTCCTTCGGTTATTTTTGTCACCGTGAGGAGAAAGTCATGGAGGGCCTATACACATTTTGGAGTAACAGCGAAGGCAGGGAATTAGAAGTTATTCTCTCCCTATTTGTATGAAAGACAGCCAAGCAGGTTAAAAGTGCGCACAACTTCAGATAATAGGACTCAAGTTTCCCTTTAGCTTTTGCCTTAGTTGGGATGGGACTTAGAAAAGACTACCTGGTAAGAATGGAAATGGGAACAGGTGAAATTTAGCCAGAGGTTCCCTTCATCCCAGGTGGGGACCCCGTTTTTGTCTGCATTCCACCCTGGCAAGACTATCTCCATTACCCACCCCCACCCCTCAGGATCCAGCAATTTCCCTAGGATAGAGCACACAGCTGAAGCACAGAGCCTTTCTCGCCTGTTCCTGGAATAATAATCATATTACTATTATTACTATTGTTGTTTCTGGAATTATTATTATTGCTAATAATGATGATTATAATTGTTTTTGTCCTGATGTGTCATTAGAGTAATTTAAGCATGTCCTGAGAAACACAGACATAGTCTCCCTCAGAAGAGGCACCTCTGTGGGGTCAACCCAGGCACTGGTAAGGTTCTGGGCATCTCCATCGCAGCCCAATCTACTTTGGAGGAGGAGGAGGTACTGCCCGTGGTGGGTAGTATGAATGTGATCATGATTTGCCCTCACTGTGCTGCAATACAGACATGCAGCCTTTATAACTCGCCCCATTTCTCCAAGGCTAATACCAACACGACACTGGCGTGCTAGAGGCTGTTGACACAGGGTAAAACCAGCACGGTGCTGGAGTGCCAAAGGATGCTCTCACAGGTGATACCAGACACAATGATGGCATGCTAAAAGATGTTTTCATGCTATTACAGAAACGCAGTGCTGGTGTGCTAAAGGATGTTCTCATCTTAGTGGTTCACATCAGTGGCTACTTCATGGATATTATTTAGGATGAGGCTGAGTAATGACCAATCTAATTAGGTAATTTAAATAATAAGCTAATGGTATAATGACCTACAAGTAGCACAAAGTTCAGGAAACAGACATTTTCCCCACTGTGTGCCAGCTAGGTAATTTAACAGCGTACATGAAATTACTATACTCATTTTAACCTCAGCTAATAACTTATTTCAACTATTTATTGGATGAGAAGGAGTAGGAATTATATCATTTCTCCTCATCGGAGGGACGTGCAGACACAAATACTGCAGCTCTCCACACAATTCTATACAACCTCATTGGAGACACTGGCATCATTCTAGCTATAACATGACTTTGTCTAAATATTAACTCTTGAGAATTCCAACAAATCTTCCTAAACAGCACTAGGCCTCATACCCAAGAGCTGTGGCTTTAGAACACCCAGGTTCAGAGTTGGGTATTGTAGCACATGCTTGAAACCCTGGCACCAAGGAAGCTTTGGCAAGAGGACTGAGAGTTTGGGGGTTGTCTTAGTTAGGGTTTTACTGCTGTGAACAGACACCGTGACCAAGGCAAGTCTTACAAAGGACATTTAATTGGGGCTGGCTTACAGGTTCAGAGGCTCAGTCCTTCATCATTCAGGGCAGCATCCAGGCAGGCATGGCGCAGGCAGAGCTGAGAGTTCTACATCTTCATCTAAAGGCTGATAATGGAAGACTGATTTGTAGGCACCTAGGGTGAGTCTTAGGCCATACCCACAGTGACACACCTACTTAAACAAGGACACTTCCAAATAGTGCCACTCCCTGGGCCAAGCATATACAAACCATCACAGGGGTAGACCGGCAAGACCCCTGTCTCAAACCCAACCAAGCCAAATCAAACCCAACCCAACCCAACCCAACCAAACGAAATGTACCCAAAAAAGCTTCAGATGCTAGACAACTATCTATCTTATTCTGTGACCCAGGGCAAATATTCACCCCCTCCCCGCAAGGTCTCATGTACCCCAGGCTGGCCTCAGACTCTCTAGATAGCTGACGCTGACCTTCAACTCTGATCCTCCTATCTCTGTCTCCCGAGTGCTGGGATTTCAGTTGAGTCACAGTTCCTTAGGCTTCAGCTTCTTCATCTGTAAAACAGAACTTAAAATCCCTGCCCTAGAAGACTGTGATCACTTAGTGAGATAGCACTTATATGTAACTAGCAGCAACTGGAATATAGCAAGGGCTTGGAAAGAAGGGGCAGTTGTGAGTAAAAACCTAACTAATACTGTCCTTGGATTTAGTCACAGGGTTGAGGACAGGCGCCTCGGCAGTTAAGAGCACTCGTTGCTCTTGCAGACGATCAGGGTTCAGTTCCCAGCACCTACACAGTGGTTCACAGCCATCTGGAGCTCCAGTGCTCGCGGGGATCCCATGCCCTGTTCTGACCTCTGCACATGCCAGGCACATACAAGGTACACTTACATGCAGACAGGCAAACATCTAACACATAAAAATAAAATAAATAGCCGGGCATGGTGGCACACGCCTTTAATCCCAGCACTCGGGAGGCAGAGGCAGGCAGATCTCTGAGTTCTAGGCCAGCCTGGTCTACAAAGTGAGTTCCAGGACAGCCAGGGCTACACAGAGAAACCCTGTCTCGAAAAAAAACCAAAAAACAAACAAACGAAAATAATAATAAAATAAAATAAATACATCTAAAAAAAACTTTAAGATAAACACAAAGAACTCTTTTTTAAAAGAACTTTTATTTATTTATTTAAAGAACTTTTTATTTTAAAAAATTAATTTTGTTTATTTTGTGTGTGCGCATACATGCTCCAGTGGGCAGGGTAGACATGTGGGGTCAGAGGACAACTCCTGAGAATTGCTTCTTTCCTTCCACCTCTGGGTCCCAGGTCTTGAACTTGAGTTGTCAGGCTTGGCAGCAGCACCTTTACCTGGTGACCATCACACCAGTGTGTGTGCATATGAGTGTGTATGTATGAGTGTGTGTGTATGAGTGTGTATGTAGGAGTGTGTATGAGTGTGTATGTATGAGTGTGTGTGTATGAGTGTGTGTGTAGGAGTGTGTGGTGTATGAGTGTGTATGTATGAGTGTGTGTGTAGGAGTGTGTATGTATGAGTGTGTGTGCATGAGTGTGTGTGTAGGAGTGTGTGTGCATGAGTGTGTGTGTAGGAGTGTGTGGTGTATGAGTGTGTATGTAGGAGTGTGTGGTGTATGAGTGTGTACGTATGAGTGTGTATGTATGAGTGTGTGTGTAGGAGTGTGTATGTATGAGTGTGTATGTATGAGTGTGTGTGTAGGAGTGTGTATGTATGAGTGTGCATGAGTGTGTGTGTAGGAGTGTGTGGTGTATGAGTGTGTACGTATGAGTGTGTGTGTAGGAGTGTGTACGTATGAGTGTGTGTGTGTAGGAGTGTGTATGTATGAGTGTGTGTGTAGGAGTGTTTGTGTGTGTGTGTGTGTGTGTGTGTTTTGTTTTTTTGGTTTGGTTTGGTTTGATTTGCTTTGCTTTTGGTTTTTCAAGACAGAAGGTTTCTCTGTGTAGCCTTGGCTGTTTGTAGACCAGGCTGGCCTCGAGCTCAGAGCTGTGCCCGCCGCTGCCTCCTGAGAGGCGTGGGTCACCACTGCTTGGGCTTGTTTTACCTCTTCAAGACAGGATTGTGTAGTCCAAGCTGGCCTCAAACTCACAGAGATCCTCCTGCCTCAACCTTGAAAGCTGGGGCTATACCAGGCCGGACCTCACGGAACTCATTTCTAAAATAGGCTACTCATCCCCCCTCTGTTCTGAGGATAATTAACTGTCCAGGAAGATGTAACCCATACGGTCCAGGACCATCTTTGCCAAAGGACTGTTCCTGAGATACATGCATATGCATCGTTAACCCCTTCTAGGATACTGCTGATCTGGTGAAGGGGCTATCTCTATCTACCTCCACACTCCTATGGCTTAGAGTCAGTCACCTTGTCCCGTAGATGCACTCCCGATCAGAGTCCAGGTCCCCTGGTGGCCTCTTACCTAACCCAGGCCATGTCATCTTTCATCTCTGAGGGTAGAAAGCCGGTTGTGTTGGCTCTAGGTCGGTACAGTACAGCCTGGCCATGCTCTGAAGGGACTGGTGAATTCAGGAGACTCTTCAATCTACCGGAAAAGCCTGGGCTAACCGAAGGAGACGCTGATGGGCTGGGTCTGCCCTTCTGTCATTTCCCATGTGTGGTGGGAATGTGTCGGGACCTGCTGAGTTTACTTGCTCTTAGGTCCTGTATTCCCAAAGGAAGTCAGGAGCAAGCCTAGAAACGCTCCGCAGAAGACACAATACCTCAGGCAGGATTTGTGAGGGTTTGGGTTTTGGTTTTCCACAACCACTGAGTACTTGGAGCTCTGTACAGCTGTGTCCCGTGTGAATCTTTCCTGAGTATCACTGTGGACCAGAGTTTGACTCTGGCAATCTGTACTTCCCTGGGAACCTGATGATTAAGATGGAGTTACAGCTGCAGCCTCACCAGACCCAGGCCATCCACACCAAGTTCAAGTCTGAGAAGCACAGGGCTGGGAACTGAAACTGACATAAGATATGTGAGACAGATAAAGAGGCCATAGATTGGTGCCTTCCATTTTTGCTGTCGATCTTCACTTAAATATTGCCTCTTTTTTTTTTTTTTTTTTTAAGTCCAATTTAGCCAGGTGTGGTAGTGCATGTGTTTGATCCCAACACTTTCGAGTCAGCGGCAGGAGGATTTCTGTGAATCTGAGCCCAGCCTGGTCTACATAGTGAGTTCCAGGTCAGCCAGGACTAAATACAGAGACCCTGCCTTGAGTAAAAAAAAGGCAGAAACAAAAACAAAACAAGCAAAGAAACTTGCAGGAGACTCATAACTACCACAAGCCCTCTAACATGAGTGGGTTTGTTCCTCCAAACATTTCTGTCTATCTGAATCATTTCAACAGCTTCCATCTTCTCTACTGTGAAAACCAGAGAGGTCTCGGTGGCTTGAAGACTGTGTGTTCTTCACACAAGAGCAAGAGTGGCGTCTGAGACATAAAACCCTTAGGTAGTGAAGGAAGCACTTTCAGGCATGAGGTCTGAGTTTGAACCCCAAAGTCCAAGGAAATGGTGCCACACATCTGTAACCACAACACAGGGAAGGAGAGATGGGCAGATTCCTGGGGCTTGCTGGCTGCCCAGCCTAGCCTACTTGGTAACCTCCGGGTGGATGAGAAATACTGTCAGCAAAACAAATACCTGGTGGGATGATGGCTCGGCACAGGGCACTGTCACCGGAAGATGCAAGCCTGTGCTATACCCAAACCACATACAAATGGAAGGAGAAGCCAACGCTACAAATTTGTCCTCCGACCTCCATACATGGGCTGTAGCATGCAATCTCCCTACATGTATCAAGCATATACATCTCATACACACACACACACTAATCCCCTCATACACACACATACAATAATAATAAAAAAAAATTTAAACAAGAACTGGAAAGCTTCTGAAGAATGACCCAGACGGGGCTGGGAGTATAGTTCGGTGGTAGAGCACTTGTGTACCATGTACAAGGCCCTAGGTTTGAGCACTGCAGTGATTAAAGTAAATAAGGCCCATGATGAATGAAACAGGGTGCCGAGAACGTGGTAAATAAGAAAAGTCACCTGTTACTGTGACAAGCATCTGTGACAGTCGTCATATAGTTACCCAAGGTTTAATGCTTTATTTACATGGTGTCATCTGATGCAAATTTCCGACCAACAGAGAAACCTCATCTCTTGAACCCTGTATGGTTGAAGTCCTACACCCAACCAAGATCGTCTATGACCGATCTGGTCATATAATACAAATGGCCTGGGGGGGGGGGAGCGCTACAGCTTCTGCCTGTGTTAGTGAATGAGTGTTTGTTGAACTTAGTGTGTTGATGGGATTGAGTGTTGAAAATTCTTTGCTGGGGGAGCAAAGACTTTGCTCGCTTGGTGGGAAAGAATGCAAAACAATCCCTTTCCTACTAATCTCCGAGGATCAAGTGAATACGCACATGAGCTTTGACACAAATACTTGCGGGCATTATGAGAAAAGCGGTGCACCACATATTGTCATCAGGGCTGCGGGGATCTGGGAGGGAAAGAATGGCTTGATTAACCGGGGATGGCCTAATAACCACCGTCAGGACTGCAGGAATGAGGAAACGAGAGTGGGGTATGTAACTACACAGTCCTGAAAAGAAAACCAACACCCTAGGTTGAATAGCAGGTTGAGGCTTTAGTGTCCCACCCCTGGATTTAATGCGGGTGCTTGCTGGAGCGCTGCAGAGGGGAGTGTTATGTGCAGGGAAGCTTAACCTACTTTATCTTCTTTTTATGTTTTTCTCCAAACACGTGTCTCTGCGTGGACATATGCATGTGTGTGCAGATGCCCATGGAGGCCAGAGAAGATGCAGGATCCTGTGGAGTTGGAGTTACAAGCTGTGAGCCACATGACATGGTGCTGGGGACTGGACTGTGGTCTTCTGCAAGGGCGGCAGGTGCTCTTAATTGCTCCATCTCTGCAGCCTTGGCGCTGAGGATGGAGCTCAGGTGGAGCAGCACACAAATGCCTGGATTCAACATCCAGGACCTCATAACCCCAGGGAGGTGCCCTGTGCCTGTAGCTCTGAGAACTCACAAGGTGGGAGCAGGCTATCCCCCTGGCCACTTGGTGAGTTGGAAGCCAGACTAGACTCCATGGGACCCTGCCTCAACAGAAAAATAACTAAAGCCCAGAGAAAACACGATAGCACACACACAGAGGAACGTCAAAGTGCAGGCAGGGCAAGCAAATGAGCCGGGCTAAGGGAGAGAGTCGAGCCCTAGGCTAACAGCTTCCCTCTCTAGCTAGTTGGAAGGCCTAGGATGCCAGTCCTGGGGCGTTTCCCTCTGCATCCTTCTAGGGTCTCTCTGGGGTAGCCTTTCCAGCGGGCAGTCACCTTTCCCCCTTTTGGAGCATTTGGCTTTATGAAGAACTTTGGCAGACTTCTAAACAAGCAAGCAAACTAGCGGGTGCTGATCCCAGCTTGAAAGGTGAAAGGCTCCCAGCACCGCACAGCACGGTCTGGGTTACTTGTCTGTTGCTGGCACAGAGTGACCTGACAGAAACCACACAATGGCTTATTGGGACTCACAGTCCATCAGAGTAGGGAAAGTTGAAGGACTGAAGAAGAGCACAATGAATGCTTCTGTTCAGCTCATCTCTCCCTTTTATACGGTCCAGGATTCCAGCCCAGGGAATGGTGCTACCTACAGAGGAGGAGTCTTCCAACTCAATTAGCCTAATCAGTGTATTCCCCAGAGACATATTCAGAGGCCATTTCCCGGCTGATCGAAGCAAGTCAACAGTTGGGATTAACCACTGCATCAAGTAAGACAGAGGGACATTGTGATAAATTGTCATCCATATCCTAATCAGCTAGTAAAAATTAAATGTTTACTGAGTTGGAGGTATAGCTTCTAATGCCATGAGGTGGCTCTCTCTCTCTCTCTGTCTCTCTCTTTCTCTCTGTCTCT
>NC_034604.1:33524057-33526429 GCF_900095145.1 Mus pahari | reverse complement strand
CACACACACACACACACACAGAGGCATGCAGTTTTATTATTTATCAAATAGAGACCAAAACAATGCTACAAGAAGCCATGTACAGGCAAGCCTATCGGCTTATGCCTGTAATCCCAGCACTAGGGAGGCCGAGACAGGAAGACTGCTGGCTTTAAGGCCATGACTTGGGCAATGAAGTTGAGTTCAAAAGGCCTTGAATACACAGGCGAGACCTTGAATTAAAATAAGCCAGACAACAAATGGCTTTGATTCATTTTACACAAAATAGTTTCTAATCATTTTTTATAAACAAAATGGACTTAAGCAATATGGAAATGAACCTTAAAAAAAAAAAAAGAATTTCTGCCAGTTGAGATGCTGGTCTTTAATCCCAGCACTCAGAAGACAGAGGTAGGAGTTCTGCTTTACTAGAAGGAACGGTAAATAAATGTTTTGCAGAAAATATGAGGTGTAAGCACCGATAACTGTTATTTTTTTTTAACTGGATGGCAGAACATTTACACACTTAGTTTATTAGTGACTTTCCCATAAAGGTTTTAGGAAGATATTTCCCATAAAAGTTCAAGGCCAGCCTGGTCTACATAGTAAGTTCTGGGCCAGCCAGGGCTAAATAAACCTTGCCTCAAAGCAACAACAAGGCTAGAGTGTAACTTTTTTTTTTTTTTTCCAGAAGTGGAACTTGGAGCTAGAGAGATGGCCCAGGGGTTAAGAGCACTTACGACTCTTGCACAGAACTCGGCTCTCTTCCTCGCGCTCACATAGTGGCTCACGACTTGGAACTCAAAGTTCCAGGGCAGTCTGACGCCCTTACCTGGCCTACACAGGCACTTGATGACCACTCACATACATGCAGGTAAAACACTCATACACATAAAGATCTTTTTAAGAAGAAAAGAAGGAGTGTGCCTGCTGTTCCCCTGGAAGAGCGGTTGGTTCCCAACACCCATGCCCAGCAGCTCACGACCACCTGTAACTCCAGCTCCAGGGGACCTTCTGGCCTCATGGGCACCTGTACTCACACGGCATACACGCACTCAGGGACACAGACACACGCAAATGAAAATAAATCTAAACAAAACAAACAAAAAAAAATTTACAGTTTGTTCCCTGCCAACACAAGACCCAAATCTCATCTGTGTTGTTTCTGAGGGGGCTCAAGACCACACATGGAGAGGATGCCCAGTGACTTGGGAGTCTGAAAACGTAGGCAACATTTCTTAGCTTCTTTTTCTGCTGTCTGATGTTACCCAAGAAGTGCTCCAGGGAGCTGACTTGGATAAACTTTTGACCTCTGTCTGGCCCTGGTTCCTAAAACTTTTATGGGAAAGTCACTAATAAACTAAGTATGTAAATGCTCCGTCGTCCGGGTTAAAAAATAACAGCTACCGGTGCTTACGCCAAGGATTTTCTGCAAAACATGTATTTACCCTTCCTTCTAGTAAAATACTCACTGATACATAAAGGACAGTAAAAATACCCACAGTCTGCTATTAAACTTGATATGTTCTTACTTACAGGCTTTCATATGCTGTTTTTGGGTGGACCAGGCATTAACTTGAAAACAAGCTCCCAATGAGGGCCTGAGATTAGCACCAAGGCACAAACCCAGTCATTCGTCCAAGTACAATGTCTATCCTGAGAGTTTCAATGTCTCCATCGCAAAGATCAGATTGCCTGTTAAAATGGCCAATATACTTCTAGCAGTGAGTCACTTGTGTGAAAACACCACCATAAAACACATTAGACTTTGGGGGGTTTTCTGTTTTTGTTTTGTTTATTTAACGTTAAACTGCAGTCTGGTGAATTTAATTCATCACGTTCTCACGGGAAGCCCTGCAGCAGCGGCAAAGGAGACCCTCTCGGTAGGTCTCCAGCCTCTTCTCAGAGACAGAAACATATGTAAAGAAAAACGACCTTACTCGGGACTTTTCAAAATCCTTAGTCGTTCTTTTAACTTCTGCTGACTCCCTTTTATGGAGTCAGGGGGCTTTTGCAGTCAGCTGGCAGTGCACACGGATGGTCTGGATGATCACAGTGGGACAAAGAACAGAAGGTGTCCATCTGCTCCACCCTACATCCCTCCCGCTCCCCAGTCCTTTCTCCCCCTCCAGGATTCGTTTCCTAGGCCATCGTCCTTGCCAGCATCTTCATCTTCTCAACCTACAGTCCCTTAGGGGAAGGATTCTAAAGGTACATTAAGGAATGGTACCCAATAAAACTCTTCAGAATCAACAAATGTTTGCAAAGAGGCTAAGATCTAGACAGTGATTTTTCTGTTTCCTTATGTTAAGAGGTCAAGATAGCTGGGCAGTGGTGGCGCACGCCTTTAATCCCAGCACTTGGGAGGCAGAGGCAGGCGGATTTCTGAGTTC
>NC_034604.1:33521353-33523972 GCF_900095145.1 Mus pahari | reverse complement strand
AAAAAAAAAAAAAAAAAAAGAGTTCAAGATAAAGGGCTGGTGAGAGGTGAGATGGCCCACAGGGTAAATGTGCTTGTCTTAGAGACCCAATGACCTGACTTTAAGTCCCTGGATCCCAAGACAGAAGCTCCCTAGTCCCCTGACCTCCACACACATGCACCCCTGCTCACACACATACACTTCTCACACAAAACCAAAAAATCCTGGGTAGACTGAACCTTTCTGAACGATTGGATCTTTAAAAAATGAAGCAGCCAACAGGAACAAGCTGACCTCATGTAATTTACCAAAGCTTGATTCGTTTGCTCTTTTCCCATTTGCCAGATGACTTAGGACTATACTCACAGAAGTCTCATTAAGGAAAGTGCAGGCTAGCAGGCAGCACATCTGTTGGACTTTCTGTTTCATCTGTCACTGACATGGGCCCATATAAACCTGAGAACTCCGAGGTCTTGCGAAGGCTCTGGTTCCTTTACCCTCGGATCATTCTGAACAGAGGAGGATCTAGCATGTTTCTCTTCTTATTACATTTGATTTGTGTATGCCCTCTGTGTATGTGCAAATAAATTGGCATGCTTCCTCAAGGGTGACTTGTGTTGACAATCAAGAGCAGACTGCATTGCCAAGGGTGATGGGGATGGAAATCAAGGGTGATGGGCTGGCAACGGTAATCAGTCTTCTTTTCATGGCTCTGGAAGACTGCACACACAGAAGCAGTGCTTAGAAGGGACACAAATGCAAACTCAACTGCAAGCTGCATTCAGCCCTGGCTGCTTTTCTTTTCTTTTTTCCTTTTTCTTTTTGACACAGAGTCTTAGTATGTAGTCCTGGCTGGCCTGGAACTTGTCATATCGACCAGGCTGGTCTCAAACTCAAGAGATTAACCCAAGCAGCACTTCTTAACCAGAAGGTGACATCTGGATTCTGCTTTTTCTAACAATGCTATGTCAAGGATTAATTTGATTTCCATTGATTTATTGATTGATTTTTCCACTGCAACCCCCCCTCCCCCCAGGCTGTATCACTCTTCAGATGTGACAGTCTTCATTGTCACCTTGGCTGGACTTAGAAATCACCTAGCAACCGCACCTTTGGCTATGCCTATGAGAACAGGTTCATTTTGAATGAAGGTGTCAGGCACCCTGGCTTGGGCTGGGTACTGGATACTAAAGGGAAAGGCAGAAAAGCAGGGGACCAAGCTGCTCCCACTGCCCCACCTTCCCCCTCCCTCCACACTTCCAAGTCTCCCTTCTTAAGCCCCGAGCCAAAGGAAATCCTTCTTCCTTTTGGTCACAGCAATGATAAAATTAACAAATACATCAGACAACTCAAGAAAAACAAGGAACACTGCTTCTTCCTAGACCTCCAGGACACATCTTCTAAGATTTCAAGGAAACCCCTTTTCTCAGTTTGGATATCTATCAGCACATGATCACTAACAGATGGGAGATATCTTTTCATTTCCCACATAAATGATGGGGCTGCTGCTTGTGGTGCTGAATAGTGGTCGCCAGGCTCCGCAAACAGCAAGCACATGCTCTGCCACTGCGCTGTCCCACAGCCTGTAGGTGATTTTAATTAACTGCCTTTGGATAAGCAGGAACAATATGCAAAGCAAGCCGGATGCTGTGGATTTCACACAGCTCCCACCCGAACTTGCAGCCAGAGCAAATGTCTGCACAAATCCATGGATACCCCTCTTCCTTCACAAGACTCTGCACTTAGGTTTAAGAGATTTACACTGAGGGCTAGAGAGAGGACTCAGTGGTTCACAGTGCAGAGGGACTGAGTTTGGTTCTTAGTACCTGAGTCAAGCTGCTCCCAACTGCCTGTGACTGCAGCTCCATAGGCACCTGAACTCACATACCCACACCCACACAAAGCAACACACACATGCATGGTGGTACACGCCTTTATTCCCAGCACTTGAGGGGCAGAGACAGGTGGATCTCTGACTTTGGGGCCAACTTTAAGACCAGTCAGAGTTAAGTGGGGTGGCCATCTCAAAATCCAGTAACAAGAGCACATCTTAGATTTATATTGTAACTTTAGTAGTTTGTCTTTTTAAAAACAAAAACATTTGTATGTGTAAATATGGAACACTCCTATTCCTTTGAGGCAGTCTCTTCCTCAACCTGGGGCCCATTTTTTCTTTTTTTCTCAGCTAGTCTGAAAGCCAGCAAGCCTAACAACCCTTCTTTGATGCTGAGGCTATAGGTATGTGCTAGACTCTGGACCCATTTTGTAGATGCTGAATTCTGGTCCTCATGGTTGTGCAAGTGGTCTTAACCTGAGTTGTCTCTCCAGCTCATGCTTTTTTTTTTATAAAATGTTTATTTACTTATGTATGCATGTGTGCCTGCATGAGTTTACGGGCATCATGTGTGTTCAGAACGCCATGGAGGTTAGAAGAGGCCATCAGACACTCCAGAACTGGAGTCAGTCAATTGTGAGCTGCTATGTGGGTACCGGTAATCAAATTCAGGTCCTCTGAAAAAGCAACACATACTCTTCTTTTGTTTATTGTTTTTGCTTGCTTGTTTTTGTTTTTTTTCGAGACAGGGTTTCTCTGTATAGCCCTGGCTGTCCTGGAACTCACTCTGTAGACCAGGCTGGCCT
>NC_034604.1:33494731-33521323 GCF_900095145.1 Mus pahari | reverse complement strand
CCTGCCTCTGCCTCCCAAGTGCTGGGATTAAAGGCGTGCGCCACCACGCCCGGCTGTTTGTTTGAGGCACTGTTTCTCTGTGTAACCCTGGTTGACCTGGAATTCACTCTGTAGACCAGGCTGGCCTCAAACTCAGAGATCTGCCAGCCTCTGCCTCCGGTGTGCTGGGGTTAATAGTGTGTGCCACCACCACCAGGCTACAACATGTACTCCTAACTACTAAGCCATCTCTCTGATTTCCCTTGTTTTTAAATGATGTTTATTCTTGCTGTGTGTGTACTTGCGTGCATGTGTGTGCAGGTGCATTTATGCTATAGAATACATGTGTGGAGATTAGAGGAAACTTCAGGTTTTGGTTCTTGCTGTCTACCTTGAGTCAGGGTCTCTTGTTTTTTTCCCACTGAGTATGACAGGCTAATTGGCCCAAAGAGCATGGAGGGATGATCCTGTCTTTGGCCATCTTCCTATAGAAGCACTGGGGTCACAGACACCCACTACTGAATCTGACTTAACAAGGGTCCTGAGAATCTGAACTCAGGCCCTCAAGCTTACACTTGAACAGCAAGTGCTAAACCCACTGAGCCATCTCTTCAACCTATTGTGTCTTTTTTGCTGCTGGTGGGGGAGGGGTGGTGGTAGTAGGGTTGTATTGGAGATATGCCCAGCTACCTGTCCAGGTAGTTTATACTCCTATCCCCTCTACTTTGCAAATGATGAATTTAAACTCAAAGAAGAATGCTTTTGGAGAAAGAAGAAAACAAAACAGTCTTTTAAGATTTGGGATCAAATTAAACTAGAACCTCTGAACAATACTCTTAGCCTTCAAGTGGCAAATTGTGACAAGGATGCATGAGGGGATTAAAACACTATGCAGGAAGGCTCAGTGTGGTGGTGCACAATAGCCAGCCTAGTCTATGTAGCCTGGGTTACAAGGTGAGACCCTGCTTCAAAATATGAAACCAAACAAAAACACTGGAGTGCTTAAAATCTTATAAACAGGAAGACCATCGTGGAAAAGCAGGTCTTCACCTCTTACACAAAACCAGAGCTTTCACAGACATGCAGTTGCTGGTGATACAGCCTCTTGCTGGAATAGGAATGAAGTTGGGTGTGCTGGCAAACTCCTGCCACTAAGGCAAGAAGATCTCTGTCGAGTTTGAAGCCACCCTAGGCCATGTAGTAAATTCTAACCATGCAGGGCAACAGCAACCTTGTCTCAAACAAAACAAAAGTAGGGCTGGAGAGCTGGCTCAGCAGTTAAAAGTGCTCTGCTCAATCAAGAGGACCTGAATTCAAATCCCAGCATACACATTGAGCAGTTCACAATCACCAATGCCTCCAATTCTAAGGGACCTAACATCTTTTGGTCTCCAGGGGCACCCCACACTAGCACATTCAGAGGGACACATATATAAATAATCTTCAACAAAGAATGAGGATGATAAAATGCCAGGTTCATAACCATCTTTTCTTCCTCCTTTCCTCTTAACCTAAACTTCCATTTCCCTTCGGGACGTTTTCTTTCCCAAGGCGATTTCTGCCCTACAGCTTATGAATATTATGAGTCCTCCTGTTGCAAAATGCTTCTTGTGGGTGTTAAGTGAGAGGTACCACACAACAGCTCACAGTGTACACTAAAACTGGAGTCCCTCAGTATTGGTTTGGTAAATGATCCCTGCCAACCCACCTTACTAACTGCAGTGGATGCAAAATAGGGAAAACAAAATAAAAAAACCCACATACTAACCATCTATGGAAACGTGCTTTATATTTTGCATCTTGTTATACCTTCATTTCTCAAATCATCTTCATGAAAGGTGACCGTCTTCCAACTAGCAAATGGACCAATTGGACACCAGCAGAGGGGACAGATCAAACTACATCTTTTTGTTTGTTTGTTTGGTTTTTTGAGATAGGGTTTCTCTGTGTAGCCCTGGCTGTCCTGGAACTCACTCTGTAGACCAGGCTGGCCTGGAACTCAGAAATCCGCCTGCCTCTGTCTCCCAAGTGCTAGGATTAAAGGTGTGCGCCACCATGACCGGCTATCAAACTACATCTTGCCAGCTCTGTGTTTACGGTTTCTTTTTGGTTTTTGTTGTTTTCCTCCCCCCCCCCCGGCCCCCAGACAGGGAATCACTATGTAATTCTGGTGTTTACTATTTCTAATGAGGAAGTTTTGTCAATGCCTTTTATTGCCATACAAAGCAATCTAGAGTTTTCTAGAAAAAGACACTGACAATAAAGAATCCTTTAAACACAGCATGCCTACTTGAAATGGCAATGAGAGACAGAGCTCTGTGGTCCTGCATGAGGTCTGGTGTTGAACCACGCCTGTTTATTCCCAACCCTTCAGTGAAGTGTTTCCTTCCCATCTTTTCCCATATCTCTACCCTTTATCTTAGGTAAGTCTGTTCTGCAAGATGATTTAAATGGTCTCTCTGTTGATTTTTTATATTTGCTTCCATTTAGAACCCTAAGAGGTCATAAACATTTCTAAAGTCTATTGCTGATATAATTTAGTGGAGGAAGACCTCAGAGATGATAACCTGTAAGTAAGAATACACAGCTGGGCATGGCTGCGGGCACCTTTATGAAGCTAAGGCAGGAGGGCTGTGAATTCAAAGCCAGTCTGGGCTCTAGAGGAAACTCCCCATAAGCAAAACTATACTATAATAATCAATAACTTGGTTGCAACTATTGGCAAGGTGCAGTAATACACACCTGTCATTCCAGCACTCAGGAGTCAGAGGCTTTGAGGACTGATACAAGCTCAAGCCAGCTGGATCTACTCCGTAAGCTTCAGACCAGCCAAAGCTACACAGTCTCAAAACAGACAGACACATAAACAGACAGACAGGTAAGACAATTTTTAACAAAGGAAGTAAAATCACACAACTTACACACATACAAAACAACGTGACTCCAGGGGCTTGGGTGTTTCTGTGGGGTATACTGATACCCTGACAGACTTCCTATGTTGCTCACAGGTATTTACAGGCAGCAGACAAATGAGAACTTATAAATGTGTAACTATCACACATGCTAATGCTGGATCACTAGATAGTTTGACAACCTTGTGGCATTTTTTTTCTTTGTATTTCATCTAAGTAGGATATGGGAAAAATCAAACAGGTCTCTAAACAAGCACACGAAATAACAACGTGGAGGAATGAGGGAGGACCCTTCTGTCTCAGGCTGTGCTGAAAGGAGGGAAGGGGCCAAAGGTCCAAGCCGACTTTCCATTGTTGTGGCGACACAATGAAGCCTACTGGGCCTTCACAACAGCTCACTCAGGATTTCCATGCTCCTCCTATCTTGGTCCATGGTCGTTTGCAGAGACAATTTGTAGGAACGTACTGAGTGGGCTATGAAACCTGTGTTCCTGTTCATGAATTATGAAATGACTTGTGTGCAGAAGTGCAATCATAGTGTGTTGGACAGTTTTATGTCAGCTTGACCCAAGCTAGAGTTGGGGAAAAGGAACCTCAATTGAGAAGATACTCCCCTCCACACTGGCTTGTGGATAAGCCTGTAGTGCATTTTCTTGATTCAAAACAGATGTGGGAGGGCCCAGTCCACTGTAGGCAGGTGGTCCTGGGAACTATAAGATAGCAAGCCACAAGAAACCAACCACAAG
The DNA here is from genome assembly GCF_900095145.1 of Mus pahari. Classification (NCBI taxonomy): domain Eukaryota; kingdom Metazoa; phylum Chordata; class Mammalia; order Rodentia; family Muridae; genus Mus; species Mus pahari. Next base: position 33,517,686 of record NC_034604.1, on the reverse strand, counting down.
CAGTACACTTCCACGGCCTCTGCTGCAGTGCCTGCCTTGAGCGTTCCTACCTGCACTTCCCTCAGTGATGGACTGTGTTGTGGAACTCTAAACAGACACAAACCCTCTACAAGCGGCTTTTGATTAGTGTGTGTGTATGTGTGTGTGTGTGTGTGTGTGTGTGTGTGTGTGTGTGTGTGTGTGTGTTGAGACAAGGTTTCTCTAGGTAGCTCTGGCTAGCCTTAACTCAAAAGATTCATCTGCTTCTGTCTTGTGAGTGCTGGGATTAAAGGTATGCACCACTATTCCTGGCTTGGTCATGGCGTATTATCACAGCAATAAACCCCTAAGACACATAAAGTTTTAATTTTTAGAATATATTCTGTAAGATTAGAAAATGTTTTCATAATCAGCAAATGTAAACCCCCAAATTAAACACTAATCTACAGTAAAAGGTGCTACACAAGAGACATTTATTAATGTTCTATTGTATTTACAGTTTAATATAGCAACCAAAGTGAACTAGCACTTGGGCAGCAAGCACATCATTCTACAGTTATAACAGTTGTAAAAGCAAGGAGTACAGAATGCTAGGGATCCTCTCAAAAGTTCCAAACTAATTCTTTGTTCCTGACCCTCTGAGAGTCTAGCCAGTTTTCAGAATAATATTTAATATTTAATCTGAATCTGTCTTTGCCCTTTCCATTTTATATGAACTACACAGAACTACAGAATGAAAAGGTAATTTCTGAATGTAGACTATGAAAATTAATGCTTATTTACCAATTGAGAACATTTTTGGTAACACTATAATGAACTTTGCACTATGGTTTTGCTTCCAGATGTTCACACACAATACAATTAAACATATTTCTAGATTAATTTGAACAGGAAATATGGATTATGTGCAGAGATGCAGTCATAACCAAAGTTTTGACTTTTGAGAAAACCCCTTTTCAAACAGCCAGCCTTATACATAGCTTACACTAATCTGTAATTTCAAATCTTCTTTGAGATGGAGGATGAATAAAGCAAGATTGCCCCCTACTGACTACAGGGACATGGCTCATGCTATTTAAAATGACTACAAACAATATATAAGGCATTATTAATAATATATCACAGACTTGATTGCAAGAGCTTTTTTCAAACATTAACCACTAATGATTCGATGATTACAGAATTCTGCATTAACTATTAACATTTTACACCTAGGAACAAATAGAGAGAAATGATCTTTTTCAACAGTACTTTATTTTTTAAAGCAGGTGACTGTTCCTCCATTCTGGTGGTGATTCACTTCCTGCAGGTGCTCTCGCTTCTCAAGGGACTTCATCAGTGCAGGAAGCTTTGCCAGAAAACATCTGCCAGAGAAGGACACTTGAACAGTCAAACTCTAGTTAGCCTGTTAGGTTGGCTAAGAGCAGGGTACAGTCACAGAAGACAAGAGGTTTGGAGACATCCATTCTGCATTTCAACTTAATTTGAAGATTACTATAGATATCAAAGTAGCCAATAACGTCATTTTTCAGTTCTTAACATCGAGCCCCTTCTCCAACTATAAATAACTGGCATTCTCTCTCTAAAGATTTATTTTATGTGTATGGGTGTTTTGTCTGCATGTATGTCTGTGCACTGCATGTACAGTACCTTCAAAGATCATAAGAGGATGTTGGATCCTCTGGAACTGGAGTTAAAGATGGTTTTGATGACCATATGGGTTCTGGGAAACGGAACCTGGAACCCGGATCCTCTGGAGGAGCAGCCAGTGCTCTTAACCCTTGACTAACTTTCCAGTCCCAGTATGCTCTCTCTTAAAAAAAACAAATTGGGGGCTGGAGAGATGGCTCAGCAGTTAAGAGCACTGACTACTCTTCCAGAGGTCCTGAGTTCAATTCCCAGAAACCACAACTATCTGTAATTGGATCTGATGCCCTCTTCTGGTGTGTCCGAAGACAGCTACAGTGTGCTCATATACATAAAATAAATAAATCTTTAAAAAACTTTGGGGAAAAAAAAGAACCAAGGTATCTGGGAAGCATGTTTTTCAGAATATATGCAATTCCTAACCACCTTTTAAAAATTATTATGACAGAAAAGCATTTAAAATGATGTCTGTGTCGACACATGTCCTTGCCCTGTGCTAAGAACTGAACTCAGAGCCTTGAATGCTAAGCAGATGTGTATCACTGGGCCAAATCCCCAGCCCCTCCGTACATACTAGTATAATTCTCATGGAATTAATGGGGGAAACATTAAGTAACTCTTTATTGTAGTGCCAAAAGAAGCTTAGAAGTCAGAGACAATGGAACCCTAGAACTGGAGTTCTGGAAGCCTGTAACCACTGTATCAAGTGCTGGAGACTAAAACCCCGGGTCTGCAAGAGCAACAAGTGCTCTTAACTGCAGAGCCATCTCTTCAGACCCCAAAGGTAAGTCTACTGGGATCACTCCACAGTTGTTTTTGTTGCCCATAAGCCAATGTGGAGGGGGAGTATCTTCTCAATTGAGACTCCTTTTCTCTAACTCTAGCTTGTGTCAAGCTGACATAAAACTATCCAACACATTATGACTGTACTTCTGCACACAGTTCATCTTGTTTGTCCCACATTTTGGATAGCCTAAAGAAGTCTCAGCTCTTTGAATTTTGTATTTTTAGAGTCAGTCAGTGTGTGTCTCTCCTGTCTCTCCTCTCCCTCTCTCCTCTCTCCTCTCCCTCTCCCTGGCTGTCCTGGAACTATGTAGACTGGTCTGGCTTCAAATTCAAAGGTCTGGCTGATTACCACCATGCCAGGTGACAGATGTCTCTATTCCAACACCCTCTGTAAACACTAAGTTCAGTTCAGAATGAAAGGTGCAATACTGCAATAGTCTCTATGGAGTTATTTCTGAAATTCCCTACCTATGGTCTTTCTGGCACAGGTAAGCCTATACAGCTTGCTTTTAACTAGGAATATCAACCACAAAAGAAGGTCAGGTTCTTTTAAGTAACACTATAATACTTCACACAATGAGGTTTTACTGCATCTTCTAACCAAAATATCTGTTGACTAAAGGAAGCAAATATTCTACATGTGGATCTGGTTTTAGTTTTTTCAATGAACAAAGGTCACTCGTGCCTACAGAATCTTACCATTTCCCTCTAAGGGATTCTGAGAGTTAATTGATAAGGAAGTAATTAGATTTGTAAACACTGCTTTCAAATCCTAGTCCCTTCACCTGGGCTCAAGACTCTCTGGGCACATCTGAGTGATTTCATACCAACTACCACACAAGACTGTGCAGAAAGCAAATAAATGCTCTGGTGCCCTTAGACAGGGCCACTCATTTACTCGTGTACAGGTTTCCAACAACCTTTAAAGCACACCACAAAAACCCTGCTCAAACCACTCCCTGACCAGTTCCCACAGCACTGTCCCGAAGACAGGTGATGCAAATCATGGTCTAGCAGATTCATGACTTTCAATGCAGACCATTCAAGAAATATTCCAAAATTTTTAGAAAAAAATCAAAGCTATAGAACATAATCCCAGTAAACCCCTAATACTGGAAAACAGCGTTATGCAGTCACTGTCTTGGCTACTATTTGTTGTGTACTAGAAGATGAACAAAGTATGAAATCCCCAGCACACTCAAACCTTCCCTGCTTCTTCCTTTCCCTCCCTTCCCTTTCCAAAGAGGAGTCAACCCTGGCACACTAAGCTATACCTCCAGGCCAGTCAAATAGCCTTCTCCATAAAGATGAAGACAACGGATGAGAGAGGGGTGATCTCCCGACACTGGGAAATTCACAGCTCCTATCAAATTCCTACAGGATAGCTCTGTTTGCAAGGCTGAAGTCTGAGCTGAGCTGCTGTCTGTTCTGTTCTGCACCACACCTCAGGAGACTGAAGCTGTCCCACACATGGCCAACTTCCACAAGGTAAGTTCTACTATCATTTAAGGTTTGTGACAACTGCTGCACACAGCTGTCACAAGGCCTTTTCTGGGCCTTCAACTGTACTGGCTTTTAAGGGTGCTCAAGGCTTTATTTTATCAAACACACAATCCCCAAAGCCCAAAGAACGAAGCCTGCAAAGGCATAGCCTGCCTTGTCAGGACTCTGCCATGTTCAAGCTCTCTCACCCTTCAGGTGGCTGCTGGTAAAAGACGGAGTTAGCCACTGAGGAAAACTGTGTGAATCAGTTCAGGGCTTCCCTTGGATCTGAGCTTCCTCTCTACCAGAGTGATAAAATCTGGGTGCAAACCTGGTAACAGGTAGCAAGAAAAGGCCCGAGAGCTAATTTTAAGGGATGGGTATTTTAGTAGGCTTGTCAGTAGTGCAAGCAAGGGGCCTGTTCCTGATGAACCTGCTGACTTCCCTCGGGGCATTCTGGGGCTCTGTGAGATTAGGGAAGAAGGAGGAGGCCTCATGGCCTCAATCATGCTATCAATACACTACCCCAGCCCCCATTACTACTGATACCCTTGCCTGTATGTTGCCAAAATACTTCTCTTCTTCCCCTTTGCCCTCATCAACAGTTTTTTTTTTTTGTTTGTTTGTTTGTTTTTTCAGACACGGCCTCTCCAATAAAAAAGGGGGAAAGCCAGGTCTTTTTTTGTTTTTTTTGCTTTTTGTTTTTCTAATGGCCTCCTTACAATTTATGTACCCCATCAGAGTCTCACTCTAAACTCTGCAACACATCTCATGATCATAACAGCAAAGGAACACAGCCCCCCACCCCTCCTCCAATACCTTTAATAAATAAAGAGAACTCTGGTCCTGGGGAGATTTGAGAAAGTTTCTGGCATCTTCCGCACTTTTGCGTAATTGATAAATCCTCTGAGAAACAGGAGAAAGCCTAATTGAAAAAAGAAAAGAATGATCTTCTAACTTCTACATTAAGTCCCTTCTCCAGAACGTCCCCCATTGTAATAGGAACGTGTCATTTTCCTGCTGAAGCCTACTAACATGGACAGTTTCCCCCCAACATCTCCAAAGGACTTTTCCACCAAATTATCCAATGGGATATTCTCAACAGGAAGGCAAAGACTCAGGTGCAAATGACTCCTGTGCACAGGATCTAAATGGTCTCAAAAGGAAATGGAATGGAAAATGGGACCACACATTTACATCTGGAGGCCTCACTCAGAAGCCTATAGAAATCTCCCTGCTGAGTCCCCAAACAACATCCACACAACTGACTCCAGAAGGAGGGATTACAAATGGGTTTTGTTGTTTTGTTTTCTGAAATACTGTCCCAGTATACAGACGGGTCTCCAACTTGCAATGTGGGAAAGACTGGTTGAACTCTTAATTTTCTTGTCTCCATCCCTGCACTTTTCCGGGATTACAGGCACACACCACCAGAATTCTGCTTTTCTCAAGCTTAATTCTAATCTTTTCTGTTATTTCATTTTCTGCCAACAGTACTTAACATTGTCCACTAGATGTCAGCATACACTTATGTAGAACTCCAGTTTTCTCCGCAATCCCTCCCCTCCCCACTTCCCGGTTTTCCCTAGTAGTCCAGGAAGTCCTAACTGTCCTGGAACTTGCTCTGTAGAGCAGACTGGTCTTGAACTCACAGAGATCTGTCTGTCTCTTTCTCCTAAGTGCTAGGATTAAAGTCGTGAGACATCACTACCAGGCCCCAATTTTCCACTGGTAAAGGTGGTCTGACAGTGGCAGACTCATCTACCCTTGGATGATGATGAAAACACACTCTTAACCCTCTTTCAGACAGTCTTAACACCATTTTAATAACATTCTTGAGATACAATCTACAGCTATCAAGTTCACTACATACAATGCTGGTTTAAATGTATTTACTGACTTGTAGGACAACCACAACCAATTTGGGGGTGGTGACAAGCATGCACCCAGTAGCTGTCAATCATTTGCTCCTCTTCCTCCTCTCTCCCAGCCCCAGGTAATCATTAATCTATTCAGCTTTCAAGAATTTTTACATAGAATCCGTGGTAAAAACCAAGAGTTATCTGTGTTGAATCTGATGACTATCATTCAGTTGGACACCAAAAGCACAGAAATATAGCATAGGCTAACCCTCACATGCTGGTTCTCCTGAAAGGGAAGCGCATTCACTAGAATGGAGGGACCAACAGCACCATGTGTGTGTGTGTGTGTGTGGGGGGGGGGGTTATGCATTTGCTAAATATTTCAACTGCTGAGAAAAGGGTAAAATGTTAAGGTATTTATGTAAAATATCTTGATTTTAAAATGTTGCCAACTAATTTAAAACAACTTTAAAAATAACAGGGATAAGTGGGGCAGTAGTGGCACACATCTTTAATCCCAGCATGCAGGAGGCAGAGGGAGGCCAACCTGGTCATAGAGTGAGTTCCAGGACAGCTAGGGCTACACAGAGAAACCCTGTTTCAGAAAAGCCAACAACAACAACAAGAACAAGACCAACTGGGTTAAACAAACTACTAGTGTCAGCTAGCTGTAACTCCTGAGCTACCAGCTTGGGTCTATGTTCGGCACAGATACCTATAGATACTGCCAAAGAGACTCAGAGAGGGTGCAAACATACACTTTAAATAGAGGTACAAACACACATAGGCACACAAAGCTGAGCCACTCCCCCACCCCCTTGCTTGGTGGACCACAACCATCTGCAATGGGATCGATGCCCTCTTCTGGTGTGTCTCAAGACAGCTATAGTGTACTCCTATAAAATCTTTAAAAAATAATAAAATAGCAATCTATCTTCCATGAAACACTGATACAGAAATCAAACTGTTAAATTTCTTTAATTTATACTGCAAACAAGCCATCTGAAAATGCCTCCCGTCTCTCCTTTGATCCATCTGGAATTCCATCTACCTTTAAAGTCAGCAGGTGATCAGCCTTACTCCTCAGTTCTTTCAAATGGTGCTAGGGATTAAAACCACCAGGACTGAGCATGCGAGGCCAATGTCCTAGGCCACTGAGCACACCACTCAACCCAGCCTTTCTCTCAGAGTCCATCTGAGAGAATAAACAAGCCAACATATTATTTCTCCTGAGCCACTCCTTTTTATTAAACTTGTGGAAATCAAGACGGGGGAACTTCCCCTTTCTCGTCCTGGATTCATTAGACTCCAGTGAGCAGGAGTAGCCAGTGCTGCAGTACAGGAAGGCAGAGGACGATACCATGGATGACTTGCATTTTCTAAGATGCAGGGTTAGCAGTGCACAGATCTGGTGACTTAGAAAGGCAGGCCTCAACCCTCAAGTCCTTGCTGGGCTTAGGTGTTAGGCTGAGCTAGCCAGACTCACTAGCAACAATCCCACCAACAGCTTTGCCAGAGGATCCAAGAAGGTGTACAGAGCAGGAGCTAGACAGGAGCATGCACACTCAGGAGGCAGAGGCAAGAGGATCAAGCAAGCTTAATAACTTCCTGATCAGCCAGTGATAGGGTACACAGCAAGACCTTGTCTCAAAAACAAAACAAGATGATAGTCCAATTATGAATCTGACAACCAGGCATGGTCTACATTGGGACAAGAAGAAGACGAAGACGAAGACAAAGACGAAGACGAAGACGAAGACGAAGACGAAGACGAAGACGAAGACGAAGACGAAGACGAAGAAGAAGAAGAAGAAGAAGAAGAAGAAGAAGAAGAAGAAGAAGAAGAAGAAGAAAAGAAAAAAGAATTAACAAAAGAAAAGAAAAAGAAAACAAAAACAAGGCCAGGTATAGTTGCACAAGCCTTTAATGCCAGCATTTGGAAGACAGAGGCAGACAGATCTTGAGTTTGAGAGTTGCTGATCTACAGAATGAGTTCCAGAATAGCCAGGGGTACACAGAGAAACCCTGTCTCAAAACAAATAAGCAAACAAACAAACAAACGAATGAAGGTCTAAACCAGGAAGGATTTTTGGCAATAACCAAGAGTCACATCATGAGTGGCAAGCTTTCAGAAGGACATCAGCAGGACAGAGCTGTGATGATGTCACAGACATCTAGTGTCAATCACATCTTTCTTTTTGAAACTTTGCTTTTAATGACATGAATGTCTGTGTTGGGGTACAAGCAGGTGCTCTCACAGTCACACATGGGTCCTCTGCAAAAACACTATGAACTTGTAACCACTAAACCATTTTTAAAAGCTGGGTGGCTCTGCTATTGCTTTGCAGATGCGACAACAGTGATAAAGATGGTCTCTGTAGGGGCTGGAGAGATGGCTCAGTGGCACTGACTACTCTTCCAGAGGTCCTGAGTTAAATTCCCAGCAAACACATGGTGGCTCACAACCATTTGTAATGGAATTCGATGCCCTCTTCTGGTGTGTTTGAAGAGTGACAGTGTACTCATATAGGTGAAGGATGGTCTCTGTAATTTTATCTTATCTTTATATTATATTTTTATAAATAATAAAGCCACATTAAAATAATTCACCCCAATACAAATTTCCTCACTTTAATGATTAGGAAGGAAAGAATTAAAAGTAAATAAGAAAAATAAAAATTGTAAGTAATCTGGAGATTGACTCCCCTCGTGTACATGCACACAAATGTGTGTATGCATTATATATCGGTGTATTTATGTATGTATAGGGGTTTGGTGGTTTTTTGTTTGTTTGTTTGTTTTTGTTTTTTGAGACAGGGTTTCTTTGTGTAGCCTTAGCTGTCCTGGAACTTGCTCTGAAGACCAGACTGGTCTCTAACTCACAGAGTTCTGCCTACTCCTGCCTATCAAGTGCTGGGATTAAAAGTGTATGCCATTGGGCTGGTGAGATGGCTCAGTGGGTAAGAGCACCCAACTGCTCTTCCAAAGGTACAGAGTTCAAATCCCAACAACCACATGGTGGCTCACAACCATCCTTAACAAGATCTGACTCCCTCTTCTGGAGTGTCTGAAAACAGCTACAGTGTACTTACATATAATAAATAAATCTAAAAAAAACCCAAAAGTGTGTGCCACTATCACCCAGTACTAGTTTCAAATCTTCCTTTCACTGCAAAGTATGTCTTCTTATCAATGGTGAACTACAGAATTCTGGGAACCCTATAATTTCAGAATTATTGGAATTAGAACTATATATACATTTTCTATGGTCTACTGACAGATCTAACAAAAGATGGCTCACATACATACATTTTAATACAACCAGTTAAAATAAACTCGGGGTTGAGTTTGCAAACCCTCTGTGGCAGTAACTCACAAGTAGAAAAAAAGCTACACTGTAGTGTCATCAGCATGCCCCACTGATGACAAATAAGGGCACTAGGAGAAGCATTCACAGTCTCTACTAACATGTATGCTACTCTACTGGTGGGAACTAGCTAGCCTTTAAGAAAGAAACATTTAAAAAAAAAAATCTGAAAACTGCATTTTTTAATTTTTATTTTATCATTATTATTATTATTTATTTTGGGGGGGGCTTCGAGTCAGGGTTTCTCTGTACAGCCTGGGCTGTCCTGGAACTCACTTTGTAGACTAGGTTGGCCTTGAACTCAGAAATCCGCCTGCCTCTGCCTCCCCAGTGCTGGGATTAAAGGCGTGCGCCACCATGCCTGGCTTTTTTTTTTTTTTTTTGAAAACTGCATTTTAAATTAATGGTTAATATTATACAGTGAGATGAGACTTTGCTAAAGTAATTTTAGCTGTCTAAGACATTTAAAACATTTTAAAGATAATTTTAAATTTCATTTTCTTATGTTAAAAGCACTTACCTAAAACCAAGAACACCCACCAGAGCCAGTACTGGCCATCAAAGTATCCAGGGAAATAGGTGGAAAACTGAAAGAAGAAGAAAAAAGGCAAAGACTTTATTTCAGCCTAACAGAAAAATTTCATATACTAATTTAGGGGCATATAAAACCCAACTGCCATCAAGACCATATACAGGTATTTTAAAAATTTATTTATATAATGTGCCATGTTTTACGTAAGTGTACACACACACACACACACACACACACACACACACACACACACTGGTACCTGAAGAGTTTGGAAGAAAATGTCGGATTTCCCTAGAATTAAAAGTTATAATTGGGGGCAGAGAGATGATGGCTCAGCAGTTAAGAGCACTGACTGCTCTTCCAGAGGTCTTGAATTCAATTCCCAGCAAACACATGGTGGCTCACAACCATCTGTAATAGGATCTGATGCCCTCTTCTGGTGTGTATGAAGTCAGTTACAGTGTACTGTACATAAAATAAATAAATCTTTTTTTAAAAAAAAGTTACAAATGGTTGTGAGCCACCATATAGGTGTTGATAATTAAATCCAGGTCCCCTTCAAGAGCAACAAGTTCTCTTAACTACTAAACCACCTCAACCATAATAATTTGTAAAATAAGATCTATTCTAATTTGAAATTGTTTCAACAAATGCAAATTGTCTTCTTTAAATGGAAATAAAAAAACCCAAAACCTTTAAAGTTCTCTGCTCTATTACATACTCTTTCTTAATTTCCAAGTACACAGAAGACTGTTTTCTGTTTGTGTTCAGACCAGGGGGTGAGGGATTGGGTTGTTGGTGTATAGCCCAGCCTTGCTCTTTCTGCATCAGCCCTCCAAGTACTGACATAACGCCTGTGCCACCACACTCAGCTCTTAGTTTGTTAGAAAAGTTTTTACAGCCGGGCCTGGTGGCGCAGGCCTTTAATCCCAGCACTCGGGAGGCAGAGGCAGGCGGATTTCTGAGTTCGAGGCCAGCCTGGTCTACCAAGTGAGTTCCAGGACAGCCAGAGCTATACAGAGAAACCCTGTCTCGAAAAACCAAAAAAAAAAAAAAAAAAAAAGAATTTTTACAATTCCTGGCATGGTAGTGCATGCCTGTAATCTGGCAATCCTCCACAAAGTGTTTCCCATCTGAATATGTTTCTATTTCTATTTCTATTGTGTGCAGTTGGTACTAGAAGCAATTATTTAGCTGACATCACTGTTTCCATGCCAGTGAGGCTCAATTTGTTTCAAACCCTGACTTCTGACCTTTTTATTAGGTAGTTCATGGTAATCATATACCTTTGCCAGGAACTTGCCCCCAACAAAAGCAATTAACTTAACCAGGTGTGGTGGTACATGCCTTTGTACCCAGCACTCAAGAAGCAGAGCAGGTAGATCTCTTGAGGTCTGCAAAGTGAGTTCCAGGAAAGCCAAGGCTATTATACAGAGAAACTCAGTCTCAAAAAACAAACTACAAAATGAAACAAAACAAAAACAGAAAGAAAAAAAAGAAAAAGAAAAAAATGAAAAAGCTGTTAACTTTATGATAGAACAGTACACATTCAGTAAAAACCATCTTTTGCATTTGAGTCTTTCCCCAGCCTGTAATAGGTAGGATGAAGCAGTCTCTCAGGATGCTGTGGTGGTAGCGAGTCACAGGTCTCAGTGAGCCTTGAAATCACAGTGCAAATCAGGCGTCATGAAGAACAGCTGAAGCTTGGCACTGTGAGAGGCCATGGAAGGCCATTGGTGAAGGTGCAGCCTCAGTTGCAGTTGATGGCCCAGGACTGAAGGGGCCATGCAAAGGATTTGAGGCTTGGCACCATGAAGAGAGCCTATGAGAGGCTATTGGTGAAGCCTAGTTGTGGCAGAAGACCCCACTGTATTGGAGATGCCAGTTCCATGGGATGATCATCAGGAACAGCAGCAGCAGTGGACATGTTAGAACACTACTCTGTGTCACTCAGCAGGGCTTATGTATTATATGCATGTACAGTTCATGTTCTTCTGTGAGATACTGTTGTGTTAGTGTGTTATCTATGCCACCAGCTTTTACATCTGAAAGGAACAAGAGCTACAGTAACAGGCTGAAATCTCAGCTTTCCCTCTTGATGCTCAAGTGCTGGTCTAATGAGCCTCTATAGCTGGACTTGTTTTGATGGGGAATAGAAACATCCTCAAATTTTTCTGTCTTCGTAAGCCATTCTGAGCTTGGTTTTTGGACACCTAATAATATAAGATCAGTCTTTCTATCTAATAATCTACATTAATTTTTTTTTTTGCCATTTAGTAAAAAATTTAGTGTTTAATAGATTTGCAATTCATTTTACTTTTCTTTGGTGTCCTGGTGTCTGAAGTCTGAGAATTAAAGCGGTATTCCCTTTTTGTCCATGGAAGATAGCCTCTGAGACACTCATGAATGGCTGAAATGGCAGATAAGTTCAAAGCCTATGTATGTGCACATACAATCTTTCTGTACATATGGACCTCTGATAAAGTTAAGTACATTAAGAGATTAATGATAGGGGGCTGGAGAGATGGCTCAGTGGTTAAGAGCATCAACTGCCCTTCTGAAGGTCCTGAGTTCAAATCCCAGCAACCACATGATGGCTCACAACCATCTGTAATGAGATCTGACGCCCTCTTCTGGTGCATCTGAAGACAGCTACAGTGTACTTAGATATAATAATAAATAAATGTTAAAAAAAAAAAAAAGATTAATGATAACTGCCATAGAAATGACTAACAATATACTGTGATAAGTTATACAAACTTGGTTCTTAAAAAAAAAATCTTGCTGGCATAGAGATCTGAGAAACAGTATGGGATTGGTTTTTTTCCTTTTATTATGGTGTGAAAAGCAGCATGTGGCTTCTCTTTGACGAATCCAAACTGCTGGTATCACTAATTTTGCAATTTGGAACCATCACCATTTAAAATAAGGATTTACGACGCACAAGCCCTGTGATACCGGGATGGCTCCTGAGCAAGGCAAGTTTTGAACAGGGTGGTTTGAGAAATTCCTACTGTTCTGTATGGCATGCCATTTAAAACTTACCAACTGGGGACAGGAATGGTGGTGCATGCCTTTGATCCTAACACTATTGAGATAGAGGCAGGTGGATTGCTGCGAATTCAAAGCCAGTCTGGTCTACACAGCAAGACCCAGGTCAGCCAGGACTAAATAGACATCTCAAAACAACGAAATAAGCAAAAAAACCTTACTGTCTTTCTAAAAAATTCAGACTTTAACCAGAGGTAACTAAAACTAAGACGCAGAGATACAGAAGGCTCCAAAGCATACTTTCTTTTCTCTCCTTTCTCTGTCTCTGTCTCTCTGTGTGAGAGAGAGAGACAGAGACAGACAGACAGAGACACTTGGCATGCGTATGGAAGTTAGAGAACCTCAGGTGTTGGTATTACCCTTGCACCTTGTTAAAAAACAGGTCCTCTCTGTGTTATATGCAGATACTAGCTGCCCTGCTTCCTCTCCAGAGATTCTTCTTTGCCTCTTATCTCCCCACAGGAGCACCAGTGTTACAATCATGTATCTGGCTTTTATAGAGGTTACAGGAGTCTAAAAATCAGGATATCACAACTTTGTGGCAAGGACTTTCCCCAGCTCCTAATATTTTGTTTCTTAAAAAGTAACAGTTAAGGGCTGGAGAGATGGCTCAGCAGTTAAGAGCCATCTCCTCTTCCAGCACTGTGGAGGTTACAGACTTGTACAGTTATCCTTACCTTTTTATGTGAGTGGAGGAGACTCGAACTGAGATCCTCACACTTGAAAGCAAGTGCTCATACCCACTGAACCACCTTCTTAGCCACAGTATGACAATTTATAATAATCTGGCTTTGTCAGCCAGGTTGACAATGACAACAAACTCATCTGAAGAAAAAGGATACTTGTTTTGTTTGTAGACAGGATTTTTCTGTATAGCCCTAGCTGGCCTGGAACTCACTATGTAACTCGGCTGGTCATGAATTCACAGATATACCCATCTCTGCTGGGATTATAGGTGTGGGTCACCCATGACAGCAAAGAATACTTTACTGAACCCACCGGTGGATCTGATTCAACATCTAGGCTTTCTATTTTTTCTATTCAACATCTAGGGTTTTTCTGTCTATCCCTGGCTACCCTGGAACTAATTCTGTAGACCAGGCTGGCCTTGAATTCACAGAGCTCCACCTGCCTCCCAAGTGCTGGGATTAAAGGCCTACATCATTACCCCCAGGAAACATCTGAAATTTTGAAAGGATACTTTGTATTAGATCCTGAACATGCACAGCAGCTCCATCAAGATCAGGCACTTCATTCATCAAGGAGTATCCTGAGAACACCAGGGAAGGCTAGAGCCCCCAGTTCTAGGAGACTGAGCATAAAGCATATCCTGGGCTCATTAAAGAAATTCTAGAAACTCAGGCCAAGCATCTTGTGGACCTTGGCTCTCTCTTTGAAACCATTTTATATAGCTGTGTGGCCTTGAACAAATTAAAGCTGGTTTTGTTTTGCTTTTTAAAGACCCTAGATGTTCTAGAATTTAAAGTATTTTATGCAATTTCACCTGGGTATTCCTATATCAAAGACACATATTTCTATAATTTTACTAAAAGAAATTCCCTATGGAGCAGTAGATATTTCTGTATAGCTTCAATCCAGAAGGAAAAATTAGGGAAAGATAGAGAAAGTTGTGGGATTAAAATTTTAAGAGAATTAATGTGAAGAATGCCTACTTTTGTGAGACAGCAAAGAAATACTCTTTGTGTCATAGAAACTCCAGACTATACACATTCATTAGCATATTTTAAGCATCAAAACAACCTGTCAGATAGATTACCTGCTTGAATCTGAACATGAAATATGGAGACAGGAACTGTGTGCAATTGATTTTAGCTCACTTTATCGTGGAACCAGAAAAAAAAATATATTGAGATAACAAAAGGTGAAAATGAAAACATGCAAAGTCATTCTAATTACTGCCTCTCTTCACAATCTATGTTCTCTGCTGTGCAACTTACCCTGACAATAAGGATCCACTTAATTAGAGACAGACCAAATCCTGAGATGGCCCCATACCTTCCCGCAGCTGAGGTGGTCAGGCAAAAAGACAAGAAAAACCCAATCCAGTTGAAGAGGAATGCCACTGTAAGAGTGGAGGGAGAAGATTCGTTAGCTCAGAACAGGAAGGAGTGTGCTCTGCAGCAGCCTCTGCTTGTGTGGCTCCCCTCTCCTTGACCACCTATCTCTGCCTCCCCACAAGCACCTTGTCTTCCATCTGTGTCTTAGGCTTTATCCTCCATGGGTGCTGCTGTCAGTGCCCAACAACCTGTTCCTGTCTTTCCTGCCATACGGGCTAGTAAGTAAACGAAACGCTTTGGAAATTAAACTGGAGCCCCAGAGGAATGTGATGCAAGCTTCTCATCCTCCTGCTCCGTTTCTGACAGTTCTTAGCATCACTTCTTTTGCACTGCATTTTCTGTGCTTTTAACAGAGTAAATAAAAAAGTGCTCACTGCTAAGTGAGGTACATAAAAACATAAATATAATACAACATTAAAAGTGGGAAACCAGATTGACTTTGATCTCTCAGAAAACTAGAAGCTTCAGGACAAAACCCATCAAAGTTGCTGCATTCCTCCTCTGCCACCTGGGTATGAGCAGGTGTGACAGCAGTGAACCCTGTGGGCCTGGAAGATTAGACTTGGCCTGTGTACAAATGCAACATCCGTAACTGCTTTAATCATACTCTCCATTGATGAATTCAGAGCACACAGGTTGTAGGAGTGTATATACTGGTGTGTATATACTTACTGAAAAAAGTTAACATAAAAATCCCATCGTTTCCTATCCTCAGCTGGTCAGTATCATCAAAATCATCCCGGCCCACAAAATCTTCATCCTAATCGAAGGAAAAAGAATAAGGCAAGGTCATAATGAATTACTTCTAGACAAAGGAATGACATCAGGAAAAATACAAGGAACGAGTACAATGATCTAGAGGTGAATTTATTCAGCTCAATTCAGAACCATAACTGTTATCACTCAGCAACTCAGAGCAGATATGAATAATTTTAGTATCTCCAAAGCCTTCTAAACTAATTATTTATTTCATAGTCCAAGCTACTATTCTTATTTTTAAAATTAAATTTATTTTTATTTTATTGGTGTTTATGACCGCATGTATGTCTGTGTGAGGGTGTTGGATCCCCTGAAACAGGAGTTACAGACAGTTGTGAGCTTACATTTGGTTGCTGGAAATTGAACTCAGGTCCTCTGGAAGAGCAGCAAGTGCTCTTAACCATCGAGTCATCTCTCCAGCCCTACTATTCTTATCACTAGTTATTATTTGTACTATAGACTGAACCTAGGTCCTCACAAACGCCAAGCCGGAACTCTACCATTAAGCTACATTTCTAGCCACATACCAAATTCTTTCAAGAAAATCCTTAGCTGGGCACATCTTGAACCCCAGAACTCAAGAGGCAGAGGCAGGTAGAACTCTGTGATTTCTAAACCAGCCTGTCTATTTAGCAAGTTCCAGTCCACCAGATGCTATCTCAAGCAAGAAAAAAATTACCTACACAGGCTCTATTGGAGGCTGTGGTGGTTTGAATAGGTCTGACCTCAAAGACTCATGTTTTTTAGTTTTGACCCATGGGGAGTGGCACTATTAGAAAATGTGGCCTTGTTGGAGGAAGTCTGTCACAGGGTGGGGGTGGGGGGAGCTTTGAGGTCTCCTCCTATGTTCAGGTTCTGCCCTGTGTGGAAGACAGACTCCTCCTGGATGACTGTGGATCAAGATGTAGAACTCTCAGTGACTTCTCCAGCACCATGTCACCCTGCATGCTGCCATGCTTCCTGTCATGATGATAATGGACTGAACCTCTGGATCTCTAAGCCAGCCCCAATTACATGTTTTTGCCTTTATAAGAGTTGCCTTGGGCTGGTGAGATGGCTCAGTGGGTAAGAGCACCCGACTGCTCTTCCGAAGGTCCGGAGTTCAAATCCCAGCAACCACATGGTGGCTCACAATCATCCGTAACAAGATCTGACTCCCTCTTCTGGAGTGTCTGAAGACAGCTACAGTGTACTTACATATAATAAATAAATAAATCTTAAAAAAAAAAAGAGTTGCCTTGGTCATGGTATCTCTTCACAGCAATAAACCCCAACTAAAACAGAGGCCTATACTGTCAGGAATCTAGAGCCCATTGAGGAGTAACACTGATAGCTCAAGTGCTTCCTGAGGCTGAACCAAGGGGCAAGGACAGAATGCTCGTCCATGCTGAGTACCTGGCTATTCAATGCTCAGCAACATATGCTTGCACTGGAATACAGAATTGACAACTCAGTCCTTACTGACAGATAGGATCTGTCTATTAGAATCTGAAAAGACAATTATTATTACAGTCTAGAAGGAGCATGGCCCTGGCCCATGCTCCACTTAGGAACACTAAGTGGAGACTATGTATTAAATGATTTGAAAGTAACTTGGATACCTCAAAGTAAAACTCACCACACTTTTACACAGCTCAGTAAGGATTTCTCAAATGGAAGCAAAATGTCTTTGGGACAAATAGCACTTGAAGATCCATAACAAATGCTACAGGTGCTTCCTCTGGAGACCAGGACCTATATAGGGACATCGGCAGTGGCCACTTTCTTTGTAATTTAACACACTTCCTCCACTACTCGAAAATTTTTATGATACACAATTTGCTTTATACTTTTAAAAATTAGCAAGTATCTAATACTCTAACTTATTAATAGTAACAGAATATGATTAAAAATTGAAATCAGTTCTGTTTTAGTATTTATTTTGCATAATTACTCAAAGATATACTGCAAGGATAACTTAGGTGGCTTCTGAGAGCACTGTCTGTATCTGTAATTTTCCTTCATATCCTCTGTATACCCTTCTATCACTCCTTCTATCACTGCTGCTACCTTCAGTGTACCCCTAGTTCTTTTGATATTCTTTTTTTTTTTTCACAAATCTACTTTTATTTATTTACTCTCCATTAGTTTAAATCCGGGATGGGTACAGCATCACACGGATTCTGTGACCAATGGCCGTCGCAGGAAGGTTGCTTCGGAATTTGGCACGAACCATACCACTGTTTCCATGGGCCCGAGTGACATTTCCCCAGATCACTCTGGTTTTGTTTGGTTTGCCTCCAGGAGTCACTGTATTGTGTTTTGCTTTATACAGATAAGCACATCTCTTGCCTAAATAGAACTCCTTCTCATCTCGAGCATACAAGCCTTCAATTTTAAGAAGAGCCGTGTGCTCTTCCAGAGACCTCGCTTGTAGCCGGCAAAAATGGCCTTGCACCACAGCCTTCCAGACATACTTGCTGTTAGAAGTCCTGTTCCCAGCAGGCCTCCACAGGTGCCAAGATGGCGGAAAGAGGAAGGCCTCTTTTGTTATTCTTCTTCAAAATTTGAAGATTCTCCCTAAGCTACACACCAGTTGCAAATGTCTTGACTTATTGTTCCAAGGATACAAGAACTGACAGTTCTGGTCACATCTCCAGACTCCCTTCACAAACTCCTTGCTCACATAATAATTTCATACTGATCTATTCACCAGAGATTCCAATAGGTCTTCAGAGTGCAGTGACAAACTTACATGAAAAAGATGAAGGAAACCTACCTCTCAGTGGAACATTGGACATAAGTTAAGCATTATTGAAAGTGTTAGACCAGCCGGGCGTGGTGGCACACGCCTTTAATCCCAGGACTTAGGAGGCAGAGGCAGGCGGATTTCTGAGTTCAAGAGCAGCCTGGTCTACAAAGTGAGTTCCAGGACAGCCAGGGCTATACAGAGAAACCCTGTCTCGGAAAAAAAAAAAAAAAGTGCTAGACCAAAGAGAGAACACTTCTTTTGGTGATCTAGCAGAGCCATTGCTGTGGCTGGCACAAAAAGTAAGATGCGTTGACAGACATAAACAGAAATCTTCCTTTGCATGAAAGACCTGTTTGTAATTGGTGCAAACACCTTCACTGGCTATATAAGTAGGCTGTTTGGATCTACTTGGTAAGTTGGCTAGGAGACAAACTTTCCTGGCTGCTTCCTCAGTCTGCAATGTCAGACCCAATAAAAGGATTCTCACTTGGTCTTTACTTGTCTACTTTTAAATAGAGCTAAGGGTCCCAGGCTGCACAAGAGCAGCATGCTAGAAGGTACTGCCTGCTGCTGCCACTTGCTAAGTACCTGCTTATTTTTAATTCCTTCCTTCCAGCATCTCATGTACTTCAGGCTGGCTATGAACTCAGTATGCAGTTGAGTATGACCTAACATTTATAATCCTCTTGATTACAGGTATGTGCCACCATATTTGATGTATGTTGTGCTGGGGATCAAACCTGTGGTTCTATACATGCTAGGCAAGCACTCTACCAACTGAACTATACCTCAAGTCCTATCTGCATCAATTAAATCTGCTAGCTTCCATCTCCAACAAGCTGGGAGGAATCTGAACTTACAAATGGCATAATCTGGAATGTTTGAGGTACAATGTTTACGAGGATGATGCTAGGTCTCATGAGTTTAATTCAATGATGTCATTTGTATTTCCTCTCTTCATAAGCATCCCTAACAGCTAATACAAAGTGTATACAAATCAAGGCATAACCAGTGTATTTCCTTAGTCCTTTCCGCCTACCCCTGGAGGCCTGAAAGAGAAGTGGTAGTAGAAATAGCCTTAGAAATACAGGAAAATGAACAGGTCAGTGATTTTCTGCCTAGTGCATCATATTCAGGAAAAAAAAAAATGCTTACTATTCCAAAAGAAAATATATATGCTTAAAATCAGCAGTAATCAAGACAATTCTAATAACTTAATAGTGGGATAATGAAAATAACTGAATTCTAACTAAGCAGCCCAAAACAACACAGATAAAGAAAGTGCTTACTCTTCCAGGGACCAAAGGGATCGTAGCTTCAGTCTTGGTTCTCTCGGCCTCATCATAACTGGGCAGGGTTGTAGCCACATTATACGATGGGGGCTTTGGAAATCCAGATTCATCTTTGTAGTCAAAATATGCTGCAAAAAAGGGAATAACAAAATCTATCTGAAGCAAAATATATTTATAAATGAATGTAATACTCAGGATAATTTTAAAGTATATAGTTAAAAGCCAAATTCACCACACCTTTAATCCTAGCACTCAGGAGGCAAAGGCAGATGGATCTCTGAGTTCAAGAGCAGCTTAGTCTACAATCCTAGAGCAAGTTCTAATCCAGCCAAGACTCCGCTTATAAATAAACAAACAGCCGGGCGTGGTGGTGCACGCCTTTAATCCCAGCACTTGGGAGGCAGAGGCAGGCGAATTTCTGAGTTCGAGGCCAGCCTGGTCTACAAAGTGAGTTCCAGGACAGCCAGGGCTATACAGAGAAACCCTGTCTCAGAAAAACAATAAATAAATAAATACATACATAAATACATAAATAGATAGATAGATAAAAACAAAAATAAACAAACAAACAAGTAAATATAAAATAAAACCTCACTTTACACCTTTATTCTCAATTGTTTTGGATCACTATTAATTTAACATCAGTCATTTACCTCTGTGGAACTGGGAATCAAACTCAGGGCCTTGTGCACTGTATGCAAGAACCATACCACTGAACTGTATCTCCAACCCTCTTTTCACTTTTTACTTTGCCCACGCTATTCTTGAACTTAGAATCTTTCTGTCCCAGACTCCTAAGTGACCACTAAACCTGATAATTTAAAATAGTTAAGGGAAAAACACTTAGGCAAACATGTTACGTGAGCCAGCATAATAGCACATGCCTGTGATCCCAGACATTTGGGATATGAATGATAAAGGGTCACAAGCTCTAGTCCAGCTTAGGCAACATAGCAAGATCTCCTATTAAAGGGTTAAAAAGTTCACATGTGCACTAAGATCTATACTGTGGTTTACTCTTATTAACAAATTAACAAGCCGGGCAGTGGTGGCGCACACCTTTTTTTTTTTTTTTTTTTAAAAACCAAATTAACAAACTTAATATCCATGTGCTCTTGTTCCCACACTGTTTTTACTGCACATTGTTCTCTGATGTGCTGAAGTAACTAATTTGGTTATAAAATAATTCTCTCTATGAAATCTTCATTTCCTCTTCTGAACAGTGTATTTCTAGCTCACCAACTACTCTTACAAAGATTCAGCATAACAGAAAAGATGTATTTATAAGATTAACTTCTAAGGGGCTGGCGAGATGGCTCAGAGAGTAAGAGCACTGACTGCTCTTCCAAAGGTCCTGAGTTCAATCCCAGCAACCACATGGTGACTCACAACCACCTGTAACAAGATCTGATGCCCCCTTCTGGTGTGTCTGAAGTCAGCTACAGTGTACTTATGTATAATAAATAAATCTTTTTTAAAAAAGATTAACTTCTAAATAATTTTTTTAAGTTTTGAAAAAAGAAAATCCTGTAGTTCACCTCCCATTTTTCTTTCTTTCTTTTTTTTCTCTAGTTATAAATTAACTTCTTTGTTAAAACTTTTTCTTTGAACAAGACCTTGCTGTGTAACCCAGGCTGGTCTCAAACTACCATTGTTCTGCTTGGACTTCCAAAGTACTGATATTAGAGGTATGAGCTACTATAGCCAGTAAGTTTAACATTTTTACTGTAATGCATCATTGAAACTATAGCTCATCAATGCCCCTCATTCACAGAAAACAGAAAGGAAACAATAATCTTCCTCTTCCTTTTCCTCATATTTCTCCTTGTCTTTAACAGGATCTAGCCATTTATATAAAAAGTCTGTACTTAAACTGTCTCCAGTCTCAGCCTTCCAAGGGCTATTACAGGCATGAGCTATCATGCCCAGTATTCAGGTGCTGGGTGTGGTAATCCTAACACTTACCATCTAGGTAGAGGCAGGAAAACTAGGAGTTCAAGATCATTCTCCCCATACCTAGTTAATGAAGATAACCTGGTCTATGAGAGACCCTTTCTCAAAACAAAACAAAAATTCAATATCCATTAAAAAAAAAAATTCCTTAATTTGGTCACAAATGTCTAGAAGATACCCACTAGTATGACCCAGGCTCTAACAGCCCGGTGACAGTGCACCTGCCTCATATATACAGGACCCTAATTTCAGTCTCCAGTACTGCAAGCAAACACCCAAAGAAAACATAGTCACTGGTAAATTATTTTTGACTGCTTTCTCCCTCATGATTAGAGAACAAAGGGCTGGAAAGAGAGCTCAGAAGTTACAAGTGCTTCCTGCCACTCCAGAGGCCTCTTGCTTAGTTCCCAGAACCCCCACTGTGAAGCTCACCTCTTGTAACTCCAGCCCCAGGGGATCCCATGGCCTTTTCTGGCCTCTGCTAGTACTCACACAAACATGGTATATATACACATACATGTTTAGATAAATTTGAAAAAAAAAAGTAAAAGTAAGGATATACAGTTATTGTAAGCTGTACCTGAATATACCAACAACAAACAAAATCTCAATAAATGGGGGAGGGGATGTTTGGCCATGTTCCCAAGTTGGAAGGCATTACACAGATGCCAACTTTTGTGTGTATGTGTGTCTGTGATATATGCATGTATGTTTGTGGTGAACACTTTTGTGTCTAAGCATACACACATATGGGGAGGCTAGAAGTAAACACTGGATATCTTACTCTATTACTTTCTCCCAGTTCCATTTTATGTGTGGGCTTCTGAGGAAGAGGGTATTGGTGTACCATATGTGCTTATGTACAAGTTCATGTGTGTGCACATACATGGAGGCCTGAGGTTAACAAGGGACACCTTCATCTATCACTCTATAGTTTTTGAAACAAGGTTTCTGGGCTGGTGAGATGGCTCAGCAGGTAAGAGCACCCAATTGCTCTTCCTAAGGTCCTGAGTTCAAATTCCAGAAACCACATGGTGGCTCACCTGTAATAAGATCTGACGCCCCCTTCTGGAGTGTCTGAAGACAGCTACAGTGTACTTACATATATAAATAAATAAATCTTTTAAAAAAAAAAAAAAAGAAAGAAAAGAAAGAAAAGAAAAGAAAAGAAAAGAAAAGAAAAGAAAAGAAAAGAAAAGAAAAGAAACAAGTTTTCTCAGTGAATTTGGAACTCAGCAATTGGCTGGACTGGATGGCCAGAGAGTTCCTGAAATCCATCTATCTCCAGCCACTAGCATTGCAGTTACAGATATATATGAAAACCTGTCTCAAACTCAAACTCACTCTTTCTGTGTCTGTCTCTCTTTCTGTCTCTCTTTCTGTCTCTGTCTCTGTCTCTGTCTCTGTCTCTGTCTCTCTCTCTCTCTCTCTCTCTC
>NC_034604.1:33470645-33493476 GCF_900095145.1 Mus pahari | reverse complement strand
GATGGCTCAGTGGGTAAGAGCACCCGACTGCTCTTCCGAAGGTCCGGAGTTCAAATCCCAGCAACCACATGGTGGCTCACAACCATCCATAATAAGATCTGACGCCCTCTTCTGGAGTGTCTGAAGACAGCTACAGTGTACTTACATATAGTAAATAAATAGATCTTAAAAAAAAAAAGAAAGAAAGAAACTAAAGCCAGACTAGAGGCAAGATGCTGACCTATGGTCCACACAATTAAAATGGTAGCTTAAGACCCCAGCCTACAAATGGAAGCAATCTCATATCAACTATCAACAGCCTTCCCAAGATCCAAAATAAAAGGATGGTAAGGCTGTTAAGGCTTTACAAAGATGAATGTCTTCAATTTGTTTATGATGAAATAGAGGCTGGGGTTCAGCAGTAGCACATGGCTCTATCTGCCACTCTGCCATAATCCTGTTTTATAAAATATGTAAGTGGCTTTATTCAAACTGGTGGACTGGAGCTGAAGCAATAGCTCAATGACCAAGAGTAATTGTTGCTCTTGCAGAGGACCTGGGCTGGATTCTCAGCAACCACATGGTAGTTCACAACCATTTGTAGCTCCAGTTCCAGCAATCCCATAGAGTCCATGCAAGCAAAACACTCTCACATAAAACAGAATATATAAATCTAATTTTAAGACAAAACTGGTGAACTTTGAAGGCTTACAGCAGAAATGATTATCAGAAACTCTAGTTACCAAAAGTCTTACTACCACTGTGTTTTTATCTTACACATGAGAAGCTTCTCTAATGAAGAAATTATGAAAACCAGGTGATTGCCCAGTTCTCAGCCTTTCCTCCCTTTCTTCTTTGTGTTTTTATTTTGGTTTTGTTTGTTTATTTTTGAAACAAGGTCTCCAGGCTGACCTCCAACTTGCAAGGCATTTTTCCAGGGCTGAGGCTTTAGGTGTTTGACATCACAGTGTGAAACTTATTCCTCAGTTTCCCCTTCCTTTATGAGTTAGTTGGAATGAACCTGAGCTCTCCAAAAAGGCTGTATGGTAAATGGGGTTTGGAGGGTTTGGCTTCCGGAGTCTTCTTTCTGCTTTGCAGAGGGTCATCTTCTCTGGGTATGTGCCTTGCACTGTGTGTCTGTTTCCTCACCACTAATAAAGCCCTTTCGACCAGCTGGAAAAAAGGAAAGGTGTGTTCATTTGTTTTGGGGGGTTAAGATTAACAATAACACCAGTTTTCACCTTGGGCTACAAATTAAAACTCAAGCGAAGAAACTTATGGAAAGCTGAAGGGAAGACAAACAGCAACCAACAGCCACTGGATGAGTCTATGAGTGAGTGCCTTGTCAGGCAGCCCTGGCCTCAGCACCCACCTGCACTCTCTGCAGTGATGCTGCTGTATGGTGGAGGGGCATCACCTGCAGTCTGCTCAGGTTCCCCAGGCTCCTCTTCATTCTGCAACTGAATAAAAACATCAGATATTAATACACGCATAGGACACATTGTAAAGATGCAAACCTAAAACTAGAGTAGCCTATCTGGAAGGCTGCCTGGCACTGTGTTTGTTTCCTACACCTTAAATATGCAAACTCTCTTCTAAAGTACCCTATTTCCAGGGAGAGATACTCTATGGAAACAATCAGACAAAAACAAGTTACATAAGAATGATACTCCAAGTAGGCATGGTATATTCATACAGACCCAGCACTTGAAAAGCTCAGGCAAGAGCATCAAGCGTTGTAGACAAGACTGGAGTACATAAAATATGAGGGTATCAAAACAGAAAAAGCTAAATGTAGCCCAAGCTTGTCCCAAATTTGTCAAGAAGCTGATGAAGGCCTTGAACTCCTGACCTTGCCACCTCTGCTTCTCAAGTGTTGAGATTACAGGTGTATGCCACCATGCCCAGCTATCAAAAATAAGATTCAGGGAAAAATAAATAAATGAAGAAAATTTGACAACTTGAATATTTATAGAACTATTATATGAAAGGTTGATTTTTATCAAACTACACGTTGTAAAACTTTGTTTGCAAAAAGGTAAATATATAAATGGAAAGATCAAGAACGACACATCTACAATTCAGCACTATTTCTAGGTAATGGAAGTATAAAGGATTTCTTCTTGTTTACATTTAGACTCTAATTTTTAGTACTGAACATTCATCACTTGCATAGTTTCTTTAAACTCAGAAAAACAACCTGATAGGACAAAGAATGAAAATAGGCAAACCAAGCCTTACCATTTTATTCAGTTTGTGTGTAGACATTTAACATTAAGTAACTGAGACAGTTCTGAAAAACAAATTCCTAACCTCTGTCAGCACACTGTGAGCACACTGTCTGGGTGGCTAGATTTTCAGTGTTTTAGAGCTTGGAATCAAACTCTGGGTTTTAGGAATCCCAGGCAAGTGGTCTATAGCAGAGCTGACTCTCTAGCTCCTCCAGTTACTTTAAACAGCTCACACTGAGTGAGTGAATGAGTGTGTGTGTGTGTGTGTGTGTGTGTGTGTGTTCATTCGTTCCTATTGTTGCTACAATGGATGGCCCACCCAAGTCACTGTCATAAAACAGAGATGTCCCAATAGATTATAGTTTTTAAATGAGCTGTTCTAGACTAGAGTTAAACTATAAAGGAATTTACTGATGTAAGCAATAAGGTCTGTTCCTGTTTTCAGTATTACCACACAGGAAGCCAATTGAGGTGCTTGTGAAACACACCAGCTCTTAAGCACACTTTACAAAGAAGTCCATGGTAAACTGAGACAGAACAGAACAGAGCTTGGGGTTCTGACTTGAAGCAGAGCCTGCATCCATCTCCAAACATGTGCTATACAGAACTAGATTACTACAAAAGTTTAGTATGACATGGGTTCTTGGGCCATATTCTTAGCAGCATCTATCATCTAGACACTTTTTGCCCCCACCCCCCATCCCTGTGCTGGGTATGAAACCTAGTACAAACATTTTACCACAGATTTTCATTTCCAGGCCTTTTTTTTTTTTTTTTTTTTGAGACAGGGTTTTTCTGTGTACCTTGGGCTGGCCTGGAACCACTAATCCCCTTGTCTCAAATACTGGGACTACAGGCATGTGTTACCATTTCTGGCTTGAGCCATTTTTTTAGCTCTAACAATCTATCCTTAAACTTTGGGCACTCCCAAATAATTGCATTGTAACCTAAGGTAAGTTTTCCCTCAGAAAAGAAAGCACAGAGGTAAAATAGCATAGGAAAGCAGCTGTTCCAGGGACATCAAATAGTCAAGTTTTCAAAGAGCTCCTGGCAGCAAGGGTCTCTTCAACCATTGGTCTTAGTATTATCTGAAGCCCTAGAAAGACGCTCTCGGCCTCCTCATAACTAATCAGCACTGTATGAGAGAAGGCAGCACCAAGCAAGAGACAGAACAAGAAAGAGCAAGATGCAAGGATGCAGACTTAACTGTAGCAGTTGGTACCGTTTTGTATTACAACCTAGCTTGACATTTCTAACCTACTTTAAAATTCTGGAGTCTGGTCAAAGCAAGCATGTTTCCTCTACATAACTTGGTTTCAGAAAGGAAGCTTGGCAGTTCTAAGAAACACAGATATTCTAAAAACTCAGGGGGTAAAAGAAGTCTGCCATTCCAGTAGCTGTAAGACAGGTTGCCTGTCTCCTAGCAACGTGGAAATGTGATACCTCTTCAGCATGGTAACAGATCAGAGAAATTCCAGCCTTCTTAGAAACACCATCTCTTTTGGTGAGGAAAAGAGAAACATTACCAGGTCAAGATTTTCTTCCCCTCTTAAAATATGGCATTTTAGAATCATACATTTTCAACTAAAAAGTGGAAAAACAAAAGCAACTCCCCCCAAAACATTATGACTATGGAGGCCCCCCAACTCACAGCCCCCTCCTCCTCATGCAGCAATCTAATTACTTCCACACTGCTAGTGATAAAATTAGGCTCAGGAAAGCTGCTCTAAAACACAACACTATTGGGGAGAGGGAGCAAAAAGGCCACATATGCTGATCACCATCTACGTGCAATGAGGATTTGCTGAACAACAGAAACGTATGCATCTACATAGTCTTACACTTTAGGACCTCAAGTCTATCACTCACCAATGAAACAGTGTAATACACGCACCACAACTAAAGTGCAGAATGTGCTGGGAAACAGCTTACTTGATTCCATAATGGATTCTGCCCACTTCCTGCTCTGTCCCTGGGAACCTTTCTGGTGCAGGCTACCCAGCCATGTCCCTTTAGGAGACCCTCCCTCTGGATGCTCACAGAGAATTCGCGTGTTGCTGTTGTTTTTTCTGGGTCAGGGCTGGAAAGGATCCAACTCTTCCATCAGCTGGGACAAGTGAGCCCATGTCCAGCTTAACCTTTGATTTTAAAAAATATGTATCATGGAAGCTGGAGAGATAGCTTGACTTCTATTCCAAAGAGCCCAGGTTCAATTTCCAGCACCCACATGGTGGCTTACAACCATCTGTTAACTATGTATACCAACATTTTATATATATATATATATATATATATATATATATATANAGAGAGAGAGAGAGAGAGAGAGAGAGAGAGAGGGGCTAAGCACACATACATATAAAACAATTTTTTTTTTTAAACGTCTCTTAGGACTAGAGAGACATCTCAGTTGTTAATGCTTGTTCTTCTTCAGAGGACCTAAGTTTGGTCTCCAGTATCACCATGGTCACATGGCTTATAACCCGCTGTAACTCCATCTCCAAGAGCTCCAATGTTCTTCTCTGACCTCTCCAGGTAACTGGCATATATACAGAGACATGCAGACACACACAGACAAATAAATACAAATGAACAAAAGCTTATAAAAATAAATCTAAGAAATCTACAGAGGTGCTATTATTTTGTTTTTAAAATTGAGTCTATAAAATATAGTGCATCTAAACTAAAGGGATCATCTTTCTTTGAATCTAAGTACTATGCCTATTAGAAATAAATATAACATTTCAAATTAAAATCTGAGCCAGGTACAATGACACTTGCTGGTAGTCTCAACTTGAGGGGAAACTGAGGCAAAAGATTCATTCAAGCCTAGTAGACTAAGACAAGCTGGGAATCCTGGAAATGAAGTATATTCCTATCTCCAAAAACAAAACAAAACTGCTAGTTATGGGTGGGAAGACAGGCCTACAAATCCCAAGAAGTTAAGAGATGGGAGATAGGAGAATCAGGAAGCCAAGGTCACCCTTGGCTACATAGTAGAAGCCAAAAATCCCCACTGCAGAAATCTTATACAGTTCTAATAGAAGCAACTTTGAATTTAGTTAGTTGAAAGATCCTTATAGGGGCTGGACAGACAGCTTGGTGGATTAAGGTGCCTGCTACAAACCTGACAACCAGGGTAAGCCAGACTCAGTGGTGTCCAGCCATCCTATAGTGATATGGGAGGTAGACAGGAAAAATTCTGAAAAACTCTTGGATCATATAGTCTGGAGTATATTGAGAGGCAGAAATTAAAAGAGAGAGCCTGACTCAAAACACAAGGTGTAAGGAGGGAACCTCCACAGGCATCCCACAGCAATATTCACATACACACACCGCACATACACCTTCAGGTTTAAAATGAGCTGTTTTGAGGAACCGCAAAGTAAATCTAGGACTGGATATCACTAAGAGGCCCAAGCCATTTACATTATCTAAAGACTAGAAAAACAATGAAAAAAAAAATCCTACTGTAGCTCAATGGGTAAAGTGCATGCCATGTAAGCATAAAGAAATGACCTCAAATTCCTAGTACTGGGCATGGTGGTGTATGCCTGCAACCCTAGCAATGGAGGGCACAGACAGAAGGATGGCTTGGGCTCATGCCCTAATGGCAAGGCAAGCTCCAAGATCAGTGAAAGACCCATCTCAAAAAATAAAGTGGAGACCAAGTGAGAAAGGCATCCTGATGTCAACCTCATGCTTCTGCACAGGAAAGTGCACTTGCACACATGTGCACACTCAAGCATCCCCCAACACACACAGGAGTTAAACATTTTCTCCAAAGATAGTATATAAATGGCCAACAGACATAAATGCACAACACTGTTAGATCATTAGAGATACTGTGACATAACACTTCACACCCACTAAAAAGACAGAAATGGGTTCTGACGCATATGGAAAAACTAGAACTGTTGGTAGGGATAGAAAGAATGTTTCTCAAATGGTGAGCCCAGAGTACAAAATTTGATGGCACAGAATTACTTGTAATGACCAAAAAATTCATCAACATACAAATGAATACAAGATCTGTGGCTTATCCATACAATGAAACACTATTCAGCCAGAAAAAAAGGATAAATTGCTATGACATAAATAAGCTTTAAAAGTATTACACTAAGAATAAAGCCACTAACAAAATGCTATATATTGTATGCATTTATTTATATAAAAATGTTCCCAAATTGCAATTTCATGGAGAAAGATTAATGGTTGTTGGTAGCTAGGATAATTTGGAGAGAGTAGCAGCTGACTGAATTTCTGAATATGTCTGAATTTCTTGCAAGGTCAGGGAAAATAATGTGTTTATAAATTAGATGGGGTAATGGTGATTCAGCCTAATGAAAAGTTTTTAATTACTCTATTCTTTAAAAGAATGAGTTGGAGAGATGGCTTGGGGGTTGAGGGCACTTGTTGCTCTTGCAGAGAATCTGGGTCCAATCCCTTGGCTCATAATTATCCATAACTTCAGTTCCACTGGGTATTTACTCTCTTCTGACCTCCAAGAGTACCAGGCACACATATAGTGAATGTACATACATGCAGACAAAACATTTA
The DNA here is from genome assembly GCF_900095145.1 of Mus pahari. NCBI lineage: Eukaryota > Metazoa > Chordata > Mammalia > Rodentia > Muridae > Mus > Mus pahari. The sequence continues at coordinate 33,486,706 of NC_034604.1, read as the reverse complement.
CTGTGTAAACATAAAATAAATCTAAAAAGATTTGAAAAAAATTTTAAGGAAATAAATTTTAATTTTTAAAAAGGTGATAGTTTTTATTTTTGAAAAGTCAATTCTATACTATATAATTTTACTTAAAGTTTAAAATTAACTATTCTACATCATTGTTCACTTGCTAAGTCAGTATCTGTCACCCTCAATGAAAAGAATCCCATCAATAGCCCCACAAATTACCACAGGATATGTCTGTAAATGGGTGAAAACTGAATTATTGAAAAAAAAAAAAAGGTTCCTGGGGTGGTTCAGTGACTAAGAGCACTGAATAATTCTGCAGGACATGGGGTTCAATCCCTAGCACCTACATGGCAGTTCACAGATGTCTGTAACTCAAGGTCCAGGAGATACAACACTCACTCCTAGCCTCTATAGGCACTGTACACATGGGGTGCACAAACATGTAGACAAAGCATCCATAAACATAAAATAGAAATTTTAAAAACTGTTTCTTTAATATCCAGTGTTCCCTGGGAGAAAAGCTGTTGCGGGATATTTGATAACACTGTAAACCCCAAGATGTGTTACTTACTGGGAAAAACCTGTTTCTAGTTGTGGTATGGCTCATCCCTTAGCACACACCTTTAACCCCTCTGGCTGGAATATAGACATGCCCTTAGTGAACATCTTTAATCCCAAACAACGAAGGTAAAGGGAGGTAGAAACGTAAGGGTTCTCTGGGAAGTCAGTTGTGTTGGATAGTGTTTTGCTGGGGCAAACATGTGAAGGAGTGTTTTCCTGAAGCAAACACAGGTGACCTTTCAAAGCAAGCATGTCAAAGGACACATGATGAAGGATTCTTCACTAATGACATGCATGTATTGGTCCATCTTATATTGCATAGCTGAGGTGCATTTGTTAGGACTCCACAGAGAGAACTGCACCAAAAAACTTCTGTCAGTGTGCTGCAGTTACTTGCTGCAGCCTTGGGATGATTGGCAGAGTGGTGTCAGCTGAGACTGAGGCAAGACCAGTGCAACACTTATTGGTCTCAAATCTTCACTGATCTTCACTTCCCTGAGAGAGCCACAGCTGAGAACTTTTCCTGGCATTCCTCCTGGTCCCTTCTGCTGTCTTGTGCCAAGGCCAAGGCCTGGCTGTCTGTTACGTAGTGCCACCACTGTTGCTAACCTGACTCTGCCAAATTGAACTGCTGGTGTATCCATGAAGTGTCTGCGAGTGGACTGAGCTGCTGTTGCTGACCTGTGATCTTAACTGCTATTTCCAGAGAACACAGATGAGAGTTGCTCCAAAGAACCTTTCTAAACAGGTCCACCTCCCTTGTAACCTTTCTTTTCCACTACCTCTGGTGGGTGGTGGGCTAAAAGGGAGGTTAAGGCATTTAAGAACCATCATTAAAAGTAGTCCTTAGCCGGGCCTGGTGGCGCAGGCCTTTAATCCTAGCACTTGGGAGGCAAAGGCAGGTGGATTTCTGAGTTCGAGGCCAGCCTGGTCTACCAAGTGAGTTCCAGGACAGCCAGGGCTATGCAGAGAAACCCTGTCTCGAAAAACCAAAAAAATAAATAAATAAATAAATAAATAAATAAAAGTAGTCCTTGAAAAAATTAAAGTTACAGTAAAGTTAGTTTGTAGAAGAAAGCACCCATGTTTGAAAGTGATGTCTAACTGAGTGGTAGACAAAGTGATGAATCAGAGAAAGATTGGAGAGAGCAGGCTATGCCCAACTCTCAAGAGGAAAGGAAAGAGATGTAACATAAGAGGGAGCAGTGCAGAGGAAGGGAAGGAGGAAGCAGCTTTACTAGGGCAGTTTCAAAGAGACAGGTTGAAGAGACAACAAGTTAGACACCAGTGAAGACAGAATGAGGAGTCAGAAGATTAGAACAGACTGAGTTAGTTTTAGAACAAGCAGAACAATTCAGTCAGAAGCCAAGAAAGAAGCCAGATTGAACCAGTCAGCTTGGAGAGGAGTGTGAGCCAGAAGAGCTGAGTTGAACCAGCCAGCCAGAGTTCAGAAAGAATTAGAAAGAGTGAGTTAATTCAGCAGTAAGTCTCAGAGGCTGAAAACATTCTAGGCCTAGGTTAGCAGACTCGAGGCAGTAAGCCTCGGAGATGACAATTACTTCTGGAGAATAAAAAATACTTTTACCAAAAGAACTACAATCAAGACATCAAAAGACATCTAGGCTGAGATCCCACTGAAGATGAAAATAATTATAGTTATTGTCTTTTCTATTTTAAGAGCTGTTGTTTTAAAAGAAAATTAGAAAGTATAAGCCCAGTCTGAGCGTGGTGATGCACTCCCTTAATCCCAGCTCTCAGGAGGGAGGAAGCACAATGTTTACATTTGAGGCCAGTGTGGTGTATAGTAAGTTCCAGATTAGCTACAGCATATAGAGTAAAATATCCTAAAATAAATAAAGATAAATAAATAAATGTGCATTTAAATGTTGCACAATTACAGCATTTATACTACCCAACAGTATCAGAAATAAAAGATAATATAAATATGTAAATCTTCCAATACCAAAATGAAACCAAAAAATGCACCAAAGAAAGGAAAATCAAGTAATGAGAACAATGATTTAAATATACTTAACAGGCCAAGCAGTGGTGGTGCATGCCTTTAATCCCAGCACTTGGGAAGCAGAGGCAAGCAGATTTCTGAGTTCAAGGCCAGTCTGGTCTACAGAGTAAGTTCCAGGACAGCCAGGGAATACAGAGAAACCCTTAAACTGCCCCCCTCCTCTCTCCAAAAAAGTGCATATCAGGCAGAATGCTTTACTTTAAGAGGCAATCCTTAAGTCCACAGAGCTTCTGGCTAAAAGCTGTGTGGACATCCCTGGTAATATAAATAACAGCAGAGGAACACTTGGTTTGGCAGGGAAAATGAGTTCTTATAAATGAGAGCAAATACAGCCAACTGTAATCACCAACGTCATTTCCTTTAACTCCTCATTCTCTATATTAGGTCATATGACGAGAGACAAGAAGGTGGACACATAATAGGTACTAATCTCTAATTCAACTTACCTAAAAAGCCAAAACTCTGACCAAAGTTACTACTCATCTGCAAAAGGACTAAACAGCTGCAATTATGGTGGCAGACCTTTGTCTTCTGCCTATGGACCTATGGGATCAGTATCTTTAGTTCCAATTATTTTCAGAACTGATGGATCTACCAAGACACCTAAGTAGATGGCACCAAGCTTCTGTGAAATCTGCAGCAAAGCATCTTCCAGGCTAATGGCTCAGTGGGCTAGGAGCTCATAAAGACTGGAAAAGTGTCAGGTCTAAAAGAAACTATTTCCCCAAATTGTAAAGGCAGAAGGGAAATCTGTGGTTTTCTGTCGTGCTTATTAGCATACCAAAGCACATGCTGGCCTCCACACTCCCTCTGTGTCACAAGTGCCTGTGAAACATCTCAGAGTCCATGCTGGCAACCTAGCTCTTCTCACCTCCTCCCCTCCCTCAACTTCCCCAGCTCATGGGCTTCTCTGCCCACCCCTTTTCCCAACTACTCATTCTCCGTATAACCCTATTTCAACTATATGCTCATTCTCTCCCTGTCTCTGCCTGTCTCCCTCTGTGTCTCTCCTTCCCTCTCTACCCCTCTATCTCCCTGCTCCTGCTTCTCTCATGGTCAGGTCCACTGGGCCGGCTGGAGTGGTTTGAATACCTTGGTGAAGGGAGTGGCACTATTAGGAGGTGTGGTCTTCTTGGAGTGGGTGTGGCTTTCTTCGAGGAACTGCATCTTTGTTGGGGGTATGATTTGAGAGATCCTCCTCCTAGCTGCCTGAAAATCATTCTCTCAGCCTCAACTCCTCCAGTGCCATGCCTTCCTGGAAGCTGCTATACTCCCACCTTGATGATAATGGACTGAATGTCTGAACTTGTAAGCCAGCCCCAATTAAATGTTGTCCTTTATAAGAGTTGCCTTGGTTGTGGTGTCTGTTCACAGCAAAGGAAACCCTAAGACAACAGCCATGTTCAGTCTATTTTCTCTCTCTGCTCTGGAATCCTCCAGATGCCTCTGTCTGTTCTCTCGTATCTACAATAAAAACTTTCCCCTCAACCATCCATGAACAGTCATGTCCTCGTTTATATACACTAAGGAGGGGCAATTCCCCAGTCGCAGTTAACACCAGGTCTCATGCTACATAGTGAGACCCTGTCTCAAAAAAGCAACAAAGCCATAAGGACGTTCAAAGCAACTATTCATAAAATTATAAATTACAGGGGCTAGCTCAGTGAATAAAGTTATTGCTGTGCACATGTGGAGACCTAAGTCCAGAGAACTACAGGTCTACCAGGCCTGAGAATTGTACTCTCCAATGACCACGCAGTGGGAAAATAGCCAAATACCACACGGGTCAGGACAAGCCCATTGTAAAATACATGATTGTATTTTTTTATTATTTTACAAATTACCAAGTATACAGACATATGGGACACACAAAGGTACTTACTTATGCTCACACATGTTAAACACACAGGGTTGTCCTTCAAAGTTAGAAAGATGTCTAGCCTGTTTTCCACACACAAGGCTGGGAATGGATGCAGCTAATAGCCTGGTGACACCTCTGTGCTAACCCTATGGCTCCCCTAGCCTCTTACGTTTATTTCAGTCATTCTCCCCATCTTCTCATACCCTTATCCTGAGCACTGTTTCTCAGTCAATCATAGAACCCATCTTTATGGAAGAGGTCATATGTACTTTACAAAGAATGTCAGTGTAATAATCATGTCTTAAGCTTTGATGTAAACACAGGATTCACTTAGGAAACTTTTTTCCAAATTGTTTTGTGTTTAAATATACCTACAAATAGCCAGGTGGTGGTGGTTTATGCCTTTGCAGCACTCAGGAGGCAGAGGCAGGTGGATCTCTGAGTTCAAGGACAGCCTGGTCTACAGAGCAAGTTCCAGGACAGCCAAAGCTATACAAAGAAACCCTGTCTGGGGAATGGGGGGGTGGGGTGGGGGAGCTGCCTAAAATAAATATCCAATGCCAAACCCTTGAAGTCTGCACCAACGCCAGCTACTCAATCTGCTGGCTATGGTGGGTGCAGAGACACCCCCCAACACACATGTACAAGCTAGGGTCTCCTCCCATGCAGCTCACTAGTAGAATGCCTAGCTATCAATCAAGGTTCTGGGTCCAATTCTCAGCACTGCAAAAAAAAATTTTCTTAATTAGCTAGGTGTGAGGCACATACATTTAATCCCAGCATTCAGAAAGACAAGGAAGTCAGTCAAATCTCTGAATTTGAGGCCAGCCAGGTTACACCACAGTGAAACCCTATCTCAAAAAAAAAAAAAAAGAATTAAAATTTAATGAAGGCAGGTAGTTCTCTAGCTATTGCCTAGCTTTCTGTCCTTTACAGTATATTCAATAACTTTTCTTTCTTTAAAAAAAAAAAAGGGTAATTGAAAAATGTACTTACAGACAAATGCTACAAGCAATGAAGAGACAATGACAATGGTCCCAGGAGTGATCTACAGGCACTACTATGCATGGGAAATGTGTTAAACAAGACAGACACTATGGGAAAAGGCATTCTGAAGCATGGAAGGCTTGCTGTTACCATGTAGTGTAAAAGCAAATTTGTGAGAGAAACAAGCCTAAAAAGAAATCTGTTAATTACCTGGGATATAAAGCCACAGGTGCTTGACTTACCGACACTCTTCCTGGAGATAGGGATATATACGTCTCTCTCTCTCTCTCTCTCTCTCTCTCTCTCTCTCACACACACACACACACACACACACACACACACACACGAGTTTTTTTTTAGAGAAAAATCTTGAACATTCATTATTCAACCTGTAATATACACATACCATAGCTTGCTGGATACAAATAACTATTTAATAGATGTTTGTGGTACATATAAGGAAAAATTTGGTATTTTTATCAAATTGTAATTCTTTTCCTTCTTTAAAAAAAAAAAAACCAACCAACTGACATATTCACTAAATGCAATTTAGATATAGACTGAAAGCCAATAGCCTTGCTGTGATGTAATTACATTGCTAAATTGTGTACTGTTTGAATTTACTGAAAAGCTGGCTCTAGAAATAGTTACAAGCATGTTTATCTCAAAATGTCCTTCAAAGTCTCTCGTCCAGGGATGGACTGACCCTCCTTCCTGGAACAGGGAGGAAAGAAAACAGCAAAACAGCCCACAGGTAGGGACACTGTGCCCTTGAGGACTAGAAAGTGAACTATTTTCAACAGAGGATATTACTGTTTATCCCCCAAAATGAAAACGCCATGAGAACCCATCCGTAAAGAGAAAGCTCAGTAAGGAACTCCAGCAGAATGCCTCAGCTTCCCCAGAGGGTTCTGCCAGGTATTGTAAGCACCAGACTAGACGGTGTTATCTATCTGCTGCCACTTGTTCTTTCAATTGGGAGCCTCACTAGAGGGGACACTCAACTCTGCCCAAGTGTCCTTTTCAATAGAGACAGAACTCCAGCTGGCTGCCTCAAGGTTTCCCAGTTATCTTGGTCAATGTTTATAAGCCCTCAGTTTAACAGTGTTTTGTTCTATACCTGCTTCTGTCTATATCACTTGCTATTTGCTATTTTTTCTTTTACTTTTGTTTGATATATACTTAATAAACTTATTCATTTAAAACAAAAATAAAAACAAAACAAAGGCCAGGAACACCTTTAATCTCAGCACTCAGGAGACAGAGGCAGGTGGACTTGTGCACATTCCACAATGGTCTAGTCTATACAGTAAGTTCTAGGCCGACTGGGGCTATAAAGTGAGATCCTACAAAAAACTAACAAACCAAAAAACAAACAAACAAACAAACAAAAACTATAAAGCCAAACAACAAGAGAAGAAGTAACATCAAAATCCTGAAAGCTACAAGTGAGACGGGTTCAGCGGTCAGGGGAAAGCTGAAGCTTAAGCCAGAACACAAAACAAGCAACCTGTTTCACATGCATAAAAAAAACCCAGAAATTGGTGACACAAGGCACTGATAAGCTGGGCTGGAAAAGATTTGCAAACAGAAAGGAGGGTGGAGCTCCCAGGTCTCCGAGAGAAGGCATGAGCTTCCTCTAGCAGGTATGAGCACAGCATCGATCCCCAATTCAAAAAAAGACTATTCTTTGTAGAGTATAAAAAGGCAGGGCACTTTGGGGAGACATCCGACTTTTATTTATTTATTTTGTTTGTTTTGGAGACAGGGTTTCTCTGTGTAGCCCTTGCTGTCCTAGAACTCAAAGTATCTGCCCAGTATCTGCCTGCCTGTCTCTTGTGTGCTAAGATTGAAGGCATGTGCCACCATTGCCCAGCTAACACATTAGAGTTTAAGGAAATGGGTGACATCTAGAAAAAAAAAATGGTTGGAAGATTTGTATACTAAATGCTGAGATTTCTCAATCTCTTCCCCTCATCATCTCTGAGGATACTAACAGACAGACTTATTATGGAAAACTGGCCAGCCCAAAAGACTCAAAGATAATGACACTCAAAACAAGCAAAAATACCAAACCAGCCCTCGAGACTGGCAAGTTGGCTCAGCAGGTGACAGCATTCTCTGCTGTGTCTGATGATCTGAGCTGGAGTCTCTGGAGTCCACAAGCTGCCCTCTGACCTACACATGCATATGTGCTCACATATAAATAATGAAGATGTATCTGATGCACAAGTGAGTTCATTCAGCGTTTATAAGTTTCACCTTAACAAACACTGAATGCGATCTATTTGTTGGGTAACAGAACACAATTCTTGGAATTCACAAGGCCCTGAGTTTCCCAACACAACAAAAACAAAACACTAAATAAAAAGTAAAACTGAGGTGGACATGGTGACACAACCTCATAATCTTAGCACCTGGGAGGCTGAGATAAAAGGGTTGAGAATTTGAGGCCAGCTGGAAATGCATATAGTCAGACTCTCATCTCAAAAGAAAAAAAGGCATATGTTACATATTCTAAAAAGAAACAAGAATAATGCTTTTGTAAAATCAGTGCAGGAAGATTTTTAGAAATACCTTTCCTACACTATGACATACTGAGAAGAAATTTTATCTACTAAAGAAAAACACATAGGAAACAAAAATTCCCAGAATTCTTTGAATCGTTCAAAGATGTGTAAGCTATAACGTTCTCTACTTAGTGTGCAGGGTATTTTCCTTTATCACTAAATACTGTTTTATGATGTCACTGTAGTATCTGAAATTTAAAATATTTAAAGAGGGAAAAAGTTCATTTCTCAGAAATAGATTTTTTTAAGCTCTAAAAGATAGCCTTAATTAGGGATAGCTAGATACAACAATTATACCAGCACAAAACTCAGCATCTGAATACACAGAGCACAAGACCAACTCCAACAGCCTTAATTAGGGATAGGTAGATAACAACAATTTTACCAACTCACTAAAAAAAAAAAAAAAATTCAGTGAAGATATGCCTACCCACTGCTGAGGTCCTTTCCAACATAATCAGAGATTCTCATCTCAATATTGTCACTAAAATGTAAAGTCTTAGATCTAAAATCATTTGGATTAAATCTATTTGAAAGCTATATGAGCTCAAAACCAGACTAGGCCACAAGAAAGGTGGAAGAAGAGAACCAACTCAGCCGGGCGTGGTGGCGCATGCCTTTAATCCCAGCACTCGGGAGGCAGAGGCAGGCGGATTTCTGAGTTCAAGGTCAGCCTGGTCTACAAAGTGAGTTCCAGGACAGCCAGGGCTATACAGAGAAATCCCGTCTCGAAAAACAAAACAAAACAAAAAAGAGAGAGAACCAACTCCATAAAGGTGTCTAGTTTCCACACATGTGTCATAGGATATGTGAGAATCCCCAGACCTCTTCCTTCCAAACACACGCACACACCAATAGCTGACTAAAAAACAATAAGATGCTTTTAGGGAGCTGGAGAGATGGTTCTGTGGTTAAGTGACTTTCTGTTCAGTTTCCAGCACCTGTATCTAGCTCCAGGGGATCCAATACTCTCCTGTTCTCATTGGGTACCACACACAGGTAGCACATATATACACATAATTATTTTTAATTCATAAACTGACAAACTAGGCAACTAAGGGGAACACCTATCTTTAAGGACTTTTTTTTTAAAGAGAGTATTTTCTATGTCTGAAAATATGTACCAGTTTGTAATGTTTCACCATAAACTTACCTATGTATACTTCAGTAGCATTAATCAGGGCTGGGAATTTAACTCAGTGGTGGAGTATCTGCCTTGTAGGCAACAAGGTCCTGGGTTTGATTTGGCTTGTGTGTGTGTGTGTGTGTGTGTGTGTGTGCGCAGAAAGTAGAAACTAGTAGCTTTGATCCAGAGAGGTAGTGTTATATTGCTTTAGTAAATTATGTTACACACGCGCGTGCACACAAAATCAACTATAAAGTTGAAACTCTCAAAATGACAAAGAGTCCAGCTTCCTTTATAAAAAGCCCAGAAAGATGTTAATGTTCTTACCATCATACTGCTACTTCATGACAGACGTAGGACTACTGCCAATTCAATATTTCAGTAATCTTTACATTTTCCTCAGTTATCCCCCTTAGATAAGGCCCAAGGCGAAACAAGATACTAAAGTCTATATATATTGCAGCTTCAAAGCTGAATGGAGCTCAGTGGCAGAGCACCTGGCCTAGCATGAGCAGGCCCTAGCTTAGATCCTCAATAGGACCATAGAGAAAGGGAGGGGAATTACTAAGGAGAAATTTTATACGATGTTCGAATGCCATAACACAAAGCTCTCACAAAGGCAACTTCAAAAATCTAAGGGGACTACTGTTGGTTTCCTAGTCTACAAAATTTCCAAAGACATTTACAAAGGCAACATAAGTAAATTCTCTAAAAATATGAAACTTTTAAAAATAGAAAAGGCAAATATGACCATTAATAGGAACATGAGAAAACTATTTTTCTTGAAAACAAATATATATATATATATATGAGACATAGAGGTGTAAAACCTATAGACCAGACCTTTACAACACAGAATGAATCTTAATATATATGAATATTAAAAATCCAGTTAGATGAAGCCAAGCACAGTACATGACTTTAATCCCAGATAGAAGGCAAATCTTTTGAGTTCAAAGCCAGACTGGTCTACATAGAGAGTTCCAGGGCAGCCAAGGTTACAGGAGACTGTCTCAAGAAAAAAAGAAAGAAAGAAAGAAAGAAAGAAAGAAAGAAAGAAAGAAAGAAAGAAAGAAAGAAAGAAAGAAAGAAAGAAAGAAAGAAAGAAAAATCAATTTCACTGGTAGCCTGATGGGCAAACCATGACAAAACTTTTGTCTTATATATGCAGGAAACCGCCTCTCTCAAGAGTGGGGGAAGGTAACTCTAGAACCCAATAGTCGACATCTACGTGTGTGCCCTGTCTTCTTGAGAATAAGAGTTTCCCACATGCATGTGAGCTCAGAATCTGGATACCACTATATATATGCATATAAAAACTAGAGATTAAGTAAACAGATATTAAATGGTAGGAGCCAAATTTCTAGTTACTGAAGTGGGAGTTTACAGATTAGCTGAATAAGATGATGTGATACATATGCTTGAGATATATGTTGGCGATACAGTGTCAACTTGGCTTTGGATAATTTATTTATGCAAATGTTGCTTATAGGGCTGAGGGTATAACTGAGTGATAAAGCGCACATGCAGCACATAGAAGACCAAGGGTTCAACACCCAGCACTTAAAAGAACAAGTGCACAGGAGTTTTCTGGCTTTGCTACCTTAGAAGAACTAGAACTAACAATATCCAGGGCAGATCTGGTTTCTGGTATCATTGTCTAAAAAGGAAGCAGGGTTTCTTGGGGAGAACGAGTCATTCTAAGATGGTATAAGAAAGGATGAAATCAGTCCAAAAGTAAGTACTCTAAAACAAAGATGTAGGTATGTCCAAAGGAACGAAGTATATGACACAGGGCCAACTGAGAATTCCCAATGGTCAAAGCCAGCACTATACAGTGTACTGGAATTATGTTTCCAGATAACTGTAAATATTTATGAGTCCATAGAGATGTAATAATGATGCAGTTAATGGAGAAGAAATAAATATCCCACCTGTAAACGTGGCAAATAATGTGTGTCAATACTCTGCTTGTAGTGCTAGCCCTACCACTTCTCTATGAGTTGTGAGGGCCACCATTCTCACAGTGAATTCTCCACACAGCATGAAAGAGAGGCAGAGGACCTTTATGGAAGAGAACCACACAAACACATAAGCAGTAAGTCTTGCTGTGTACACGTCTTTGAGCAGATATGTTCAGCCATGAATGGAGGCCAAAAGTGGAAAGAAGCTGTCCTCCTCATTTTCCATTTGTCATTTTACTTCTGAGGCAGTATCTCTCCCTGAACCTGGAGCCCATGGAATCAGCATGGCTGACTGGCCAGTAAGTCCCCCAGGGACCCACACCCAACTTTGGAGGTAAAGCCACGTAAGATCAGCCTGTAAGTACAGGCGTGTGTGCTGGCAATTAGAACTCAGGTTCTCATGACTACAGGTACTTTTACTGAGCCATCTCTCCAAACTGTTGGCAAAATAAGAAATATATAGCCTGGTGTAGTGGTGCATACCTTTAATCCCAGCACTTCAGAGGCAGGTAGATCTCTCTGAGTTAGAAGCCAGCCTGCCCTACATACTAAGTTCCAGGACAGCCAGGACTATAGACCCTGTCTCAAAAAAACAAAAACAACCAAACCCAAAAGAAATGATGTATTCAGAAAACTGGGTGAGAGCCTAATTTACAGGCAGGGTGTACTAGGTGCTATCTATCACACTTGTTCCAACACTACAGCTGAATTAATACAAACTGTTTTTCTACCTCCAGCCACCAGAAGCAATGTCACTAAAAGCAAGCCCACTAGATCTGATGCATGTTTACCAGTTGCCTAGTTTATTGGCAACAATGACTTAAGGGGGACAAGACTACACTCAACCTTATTTTCAGCATTAATCTACAACTAAATAAATATTTTTATCTAAATAGGTATAGTCCTTTACAAGAATATGGTTCTCACAAAGCAGTTGTATTTATCCAAAAATAACATCAAAATAAAGAAATCAAAGATTCATTTTAAGGCCTTTGTAATCCCACCATTGTGAAAGCTAAAGCACAAGGGTTCCAAGTTCAAGGCCTGTCTGTGATACACAGTGAAACCCAATCTAAAGCAAAACATCAAAGTCATCCTCATGGTAAGATTTATTTTTATAACTTAATACAGTATAGTGTATTGTAACTGATGTTTCAAAGAAACATGTAGGTCCAGGACCAGCAGTGAAAAGTCCTTAGAATAGAATTCCCTAGGGCAGCTCAACTGAGTCTTGGCTTCTGTCCAAACCAGGAAGTTCTGTTCTGTTTACAGAGCACAGAGTGATGAAGCCTCTCCCTTAACTAGTGGTGGCCAGTGGACGCAGCCAGAAAGCAAGAACGGATCAAGAATACACCAGTACCACAAAAAAAAATGACAGAGGACAAGGCTTGTCGAGAGTGAGCCAATTCAAACACACGAGACAATCACAGTTCTGTGGTTCCTGACATTTACAAATACTATTTCCATATTTCTAACAGATTAAAAAGAGCTCTCGGAGCTGGCAAGATGGCACTAGCCACCAAGCCCAATAACCTGAATTCCATCTCCAAGACCTGACCGATTAGAGAAAACCAGATCCTAAAGGCTGTCCTCTGACCTCCACCCACCCCCACAAAAAACACAATAAAGGTTTTTGTTAAAGTTCTTATGATACTAACCCCATATGATATATCCACTTGAAATATCATTTTTCCTGTATTTCACATAAAAATGTTTGTACATGAAATTGCAGCACAGGGGTATATGCCTATAACCCCAGCACTTAGAAGACTGAGGCAGGAAGATTCTTCCAATTTAAGGCTAACCTGAGCTACACAGAGTTCCAGGCAGTATAAGATCCTATTGCCTCCAAACATATAAAATAAAAATAATAACCAAGAAATTATATAGTTTACCCCCAATATAACATGAATATAAATTTAATAATAATGGCGGCTATGTATTGGTATTTACTGAATGCAGGTGATGGTTTCCATAGGTTTATCACACTGCCCTATTTGGTATGTATTTGAAATACTAATAATAATCCCAGAACTTAGAAGGCAGGAACAGGTAGGTCTCTGTGAGTCTAAGGCCAGCCTGGTCTACATAGCAAGTTCCTCAACAGCCAGGCCTACATAGTCAGACCTTGTCGTCCTCCCCTCCACCACAAAAAGTTGAAAATACCATTAAGATAACTTCAGGTCAGATGTGGTGATACACACCTTTAATACCAATTTATGGGTGACAGAGACAGAGCTCTGTAAGCTAACCTGATCTGTATAGAGTTCCAGCCCAGCCTATCTGAAAAACAAAACAAAACAAAAAAAAAACCAAACAAACAATTATAGCAATAGCCATTTCTCCAAAGGCAATATACAAACAGCTAACATATTGTACGTAACTAATCATTTAGGAAATAGAAATCAATACTGCAAAGGAGATAGCATCACAACCAACAAACAGATAGCTAGTACCAAGAAACCAGAAGAAGCCGGGCGGTGGTGGTGCAACGCCTTTAATCCAGCACCTGGGAGGCAGAAGCAGGTAGATTTCTGAGTTCCAGGACAGCCTGGTCTACAAAGTGAGTTCCAGGACAGCCAGGGCTATACAGAGGAAACCCTGTCTTGAAAAACCACAAAAATAAAAAGAAAGAAAGAAACCAGAAGAGGGCTGGTGTAGAGCTTGCCAGCCATGAATATGACCTGGCTTCTATCCCTAGCACTGCAAAAACACAAAATAAAAAATAAAAATAATCAAACTGTTGTTGAGAATATGAAGAAACCGGAATCTTTATACAGTGTTGGCAACAAAGCAAGATGGTGTGGCTGCTATAGGTAACAGAATAGTTTTAAGAAAACTTAAAATTAGGATTACCAAACTAATCCCACTTCTGGGTAAATTCTCATAAATCTCAAAATCAAGGACCGAGAGAGATTTGTATACCCATGTTCTCAGTGCATTATGCACAAAGACTAAATATCCATCAGTAAATGAATTTGTTTTTTAAATGTAGCATAGGCAGGCCTGGTGGCATCAACCTGTAATTCCAAAACTTAAGAAGTGGAGGCAGGAGGAACAGGAGTTCAAGGTCAGCCTCGTGTGTGTGTGTGTGTGTGTGTGTGTGTGTGTGTGTGTGTGTGTGTGTAAAATGAGGTCAGGCCATGGTACAAGAAACTCCATCTCAAAACAAACATACAACAAAATATTGCTCAGCCTTAAGAAATTCTGACACCTATTATTTGGATGAGCCTTGATGATAGACCAACGAAAAAAGGAAGTTATAAGAAAAGAAGAAATAACTGATTGCACTTACACTGGTGTCTAGTTGACAGGCTGGAACAAGCAAGGAAGAGTACAGTTTAATGGGTACTAGACACAGGGCTGGTTTCATACATATGTGAATCTACTTAATGCTGGCAGACTTTGTACTTAAAAATGCTTGGGGTGGGAGGTGCTCTGTGGCAGAACACACAGCTACTCCCTAGCACCAAAAGAGACAAGGGGATAAAAAGTTAATATGGTATATTTTATGTTTGTTTTATACAATTCTAAAATTTTTTTTCAAAGATACAATTTATCTATCTGCCATAAACAATGTACCTCTGTTTGATTAAGACAGGCTTTCACTATGTAATCCAGACAGGCCTGGAGGCCACCATCCTAGCACCTCAACCTCCAGAGCACAAAATCACAGGAGTGCACCAACCACCGTGTCCTGCTTCAAGATCTTTCATACATTTTCTTTGATAACTAACCATTTGGCCACAAATACAAACTGACAAGACACAAAAGAGACAACCTGTGCTACAACTATAACTTCTGAAACTTTATAACAAACATGCACATGGGCACTACCCAGCATTCTTCTAAGACCAAAACTTCACCAAATATAGTTCCACCTGTTAAAGAGATGACATTATTTCCCTAATCTATCAAAATGCCATTGCAGAACATTCAGAGAACTTAACCCAAAAAGCTATCGTCCCCATGCCTGGTTTATGATGTCATCTGGAATGCTATACAAACTTACTGGTGATGACTGCGAATAAGCAACTTCCTCAGCAGGCCATGAGCTATGTCTAAACCAGCACATTCTGGGGTTTGTTTTTAATATATATTGAAGCTCTGTTCATTTATATAGAACTCAAATATTTCAAAATATCTGGCACTAGGTAGCAAAATTCATGATATAGAGGCAAAGATCTACTTCAACTACAATAAAGAGAATGGATGGCCAGCAACTGATGTCCTCCTTGAGCTAGCCACAGCTGGGATTGAGCCTACCTAAACCTTTTTGAAACTCTGTTCAATATATATTGGATATAGTCTGTTTTAAAATTGCAAAAAGGAGGGAAAATCATGCTACAGGGAAACTAAGCCCAGCCTGTCTCTGTCAGTATACTAAATTCAAGTTGTATACATCAACAGAAACCCCTGAAAGCAAAGGAGGCCAGCCGTGTTAGCAATTCTGAATGAACCATAAAGCTTTCCACTAGAGTCACTTGGCTGGAGGACCACCTCAGATTAACAGATCAGAAGAAGTCACAACAGCCTTATGTGACAGCTAAAGAGTAGCATGTTCCTATCAAGTGGCCTGGCTAATTCACCAGCATTCTATAATTCAAAAGCCTTTTAAATATGTATAGTCTCTGATTACACACTACAAAAGAACAGCTACAGGTGTCTGAATAACAAACTTCAGTAAGTGTTAAAAATTATAAATATTCTTAGGAACTACCAGTAGGTAACTAAGTCATGGCTCAGCCACACAATTCATGCCACACAGGCATTAAAAATAGCTGACAGAGGGGCTAAAGATATAGTTCAGTGGTATAGGGCTTGTGTAGAAAGTTAAAGGCCCTAGGTTATAGACCCTATCTTCAACACTGAACAGAAAAAAAGAAAACCAGATTTGAAAAATCCAACATTGCCGGGCAGTAGTAGCACACACCTTTAATCCCAGCACTTGGGAGGCAGAGGCAGG
>NC_034604.1:33452442-33470070 GCF_900095145.1 Mus pahari | reverse complement strand
CGAGGCCAGCCTGGTCTACAGAGTGAGTTCCAGGACAGCCAGGGCTATACAGAGAAACCCTGTCTCGAAAAAAAAAAAAAAAAAAAAAAAAAAAGAGAACAAACCTTGAATCCTAAGTGCTGTAAGGGTTCAGTGAAGATGGATGTAAACCATATCCGCTGTGACTGGTACACAGTCAACACCAGCACTCCTTCTCTGTGCACATGCATACTGATCACACTATATATACATAGCTCTAATCTACAAGATTATGTGCCCACATATTAACTTTTGGGAATAGATTTGTGTTTGGCTAGACTTTTTTGGCTTAATATTTTATAATTTCTTCTAAGATTTTTTTCATGTTTTATTGAAGATTATTTTTTCAATTTTATTTTGTTATTGTCGAGGCAGGGTCTTCCAGGTATCTCAGGCTGGGTGGCAACTAGTTTGGCAATCCAGACTGGCCTTGAACTTTCAATTTTCCTGCTTCAGCCTCCCAACTGCTGGGTTTATAGGCATGAGCCACCATGCCCAGCAAACTAATTTCTTTATAATAACGATATTAAAGATGGCCCATCTCTAGCATAACCTAAATTCCGCATAATCAAAAGCTATTAAACACTAAGCCAACAAAAACATCATTTTAATACTCTAACAAATTTTCTGTATTATAGCAGTCAACCAGCATTACCCCATAGCTGGTTTGTAAGATGGCAGTACAAAGAAAACCCACACAGCTCTTCTGCCCATCCAAGTCGGGAATGAAAAGACTGATGCTATAAGGTTCGGAGGATTTGTAAACACGGCGATGAAAGTCTAATGACATCTATGACTCGAATTCATTTAAGCAAGGAAGCACCCAGAGTCTCATGCAAGGTCATAGAATAAAGGCTGTGAAGACGTAAAGATTAGTCTGCAAGACCAGAATTTGGGGCGTTTATGAAACCAAGAGGCTAAATTCTTAACTAGTCATTTCAGGAGTCCAAGCAGAGGAGGAGGCGGGGGCGGGAAGAAGGGCGGATTACAACACAACGCTGAAGACAGCAAAACAAACCAGCAACTGACCGCGACAGGGTTAATCTGCAACACGCTTTAATCATTCTGGTTTTATTTCTACAACGTAGTAAACGTAGATCACTTGATTCACGCCATTTTATGTCGAAAAGGCAGGATTGGCATTTTTGTAAGCAAGTAATACTGAAAACATTTGAAATTGACAAAACAGAAGCAGTTGCCTGCGGTTCTATCAACAACTCCCTGGCTTAACTCCCTCGATTACGTTATATTTTAGATTAATACCTATTTTTTTCCCCAAAAAGAGTCTCTAAATTCCCGAGGAAACCCAGTCACACGCCGGGAGAAAAATCTCTTTTCCCTAGGGCCTCAATTTACAGAATCACACAGCAGATAATAACCCAATCATCTGGATATATTTCCTCCCTAGATATGCTATTAAATCTCTTAAACGTCATTTCTAAGCGTGCAAAATACATCCGGGCACACGCCCTGCAGCCTCACGTAGCCCTACATTTTGGGGCCTCTCCAGCCAAACATCGCCTCTTCCAAATCGATTGAAAGCTGCGGGCTCCTCTCTCGCTTCATTTTTTGACTCGAATCTTTAAAAGGAGAGAGGAGGATGGGTTTGGACAGAAACGAGGCTCCGAAACCCTGACTAATCGCCCCTCGCTGCGGACGGCCGCCAGCGGAGGTACCGGTGATTAGGATCTTTTCTTCAGAACCCATTTCCTTTACCTTTTTGGCTTAAAAAAATTTTTTTTCTCGCCCCCTGACTTTCCAGTGACATCAAACCAAAGCCGAGAGAAGGAAAAACTGATGCCTTAGTCGCAGCCTCTAGAGCGCCACGAGTTCAGCCTCTGGGCCCCGCCCGACTTGGGAACCGGGGTTAACAAGGTCCCTCCCGGCTGATCCGAGCCGCGACAGGCCCAGGCCCCGGGGTCCGACCGAGGCCCGGCGCGGCCTGCAAAGCCCCGGAGTCGAGTGGCCGGCGGAGGGCGGGGCGGGCCCGGGGCGGCTCACCTGCTGGTACCCGCTGCCGCAGGCCGGTTCCACGGCCGCCAGCGCCGCCAACGCCAAGGCCATGGCGCAGCCGGCCTCAGGGAAGGAGGGCGAGCGAGAGAGCTGATCGGGCGCGAGCGCCGCGGCTGGGGGTCGCCGGGAGGCCGAGAGGTACGCGCCGGGGCGTGTGTGGTTAGACGCTGCGGACGCTGAGACGCTCTCCTCAGGCACTGAGCGCCGCCGCCGAGGCTCCGCCGCGGCCCCTGGGGAGGAGGCGGGGACAACGACGACGACGACGCAGCGCCGCCCCGCCTCCTCCGCACTCTGCCCCGCCCCTCGGGGCCCAGCCGCGCCCCTCGCCCCCGCCGCAGTCGCTGAAGTCGCCTTCCTGCAGGGTTGAGGTTCCTTTCTATTCCCTTCATAACTGCCATCCTCAGAAGTAAAGGGTCAGCCGGGCGTGGTGGCGCACGCCTTTAATCCCAGCACTCGGGAGGCAGAGGCAGGCGGATTTCTGAGTTCGAGGTCAGCCTGGTCTACAAAGTGAGTTCCAGGACAGCCAGGGCTACACAGAGAAACCCTGTCTCGAAAAACAAACAAACAAACAAAAAAAAAGAAGTAAAGGGTCAGGCAGCCACAGGGTAGGGGCCTCATCCTGCCAGTCAAGACCCTGAAGATGTGCGTTGACATTTAAATATCCTCAAATAAAGTTTTATTGTAACACGACCTTTTCCTTCTGGTGTGGCCTGCAAACTCTAAAGAATGTGTCTTACCCTTTACAGAAAGTAATTGCTGACCCTAAATCTTAAGGGTTGGTTATTTTTATTAGAGCCTAATGTATGCGGCCAATAAGTAGTTTTTCTGTTGATAAAGAAACTAAAAAAAAAAAAAAAAAAAAAACTATTACCGCCGAGCGTGGTGGCACATGCCTTTAATCCCAGCACTCGAGAGGCAGAGGCAGGCAGATTTCTGAGTTCGAGGCCAGCCTGGTCTACAGAGTGAGTTCCAGGGCAGCCAGGGCTGTCTCGAAAAACCAAAAGAAAAAAAGAAAGAAAGAAAGAAAGAAAGAAAGAAAGAAAGAAAGAAAGAAAGAAAGAAAGAAAGAAAGAAAGAAAGAAAGAGAAAAGAAAAAAGAAAGAAACTATGTTACCCGAATCAAAACGCTCCGAGGAAATGATACCAAAGTCAAAACTTGAAGGATTTATCTAGAAAGCAGGAGCATGTGCTGCAAGAGAGAGCTAGCCTCGCCTAACACGGAGCTCTCCTCACTTGGGTGTAGAAGTTCCTGTAAGCAGCGGTTCACAGATGGGGAAACTGTGCAAGAGGATTCACCGTTTTACGTACTGACCCTGAGCCGATAAAGGGGAAAGTTGGAATGCAAGTCCACTAAGCCAACTTTCTTAACCATTATCACACAGTTTATATTGTAAGCTTTGTTGAGGCAAGAATGTTTGTCTTCCATAGAATATAGCTCTATTACAGGCCGGGGCTGTTTCTTTTTATCCTATCTAGCTGTCTAGAATGGGTACTATGCACACGTCCATCATGGATGAGGGACTGGAAAGAATCCTTCACTCCTTAAAGCATGTTACAATTTCTGTTTCTTTTTCATCGTTTTTCCAAGGTAGTATTCTGCAGTTGATTATAACAGCAGGGCTATCTTAGTCTCTAATTTTTTAACTTTAGATATATCTTTATGTATTAGTTATATTTATAAAAACACAGCTGCTTTGAACTACCCTAAGATATTCATATATAGAAATACATTATAATCAATTTTTTTAAAATGCCAGACAATAGTGGCCCTTACAGCATTCAGGAGTCAGAACTTTGAGTTACCCCAGTGTCCCAGGGGAAAAATTCTATAGAGCTGGAGAGATGGCTCAGCAGGCCATTAAGAGCACAAGCTGCTTATCCAGGGGACCCAGGGTCAATCCCTAGCACCCACATGGTGGTTCACAACCATCTGTTTTGTAACTCTAGTCTGGGGAGATCTGAGTCCTCTTTTAGCCTCACAGAGCACTGCAGGCACATGGCGCACAGTCATGCAGAGAAACCCCCATACGCACAAAATGCACATTCTAATTAAATTGGGATAACATCTAGATGTGAATAGTTGTCAGTCTGTGTTCCCACATCCACGTCCCTATCTAGCTTAACTCCATTTCTAAGTATCCGCATTGACTGTTTAGGTGCGGAGAGTGGGGATAAGTTTAGAGATGTGAGAGAGAAGAGATAAACTTACGCTAAGCTAGGATGTCTGCTAAACTGCTCGCTCCTTTTCTTCCTCCTTTTTTCCTTTTCCTCTTCAGTGCTGGGAACTGAAGCCAGTGCCTTGTGCATGCCAGGCAAGAACTCTGACTCGGAGTAACATGTCAAACCCAGAAAGACAAACTTTAAATGGTATTTGCTACAGCAGACCAGACAAACATAATGTCCTTCCATGTGGTCTTATATAAGGAAAGGGGGAGGAGTCTGATTTGAAATGTAAAAGCATATATCATCAGTGGAAAATAGAAATCAGGCTACTCTGTCTAAATTTATAAGTAAGAAAAAAAAATAAAAAGGCTTTTGTCTGTCCTGTCACATATGGCTGTTACAACAACTGCCACCATCTTGCCGGCTGTTTCTGAAAGAGGAATTGCTGTCTTCCATCTCTTATGCTTCCCTTAATATCTATATGCTGCCTGAATATGAGTCCAATATATAAAAATTATATAAATAATAGCCTTTCTCACAGGACATGCTCTAAAAAGCCAAAGAAAATCCTTCATTTCTAATCTTCCTTCTGAACTCTTTTTCTTTTTCTTTTCTTTGTTTTTTTTTTTTTTTTTTGAAACTCTAAACCATAGTTTTTGTTTGGTTGGTTGGTTTTGTTTTTAAAGATTTGTTTATGCCAGACGTGGTGGCGCACACCTTTAATCCCAGCACTCGGGAGGCAGAGGCAGGTGGATTTCTGAGTTCGGGGCAAGCCTGGTCTACAGAGTGAGTTCCAGAACAGCCAGGGCTACACAGAGAAACCCTGTCTCGAAAAACCAAAAAAAAAAAAAAAAGATTCGTTTATTTAATGTTATATGAGCATCCTGTCACTGACACACCATAAAAGGGCATCAGATCCAATTGCAGATGGTTGTAAGCCACCATGTGGTTGCTGGGAATTGAACTCACGACCTCTGGAAGAGCAGTCAGTTCTCTTAGCCATCTCTCCAGCCCCCTCAACCATAGTTTTTTGAGCAACAATATTTTGGTCTCTATTTTTTTCCTTCTGAGTTCCCTAAGCTTTTAATACACAAATCAAGATTATTCATCTTGATTCAGTGAGTGTCTAAACTAGAAATTTGGAAAATGTTTTTTTTTTTCTCTCCCTCTGACCTTCCAATGACATCAAACCAACACAGGGAAAAGGATGGGCGCCTCCAGGTTGGAGCCCCCAGAGCACAGTGAGTTGCAGCTGCAGAGGCCTGCAGTCAGTGGGCAGGAGGCTGCATTGCTTGTCCTGCGGACTCACCCTGGTGCACACTAAGCAAACCGGGAGGGTAATCTAAGGGTGAGAAAACTGCACCCGGCTGCATCTCCAGATGTTGTCAAAAGAACTTCCCCTAGGAAAGTTATTCATTTCAGATTGCCACACTTAGAAACTTATTTCCCCTGAGAGCCACAGTAATATTTTCCGTGCACAACACTCTTCATGTGACTTGCTGGTGCAGAATCAGCCATCCTAGGAGAGAAAGGAAACATGGAGAAGTGGGAGCGTAGCTCATGTCTGCATCGCTTTCCTTCTCTAACTTAGATAAAATCTCTGGAAGAGATGTGGCCTTCCATATGCGTAGGAGGCTTGACCTAGGCAGAGCTCAGCTTCTAAGTAGTCAAGTGTCTGTTCAGTTCGTTCAAAGCCTCAGTTGTCTAGCATCTCATTTGAGCTGCTGTGGCTACTCTCACAGAGCTCGGGCTGAGCCATGCTGTCTCACTTTTCCTGGCTGAGTGTTGTCTTTTAGTCACACTGCCCTGCCATGAGCTTTCTTAAGGGCAAAGGTGATTTCTTCACATTCCAAATAAAGAAGTTAGCCACTGGTACTGCTGCTGTTGTAAAGCATTCCCTGGGTCTTGGACACTATCATCCACCATTTCTCTAATCCTCATAACAAATGCACTCAGCAGGTAACCAGATTCAAGAAATGCATAGCACTTGTTCAGCTAGGGAGGGATAGGGCCAAAGTGAAGATTCAAGTCTGCCTGACTGAAAAATGTGAGCGCTGCTCAGTGCATGCAAAGAAATGCAGGGCGTTGAAGTACCAACCTTTGGGTCTTCACAGTGAAATAGAGTAGATAATATGCACACATTGAAGATTATGTTTAATGTAAAAATTTCAAATTGGATCTAAGGCTATAGCTCAGTAATGGAGTACCTTTGTAGCATGAGTTTAATCCCTAGACAAACAGACAGACAGACACACAGACAGACAGACACACACACACACACACACACACACACACACACACACGTGCGCACACACGCGCACACACACAGAGAGAGAGAGAGAGAGAGAGAGAGAGACTACTAAATTGTAGCCCTGTTGAGCTGAGGAATAGTGAGTGACGAGAGTTGTGTGACCAGGAGGGATAGTTAGGTAAGGACTGGAAAGGAAGAGTGGTAAATGAGGAGCAGGCTTCTCTGCGGTAGGAAAGGGGAGAACACGCCAAGTCATGAGCGTACCTGCACAAAAGCTTAACTCAGCATATAGCATAGAGTTTAGCGACCGACCCTTTATGTAAAGGGACAGAGAGTAATGATTCCAGGCTCTGAGGACCTTAAGCTGGCTGCCACAGATACTCTGTGTACACTCTGCCTTATCGTTGGATCACAAACACAGCCGCGGATGTTACCAAACAAACTGGCATAGCTGTTGCTAAGGTTTAAAGGTTGCCCAAACATCATTCCCAGTGTAGTTGGATTGAGCCAGGCACAGCGGCACATGCCTGCAACCAGAACTTGAAGAAGAGGTGAAGCAGGAGGTCACACTCCAAAGCCAGTGCAAAGTAATATTCAGAGCCTATCTCAAAAAACCAAATGAAAGGTTATAAATGTTACAAATACACGTTGGATTTGGAACCTAATTAGAGGCCTAGCTGATTACATTATTGATAGTGACCCTGAGATGAATGAAACAAGAGGTGACACCGAGACCAAGGATAAAGTTTCTTCCACAGATGGTCGCTAGTATTCTGTTACAAATACAAAAAAAGAGAAACATGAACCAGACGTGGTGGCACACTTGGGAGGCAGAGGCAGGCGGATTTCTCAGTTCAAGGCCAGCCTGGTCTACAGAATGAGTTCCAGGACAGTCAGGGCTACACAGAGAAACGCTGTCTCGAAAAACAAAAAACAAAACAAAACAAAAAAAAGAGAGCGAGAGAGAAACATTATAGATATGCTAAGCTAACTCCTTTACCTTAAAGTATATACTTTATATTCATCTATTTTATGCTTAAGAGTGTTTTGTTCACATGTGTGTCTGTGCACTGCAAGTGTGCCTCGTGTCCACATGAGGTAAGAAGAGTGCACTGAATCCCCTGGGAATGGAGATAGAGACGGCACCTGTGAGCCAGCGTGTAGGTTCTAGAAATCAAGTGCTCTTAACCACTGAACCATCTCTCCATCCCACCAATTATATACTTTGAATTTGAGTGTTCCTGCATCCCAGGAATAATGCTATAACTGGACCATATGGACTGCCACACTTGATCGTGCAAATGTGCATTGTCCAGCTCCAGTCTCAATTTAGCTGACCTGAAACTCACTGTGTAACCCAGGCTGGTTTTGAATTCACATAAATCCTCCTGCCTCCATTCCTGGGTGCTAAGATTACAGGTATACACCAGCACACGTGGCTCTGCGTGATCCCTCTTACACACACAGACTTGAACTTGCCCAGGAGCCCACGTGGAAGCCAGAGTTTGCCTTCCAGTATCCTCTTCCACTGCTCTTCACCGTGTTTTTTGAGACCGACTCTTTCACTGAACCTAAAGCTTGTTCTTTATGCTAGATTGGCTGGCCAGGAAGCCACAGAATCCCCCTGTCTCCACCTATCTCCCCTTGCCAGTATTAGAGTTACAGATGCCCACACCTACACTCAGCTTCTACCTAGGTTCTGGGGATCTGAATTCTGGTCCTCTGGCATGTGCTGCAGGTATCTTACCAAATGAACCATGTCCCCAGCCAAAAATAAAAGTCTTTAAGTGAGGATTATGCAGGGATCAGTCTGTGCCATGCCCAAAGATGTTCTATGCTGTATAAAACACTGATTTCTTTTTCTAGACTGTGCCTTACCCTGAGAGATTCCATCTTACAAGCAGCAGTTGACGCTATTTAGAAGATGTGGGATGACTGCACCTGAGTGGACATGTGAACAGTACCATCTGTCTGGCACCACCCACATGGCACAGACTGATATATGACTTATTCCTGGGAGTAGAATGTTCCCTATAAACTTATCTGTGTGAGGTGAGATTTTAGGGACAAATGTACATATTAAAAGCCCAAGAACTCAACACAACTTTGCTTCCCACAATCCCCTGCGCCTGTCTTTCCCAACTTGAGCCCGGCAGAATGGCTCCTGCAAAGGGTGGGGAGAAGAAGGGTCATTCTGCTATCAACGAGGTGGTGACCCGAGAATACACCATCAATATTCACAAGTGCATCCATGGAGTGGGCTTCAAGAAGCATGTCCCTCAGGCACTCAAAGAAATCCGGAAATTTGCCATAAAGGAGATGGGCACTCCAGATGTGCACATTGACACTAGGTTTAATAAAGCTGTCTGGGCCAAGGGAATAAGGAATGTTCTGTATCATGCCCAGAAAATGTAATGAGGATGAGGAATCACCAAACAAGCTCTACACATTGGTAACTTACACACCTGTTGTCACATTTAGAAAAAAAATCTACAGATTTTTTTTATGTGGATGATAACTAACCTGATGAATGTCAAATAAAGTTACAAAACAAACAAACAAGCAAACAAACAGAAAAACCCCAAGAACTCATTGAACACACCAGACCAAGGGAAGTGGGTGACTCTTTCATCTGGATCCAAAAAAAGGAGTCAACTGATAGCACCATGTTGGCGATGGCACCTACCCATCTGTCATCTGACCACCCTGTGTATGCAGCAAGGGACAGACAAGCAAAGACCACCCAGGGTGTGCAGCAAGGTACAGACAGGCAGAGACACTTCTCAACTACCCCAGGAGCTTCAACTTGACTTGGCCCCACTTTGATGTGGCCTTACTCAAATTGCTGCCCACCCATCTTGACCATCTGTCTGGGAGGTTATCATCCAATCCTGTTTCTGCTCCAGCAGCTCAACTCTTATCCTAATGCCTAACCTTATAGCCAGCAGCTAGCAGCTTCTCCAGCTCCGTCTCCTACCCAGCTGGGTCCATTATTTTATCAAGACTCTAACATCCCTATCAGTTTCTGAACTTTGGCTTCTTACGCCTTTTGAAACTCTTTACCTCCTTAATTCTCTGTGACCTTTCTATAACCTATAGGTGGATGGATGGATGGATGGATGGATGGATGGATGGATAGAGATAGATAGATAGATAGATAGATAGATAGATAGATAGATAGATAGATAGATATTTAAGTGAAAGGGATCATCGAAAGGGCTCAGCAGGTAAAAGCGCTTGCTGCCAAGCCTGGTAGCCTGTGTTCGATCCCTGGGACCCACATAGTGGATGGAGAGAACCAATTCCTGAAAGTTTCCTGCTGACCTGCATGTGTATATGGGCAAGTATACATACACCAAGTACACACACACACACACACACACCCCACATCACATTAAATAAATAAAGATGTAATGAGAATTTTTTAAAACATCGGCATAAAAGAATCTGTATGCATTTGGGGCTATTGAAAGCAGGACTATCTGGCAAATTACTGCCATTGAAACCATCATACCTTCTTAGTTTTGTTGTTAATCAATAAATTCTGATGTTTTATATGTTCTGTGCTTCTGGCATATGGCATTCATGGTTATTTCTAACTGACTATTTCATGAAATAGCAGACACAAGCTGCTGTGAAAGTAGTAGACGTGACTCTTGTGAGGGGAACAAGAGTTGGAGATCCGGCTGTGTTTTACTCTAAATTACTCCTCATTGTAGAAGCCAGAAGTTCCTAGGCTAGGCCTCATCCTAAGTGACTCCATTTTTAAAAGCTGTGCAAGTAGGAAGGCAGAATGACTCTGCGCCTAGTTTTGTGTGTGAACAATCACCATCTGGCCCGCACAGACCATGAGACACAGGCTGACGATTTATTGATGCCAATGAAACATCACTGCCTGTGAGCTCACCCATTTACACCAGGCACACGTGGACACAACAAAAACCATGTCAGAAGCACCAGGCCTGTGAGCTCATCACTAGACTAACAAATAATGTGATGCCCTTAAAAGGAAAAGTGCCAACACAGTAGGGTACATTGCCTCCCCACACAACAGGTGTGCCTTCTGGAGTATGTGTCATAGGACTCACAGATCACAAACTACCAACTTAGTCTCTGGGCCTTCAGCTGAGCCTCTGATGGTCTACTGGAACTGTCATTTGTGCAGATGCATTGTGCTTTGACAGCCCTTCCCCTGAAGAGTATGTGACTGGATTGGTGGTGTTGATGGCTATCCCCCTGCAGTAACTCTCCTTTTATATGTATCAGCTCTCTGCTACCTTAGGTGATACTCCTTTGGAGTCTGTAGCCACTTTAACCCTGTCTCAACCATGATGCAATCTATATATTATGGTGTGACTTGTGAACTGGTGTACCTGGGAACTGAGAGCTAATAATCAAGATGGAAACAGAATAAGAGAATCCATGTTTGCCAGTGGTCACAAGTGTCAGGTGAGATTAAAAAAAAAAAAAATAGTGACTTGATGAAATTGCATCATCTTTTGCATATAACATTTTTAATAAATCCCAACACTGTGGAAAGACACAATCATGTCCTCTATATGACTGACACAACTCCCTTGAGACAAAAGGAAATCTCTATTTGTACAGGAGTCTCTATCGCCTTACCAGGACAAAGAATTCTAAATCTCAAGAGACTTTTTATCAGTGAAGGCCCCAGTTATATCTGTAACAGTCCTGTGTTTGCCTTTCCTGGTTGCTCTCCTAATTTACCTAATGTTTTAGGTTCTGTTCTATTGCGATGAGGAGACACCATGACCAAAGCAACTTTTAAAAGAAAGCGTTTTCTTGAGGGCTTGCTTACCATTTCAGAGGTTCGATATACTCTCATGATGACGAGGAGCATAGCAGGACGCAGGCAGACATGGTGCTGGAGAAATGCTTGAGAGTTCTACATCCTGATCCACAAGTTGCAGGCCTGGCATCTGCTTTTGAAACCCCAAAGCCCACCTCCAATGAGACACCTCCTCCAACAAGGCCACACCTCCCAACCCTTCCCAAACAGTTCTATTAACTGAAGTCCAAACATTCAAACCCATGAGCCTATGGGGGGGACATTCTCATCCAGACAACCACCCCTGCCTAGTCTGCTTTTTAAAACTCTGATTTAGCTGAGACTATTATTGCTTTTTTTTTTTTTTTTTGGTTTTTCGAGACAGGGTTTCTCTGTGTAGCCCTGGCTGTCCTGGAACTCACTCTGTAGACCAGGCTGGCCTCGAACTCAGAAATCTGCCTGCCTCTGCCTCCCAAGTGCTAGGATTAAAGGCGTGCACCACCACGCCCGGCTGAGACTATTATTGCAAACTGAACTCCCAGCCACCTCTATGACAATTCCTTATTCCCTGGGGAATCTCCCTTGTACAAACGGCATGTGCATGTTAGTCACTTTTCATTTGTTCTTCTGCCCTTTCATGTGTCTTTTGTTACAGGAGTTTCAGCCGTGAACTTAGAAGACTATTGATGAAATTATTTCCTGTTCCTTACAGACACTGTGGCCAACCAAGAAGCCAGAACAAAATGTCCAGGCACAACAAAGTCAAGCCTGTCTTGGGTCATGATGTTCCCAGAAGCTGAATTTCAAGTACCTTGAAAAAGAAAGAAGAGCGAGGAGGAAGCTTGGCTCCTCCAAGCCCCAGGGCTGAGTGAGAAACTGAAATGATAGCTTCTCATACCTCCCAGAGTTCCCGGGGTGGTAGTTGGCTTGCTGTGTTTAGGGAGTTAGCGTAAGAAACACAATTACCTGAGGGAAATTACTAAGGCTTGGAACTATTGTGTTTCCTGGGATGTGTCAGGGGAAAAGTGTTCTTTGTGACACAGAAGAGGATCTACCTTCCAGGCTCCCACTGGAGAAGCTGGAGTTGGTTGCAGTTGTGATGCAGCCTGAGGCCACACAAGTGGTTGCTACTGGCTTCCTTAAGATAACTCAGGGGCCACAAAGGATATCTTGATTTTTCAAATAGGGTTGAAGTTCTGGCCAAATAACTCAGACTTCCTCTTTATCCCTGAGAAGGCAACCTCTTCAGTAGCCAAAGTCCAGGGACAGGAACAAAAATAGGCCCCATCCATTTTTTTGGAGTTAGTAGTGAGTAATAGACAGAGCTGTGTTATTATTGGGACCTTAAAAGGCCTCCGGACACCCGTGTGGTAAAGGCTTATCATTGAATGTATTACAAAGTAATAGAAACTTTCAAGGCAGAGAAAAAAAAAATAATTAAATTTAATTTTAAAGAAGCCAGACACCACAGACCTATCAGGAAGATTGTTCAAGTTCAAGGCCAGCATGGGCAACATAGTGAGAGTCTATCTTAAAACAAAACAAAAAGAAATATATAAGAAGTGGGGCCCAACGGAAGTCAGGTCGCTGGAATGTGTCCTCAAAGGAACCTGTGGAATATTTACTTCGTCCTCTTCTCTTCTCTGTCGCAGCTGTGAGTGCTGCCTTGCCACACTGGGGCTGAGACTACCAAAGCCAAAATCAACATTTTCTTATCCTAAGTTAGTTGTCACAGGTATCTGTTATAGAAGGGAATGCCAGCTAACACTGGCAACAACACAGAGCATGGCACGGCCTCCCGGAAGTGAGGCATTTCTAGAGTCGATTATACTGGAACAAATCATAAATCCCCCAAGTCCATCTCCAGATGCTATGATTGACACGTGCTGAGGCTGAGTTGGAGCTGTATTGTTGGCTTTTGAAATACTAACTCATCTCTGGTGTTGGCTTTCCTGTCCCTCGTGAGCCAGTGTGTTAAACCCATAAGCAACATGGTCAGAAGCCGACCTATGCCTCCTTTACCACACTAAATTCCCCCCCCACCACCAAACATCCCACCTCACAAAGCTTTCAGTTCAACGCTTTAACAAAGGTGTCTTTGATGTCACTGCCCCTGTGACACTGCTTTAGTAACACCTGCGTAGAATACTTACTTGGTGTCAGGGACAGAGCTAGGCAACGTACACTTATT
This sequence comes from Mus pahari, assembly GCF_900095145.1. Taxonomy (NCBI): domain Eukaryota; kingdom Metazoa; phylum Chordata; class Mammalia; order Rodentia; family Muridae; genus Mus; species Mus pahari. The sequence continues at coordinate 33,456,642 of NC_034604.1, read as the reverse complement.
CTTTCTAGTGTTCTCAGGAAACACATAAAACAGGGTCTATTTCTATCTTGTTCTGTGAATGAGAAAACAGGGAATAGAGAAGTTAATTATCATGTGGGGTGGAGCGTGCCTGAGAGAGAGAGAGGGGGAGGAGAGGGAGAAAGAGAGGGAGGGGGAGGGAGAGGGAGAGAAAACAAGCATATTAGAAAATTAGAATCATTGTACACGGGTGAGAGTACAGACCTACAATTCTATCACTTAGGAGACAGAGGAGGAGGTAGAAGAGGAGAAGAACTAGGCCCCAAAAGACTTTAGAAATTATTTAATTATTTAGCTTGAGCTTTTACTTCCTACAGATGAGACACCTGAGAGACCAGGTCACATGCTCATGACTGGGAAGCCCGGAAGTGGCTGTGAGTTACCATGCATCCTTCAAACCTTCTGGTCTCTGAATCTGAGCTTTTCGTGATCTGAAGCTATGTGCCATTCTCAGGTATCCCAGTACAACCAAATAGGATTTCATTTAAAAAAAAAAGTGTGTTCTGCCTGCATCCGACCGGTGAAGTCACACACTAACGCAGGAACAGCAGAAGCCTTTACCCGCTCAGGAGCTTAGCTACCTCTGCGGTTCTCTGAGCGTTTCAGAAAACACATCTAAATATAGATTTGTCCACAGCTCTCCCAGAAGAGGTTGGTAACTCCAAAATGTCACTCCTCTCACCTTTCAGCAACACAGCTCTGCCTGCCTACCTGGGGGACTGTGCATGGCCCTTCCTTTCTTGCCCGGAGGAGAGGATTTCCTTCTTGTATACGGGAGAAGAGTGCCTCTCGGCAGGCAGAAACGCCCTTTCCTAGGAACTTGGACAAAAACTGCTTTCTCTAAAGCAAGATGACATCAAGGAGGAGGGAGTAGGTCTCCTGCTGCTTTTATGTAGTGAGTGTGAACAAAATGGAAGAGGGCCCGAAATCCCCAGAGGTAGCATGCACCTCCCTCTGCCATTTCCTGCCTCTTCAAAATGATATCAGGTGGGCTGGGGATGTGGTTCAGCAGTGGGGTTCTCGCCTGCTATGTGTAAGGCCCTGGGTTCAATCCCTAGCACACACACACACACACACACACACACACACTCCCAGTGAGTGGGAGATAGCACTAGTAATACCAGCAGTGACATAAATTTTTCCAGACACAAAACCCAGGGAGTTTCCCTGGCCTAGCTCTCCTGTCGGTAACTCTTTGTATGCTGAGCTTAGAGTCACTGCCAGCTAAGCTGGACTTTGAAGCAAGCCATAGATGTGCTTCCAAGAATTGGGGAGACAGAAAAAGAAATTGATTTACAGTGGGAGGATTCTGCGTCCTGCAAGCCAGGTCTTGTCAGAAGCACTTGCCCGCTGGCTTCTCGCCAAAGCCATGAAGTGCTTAAGGTCCACAGACACTTAATGTCTTGGAGGTGTTTTCGGTCTTTTTTCTTATTCATGTGTTCAGGCAGCTTACCCTGTCTAAAGATGCCGTTTTAAGGACTAGGCACGTGAGTCAGCGGCAGAACACGTGCTTAGCAAGCACAGGGCCTGGGATCATCTTCCAGGGCCCCCTCTAGCATGATTGTGTGTGTGTGTGTGTGTGTGTGTGTGTGAAAAGAGCATGGTGGTCCTTTGAAAATAGTGCTTTTCAAAGGCACAGTGGTTCCCAGAAACAGAAAATACCCTCATACACAGAGAGACCTGTGACTTCGATTGGGAGCAGAGAGGGCAGCAGGGCATGCATGACAGAGCAGACGTGTCATGTGTTGTGTACAATTGCCCTCGGTCTTTACACATGGTGCGGTAGCATGAATGTAGTGTTTACTGAACACCCATGGGCCTAGCTGCACGACACAGTCCTGGGGAACATAAAAGCCATCCCAGCATAAAGAAACAGAACAAGATCTGTGCTACTGGGTTCCTCGGCAAAAACAATCAAATAAAACAAAAGTGGGTGGCATAGAAGAGATGCCTTCTGCTCTTTCAAGGCCGGTGCAGTGCGGGCAGACACAGGAAACACTGCTGTCTAAACCACACAGAGAGTGCAAGCAATCCTCCCCAATCTGAACAGATAGCAGCAACCTATCACAGGGTTCCCATCAAGGCCAGGCACAGTCCGAGGCCTCCCCAGCCCCAGGTTCTGTTCCATTCTGAGTGCAGTCTCTGGAGGAGGTGGGGGGTAAAATGTAACCAGCTGAGACACCTCCTCTTTCCAGCTCTGAGTTACTGATAGAGTTCTACAGAACTTCAAGAAAGGATGGAATGGCCCAAAGGGCCGTAGTGGCAGAAGCCACAGAAGAGGGCACTTTTGGCTGTTCTCCATAGACTGATCATGCTTGGACAGAGTGGGTAAACTGAGGTCACAGGCTCGCTGTGGAGAAGGCAGCCCATTCGCTGAGAACAGGTGCTTTTTTAAAACCTTGTTACTATTTCTTCTTCCATTAAAAAATTATTTCTCTCTCTTCCACTCTCATGTAATATAATTAATATGCAGGCGTTAGAGTTGTTATAGACAGCTGTGCTTAATGTTCAGGTAAAAAGTGACCAACTAACAAGTAAGCAGAGTCCAGCTTGGATCCCAGCCCACACCTTGGCCTATGGCACTGTCCTGGTAGCACTGAAGGTCCATTAAGGGAAAGCTCTTACCTCCTAACCAGAGTGACAAGATCTACATCCCAGTGAAGACACAGCAGAGTCTCTTCCCTTCATAGTTAAATCCAGTTGTGTGTTCATGGCCTGTCTTAAGGGACCTCATCCGGAGGGTACATTCACCTGACACTGTGCTAAAGAGATGAGAGGAATAATTTTGTTTTGTTTTGTTAAAAGATTTTTTCTAAAAAGATTTATTTATTATTATATATTAGTACTCTGTTACTGTCTTCAGACACACCAGGCAAGGGCATCAGATGGTTGTGAGCCACAATGTGGTTGCTGGGATTTGAACTCGGGACCTTCGGAAGAACAGTCCATGCTCTTAACCTCCGAGCCATCTCTCCAGCCCTTGTTTTGTTTTTCGAGACACGGTTTCTCTGTGTAGCCCTGGCTGTCCTGGAACTCACTTTGTAGACTAGGCTGGCCTCGAATTCAGAAATCCACCTGCCTCTGCCTCCCGAGTGCTGGGATTAAAGGCATGCGCCACTACTGCCCGGCAATAATCATTCTTTTATCCAAAAAAGTCTCTTCTTTTTTGAGATTACATCATTTCCCTTTCCTTTCCCTTCCTCCACCTCCAAACCCTCCCATATATACCGCCTGGCTCTCTTTCAAATCCATTCCATACAGTTTAAGAAAGCATTCTTATCTCTTTCTCTCTCTTTTAAAAGAGTCTCATATACCCGAGGCTGGCCTCAAACTTAATGATGTGGCCCAGGATGACCTTGACTCTCTGATCCCTCTTGCCTTCAACTCTCAGCTCTAGGATCGCTGCTTTTGTCACCATACCCAATGCATACATTGCTGGGGATTGAACCCAGGCTTTCTGAGTGGACATTGGCCCTGGCCTCTTTGAGCATGATTGGTTCTCACATGGAAATGTAATTGCATGTCAGACAGAGGATTGAGAGAGAAAAATCTTCTTACTGGGAAAATATCTTAATACCTCGTTTTGTTGTCCCCCCGCCTCCCTGCGCCAAACAGGATCTCATAATTGGCCTCCAACTCATTCTTCAGCAGCCAAGGCTGGCCTTGAACTGCTGATTCTCCTTGGCTTTGCTTTCCAAGTGCTTGATTACACGTGTGGGTCACCATGCTCAAGAGCTGATACATGCTAGGCAATTAGGTGCTCTACAGCCCCTCCCTTACTAGATTTTCTGGCTACACTACAAGTTAAATAGACACAAGCCATATTAGCAGAGACTTTAAAACACCTTAATGACCTGCATACACATAAAAGTCCCCATAAACATGGGACGGCAGGAAGGTCAGACGATTGAAGCTGATACAGCATCCTGAGCTACAGAGAGGACTGGACGGCTGGTTTGTAATCCCCACATGGGAGAGACAGGGGCAGAAGAATTACAAATCCATTGCCTGCCTAAGCCTGGGGCTTCCCTGGAGTAGTAGATGCACAGGTTATGGGAGAGTGAGGAGAAGTGTGGCAAAGGTAAGATAAAGGCTGTCTTTTTTTTAATTTTTAATATATTTATTATTATTATTATTTTCTTTATTTACATTTCAAATGCTATCTCGAAAGTTCCCTATACC
>NC_034604.1:33448864-33452007 GCF_900095145.1 Mus pahari | reverse complement strand
ACTTCTGTGTTTGCCAGGCACTGGCATAGCCTCACAAGAGGCTGCTATATCAGGGTCCCTTCAGCAGAATCTTGCTGGCATGTGCATTAGTATCTGGGTGATAAAGGCTTTCTTATGCAGAGAAAGTCTCTTAGGCAATAGTTGTCTGAGGGGAATCTTCAGAACTGGTGACTAGGCATGAAGTCAACTTCTTGTCTCTTCTCTTGTGACCTAGTTAATCGTTTCTGGTTTATGAGATTCCTGCGCAGGGGATTCGTGGCAATTGAATGCCTTTTGGAAGGCCCCGCTTTAGTTATATAAAGAGCTCAGGCAGAGCCTGGAATCAGCTCCTCAAGTGTCTTGAATTTAAAGCAATAAACTCTAAAGGGGTCGGACTTTGCCTTTTCTGAGCTCTTCACTACTTTCCTCATGCGTGTATGTGTGTGTGTGTGTGTGTGTGTGTGTGTGTGTGCGCGTGCGCACGCGCACGCACATGCGTATGTATGTTCGCGTATATATGTGTGTTATGTGTATGTATGTGTATATGTATATGTGTGTGTCATATGTGTGTATGTGTATGTATGTGTGTGCACACGCGCATGCACAGGTGCCTGCTCACATGTTGGAAACCATGCATGTTGGGCAAGGTCTATACCACTGAGCTATATTCCCAGCCCAAACATAACTATTTTATTTACTTATTTATCTTAACTTAACCATTTTAAAACATACAACTCAATGGCTTTTTTTTTTTTAAGATTTATTTATTTATTATATGTAGTACACTGTAGCTGTCTTTAGACACTCCAGAAGAGGGAGTCAGATCTTGTTATGGATGGTTGTGAGCCACCATGTGGTTGCTGGGATTTGAACTCTGGACCTCTGGAAGAGCAGTCGGGTGCTCTTACCCACTGAGCCATCTTTCCAGCCCGGCTTTTTTTTTAAACAAGAATTTATTTATTTTTATTTTATACACACTGGTGTTTTGCCTGCATGTACGTCTAAGCACTAATTACATTTAGTGCCTGATGAAGCCAAAAGAGGACATCCCTGGAACTGGAATTACAACTGGGTGCTGCAAATTGAACACAAGCCCTCTAGAAGAGCAGTCAGTGTTCTAAACACTGAGCCTGATCTCCAACCTCTAGTGACATTTTCTATCTCCTTTATGTTGCAAAACCATTACCAACCATTACTAGCTCCAAAACATCTTCATTACCCCAAAAGGTAACTGTGGACTACTTAGTCATTCACAACAACATTCTTCCAGCCTCTGCTGTACCGAGTCTCTGTCTCTGGGTCACTTTGTGACTGCTCCTTTTTCTTAGCTGCTTTCAAAGTTCATCCATGGTACCGCACGCATCTGCACTGCCTTTGTTGTCAAATGTTCCGTAATGCAGACGCTGCAGTTGATGTGTCGGTTTGTCAGCTGATGAACATCTTGGCCGTTTTCACTTCTTGCTTAGGAGCAGTGCTGCTGCGAATATTCATGAGCAATACATGTGAGCCATACATTTCCTTTCAAAGAAGCATTAGCTTTTATCTGAATCCATATACTTTATACAACTATCCGTTCTGTAGCCACCTGGTCAGGATAATTACAAAGTCTATTTATTCACAGCCTCCTTTCATGAAACCCTAAAGCAGTTTTATTGTAAAAGTTTAAATCCTATCAGTCTGCTATTTAAGTTACCAATAAGAACACTAAATTAAGAAATTACTTAAGGAGGGCATGGTGACTTTTTCTTAAAGATTTATTTATTATATGTGAGTACACTGTAGCTGTCTTCAGACACACCAGAAGAGGGCATCAGATTCCACTACTGATGGTTGTGAGCCACCATGTGGTTGCTGGGAATTGAACTCAGGACCTCTGCAAGAGCAGTCAGTGCTCTTAACCACTGAGCCATCTCTCCAGCCCAGGCATGGTTACATTTGCCTTTATTATTAGCACTTGGAAGGTAGAGACAGATGGATCTCTGTGAGTTTGGGTCAGCCTGGTGTACATACCAAGATCTAGGCTAGCGAGTGATACATTGTGAGATCTCTCTTTCAAGAAAAAAAATATTACAGGAATTACAGACTTGGATTGATGGCTCAGTGAGTCCAGAGGACCCAGATTCAATTTCCAACACCCACATGGCAACTTACAACTGCCAGCCATAGCTTTCCTCCCGGGGGATCCAACTCCCTCTTCTGGCCTCCAAGGGCACTGCCCACACATAGTATACAAAAATTTGTGTGAGTAAAACACCCATATACGCAAAATTGCATTGGAATTTTAATCCAGCAAGATGGCTGCTCTAGCAAGGGATTCCATCCAAAGACTTGATCCAGCTGGAATGCAGACATCCTGGATTACTGTGTGGTCCAGCTGGAATACAGACACATCCTGGATTACAGTGTGGTCCGGCTGGAATGCAGACACACCCTTAGTACACACCTTCCATCCCTAACGATGAAGGTAAGGTTGGTTTGTAGGAGGACACAGCCATGTTTGGCAGTGATGTCTAATTGAGAGGCAAACAAAGTGATAAATCAGAGAAAGATTTGACAGAATGAGTCAGAGATAGGATGCACTCAACTCACATGAGAACAGCAGAGGAAGAGAGGCTACTTAAGAGCAGCGAGAGAGGGAAAAAGGTGTGGTGGGATGTGTGTAGTGTGTGTGTGTGTGTGTGTGTGTGTGTGTGTGTGTGTACGTGTGTATGTATGTGACAGTTTTGCCAGGTCAGTTTTACAGAGACAGATGTCAGAGAGAACAAGCTAGACTAGACACAGGTGGAGACAGAACAAGCCAAAGAATGAGAAGGGGCAGAAGATTATAGCATACTGCCAAAGTAGAGGCCAGGCAGAGCATTTCAGTCAGAAGCCAAGAGAAGCCAGATTGAATCAGTTATCTTGGATTATTAGAATGTATGGAGCATAGAAGATGCCAGGCCTAGGACTAGAATTAGAATAGAAAAGGAAATGCTCCAGGCTCAGCCCAAGCTGTGTATTCACATAGCTTGGGTACAGCTTTCATCCTGTCACTTCAGCTGATGAAATAAAAGTGACATTTATACAGTATAATTTTTTTTAAGTTTTATTTTTTTTAAAATGCCTTTGCTTTCTTTTTTTAAGATTTATTTATTTATTATATGTAAGTACACTGTAGCTGTCTT
>NC_034604.1:33440012-33448834 GCF_900095145.1 Mus pahari | reverse complement strand
CACTGAGCCATCTCACCAGCCCTTTTTTTAAGTTTTAAATAGTTGCTTAAGGGGTTAGGGATTTGGCTCAGTCAGTAGAGTGCTATACCTTCCAAGACCGTCTGCCCAGGGGTGGCACTGCCTACAACAGGCCATGCCCTTCTACATGCCACAGAGACATGTCCAGAAGACAGTCTGATTGAGGCTTTTCTCACTAAGGTTCCATTTTTCCAGATGACTCCAGCTTATGTCAAATCGACAAAGAACTAATTAGTGCGGGAGGCCTAGACAACAGGAAACATGGAGCACAGCTCAGTGCTGGATGTACACATAGATGTGATCCTAGACTTAATCAGCAGCATCACATAAATACAAAGAGGTCACCTGGGTGAATCTTGAATAGCTTTCAGTACAGACAGGAGGAGAAGGCAATGGACAAGTTCTAGACAATTTTATTAGACGTTACAGTTTATATACTCAGTATCTCCCCAAAGCTCATGTTCTGAGGTTGACCATAAGGGGAGTAATTGACACATGAGGACTCTTACCTCATGAGTGATTTAATCTATGTATGGATCCATTGCTTAATAGGTTTTGTGTGAAGGGCTTTGATTTTAAAACAAGCTCTCTCTGCTCCCTGACCTCCAAAAGAGAGCAGCTTTCCTCTGCTCCTTTTTCACAGGCCTGATGCCAACAAGAAGTGATCTTGAACTGAAACTATGAGCCAGATGCACTTTTGTTTCTTCTCATTGGTTTCTGTCAGGCAGTTTGTCACTGTGGCTCACCAACACAAGAAGATGGAATAGCATGCTCTTTGGGAAAATGACTGAGCCTGGAGATCAGATGGCATTCCTATGAGCTCTAGGTGACATGTTTGATTTGCAGTCTCTTTCTCTGTGACATTGGACTAGCCATCTGCAGCTAATAACATCTCAGCTCAGAGACTGTTTTTCTAGCTCAACACGGCAAAGTACCACATTTTGGGGTGTCATGTGTTGAGCACCAACAATGAATGTGGTGTGGAAATAACCCATTCCTATATTTATGTACTCAAGATTCAGTTTTTCTTTTTAATTTAGTTTTATTTCAGTTTAGAAATCATTTAATTACAACATTTCTCCATTCTTGTTCCTCCCTCTAAACCTTCTTATATATCTCCTTCCCATTCTCCTTCAAATTCATGACCTCTTTTTTTTTTTTTTAATTTTATGTAAGTACACTGTAGCTGTCTTCAGACACTCCAGAAGAGGGCGTCAGATCTTGTTAGGGATGGTTATGAGCCACCATGTGGTTGCTGGGATTTGAACTCTGGACCTTCAGAAGAGCAGTCGGGTGCTCTTACCCACTGAGCCATCTCACCAGCATGCACATATGTATATGCATATATATTTCTAAATATAACCTGTTCAGTCTGTATAATGCTACCTGCGTGTATGTTTTCAGGGCTGTATGTTTGGCACTAGCGAACCAATTGGTGTGCTCTCCCTTGTAAGGTTTTTTATTTTACTTATTGTTGGGAGCACAGCACAAAAGTCCTTGTGCCCGCAGATCTCCAGGGAGACTAGGAAAGGAAGGAAATGCTAAGCTTGAGAGCATAAGGAGAACCCACAGCCTCTGTTTTGTGAAGTGAAAAGTTTGGGGCCACTGTTTTGGATGGACTTCCGTGCTAGAGCCCAACAGATTAGACAGAAAAATCAAAATGTGCTACATCCACTCCAATAGTGACAAGCAGGATGGGCCCCAAAACCTAGGCGCTGTCCCAAGGCGAAAAGTTGATGGAAACTTAGTCTCCTGGAACTGTGGCATCCTATATAACGAATGCTCCAATGTCCTTGCTTTAGTTGGTAAACAGATCTGTGTGCTTTCCCTTAATATTGCTTTATTATAAGTGCTCCTAAGGATTGATTTTTTTGACATATAGCTAAGTTGGATTCTAGGCAATTCTTGATCCGACCCTGGGCATGGATAGCTAAGTCACTGCCCTACACAGGAATTTACCATTCTCTAAGAAGAAGGAAGTTTGTGATCTAAGGAGGAACCAGAGTAGATACTTAGAACTGTAGATAGCTGAGTTACACCCATACAGAAGCATTTACAATGGCCTAGGAAGAAGGTGGGCTATACTATAGACTAGAATAGGAACTATGGCAAAGGCATGAAGCCCTTGCCCCTGGCTTCTAAGTTTAAGCTGACTTTAGGTGAAGCTGTTTTTGATTCCCAGCTATTAACATTGAATTCTATCCCAGTTGGTTCCTGCCAGTCCTTCCATGTTTCCATTCCTCTGTTTTATGTAACTTCCCTATTTTCTTCTGTATAAAAAGTTTGATGCTCGATTTGACAAATTACATTCAGATCCAGCACACTCTCGTGTCTGCGTCTGTCTGTCAATTTTCGCCAACTCCTTGCCCACCTGTAAACTGAACCCCCGTTTTGCCCATGGACCGAGGACCCAAGTGAGGTTCATCTGCGGCAAAAATGGAGTGGCCTGTCTTAAACCTTCACATTATGAACTAGAGACTAAGCTATTCCGCCTTTTAGGAAACTGGAGGAAATGAGAAGTGTGAGCAAAACTGCCCAAACAGTCCCCTCAGCAACTTGGCTCCTCCTCGGAATGCTTGTTTCATTGTTTGCAGTGAAGTGCTGTCCATCTAGTAAAAAATAAGACAAGAGATTAAAATAAAGTGCCTTAATTTTGTCCTTTGATGGAGCATATATATTCTTTTAAAAAAATTTCCCAAAGGGGGATAAAGAGCCAAGCTTGAAGGAAAATTTAAACACACACACACACACACATACACACACATACACATACATACACACACACACACATACACACACATACACACACACACACACACACACACACACACACCAGAATGTAGTTCATGGTAGAGTACATGGTTCAAGACTGAAGAAAAATAAGAAGGAAGAAATGAAGGAGAAAGGGGAGAGGGAGGAGAAGGAGGAAGGAGGAGGGAGAAGAGGAAGGGACACTCTACACTATGATATTTGGTGGGGTGGTTGAGACAGGCTCTCCCTGTGTAACACTGTCTGGCCTGGTACTCCCTGTGTAGCTCAGGCTTGGCTCCATCTTGCAATAATCTTCCTACTTTAGCTTCCCAAATGCTGGCATGAGCTACCATAGCCACCCAGAGTTTATTTTCTTTCAGCTAAATAATACACTTCAGCATTCTTTCTGCTGTCCCCCACTCACTCATCCCCATGACTTTCTAGCACACAGATGTGTCCTTCTCAGTGTCAATGTGACTTTTAAAGAATCCAGTGGGCCCCTTGATCCACTTTGAATACTCCTCATCAGTAACTGGGAGTCTAACAGCCACACCTGAAAGCACCCAATCACTTCTGATCTATGCTCCAGCCATTCACTCAACGTCCAGCAGCTTCAGGTCATCTGGCAAACACCACTACAAAATAGAACATGTGCAGAGGTGGGGTGGGAAGGCAGGAGGCCAGGATGAGGGTTAAATGTCGTCATGCACCAGAGCGAAGATCATTGGCATTGAGTCCTAGCCAGCTCTGTCCCGTGATGGGGCTAAGGTGTATCGCACTGTGGTAGGGCTAAGGGGTATTGAGCTGCCATCAATGTAGCATTGTTACGTGCAGAAGCTTCTCATTAATGGCATTGCCCCAAAATATCCTTTATTACATTCATGGTAGATATAGTCCACTGAGCCAGTGTGTCTTCCTTTCTCCAAGATGCCTGGACAGTAAAGGTATCTTGATACAAGTAAGTGCACGTGGCGGTGCCATCAGGCGTGTATTCAGTTATATGCAGGTGCATGTGAACGCCTATCTGCAGAGGCCAGAGGCCAATCTCAGCTGTTATCCCCCAGGTGCCAAAGACTTCTTGTCTTTCCCTTTGCAGATCTGCTGTCTCAGCTACCCAGAACCCCAATTATTACTTTGTAGCGAACGCTCCCGGTAGCATGCTGATTGGCAGCCTTCAGTCACATGTTCACCACGTGTCAACTCAGACCAGTCTACCTGAGATCAGGAAAAAGTCAATCACCACAAAAGAGTACAAACCCACTGGATTATACTCAAGATACCTGTCTTGTCTCAGCTTCCAGCCACAGAAGAGTCAACTCTAAAAGAAATACAAGCCACATGTGTTAGTTTCAAATATTTGAGGGCTGGAAAGAAAGAGCTCTTCCAAAGGACTAAAGTTTAGGTCACAACGCCCATGTCAGGTTGCTCACAACCATTTATAACTCCAGTTTCAGGAGATCACTAGCCTCTTTGGGAACTCCATAATCACACCCACATACTAACACACTAAAAAAGGAAAAAAAAAAAAAAAAAAAAAAAAACTTTAAAATTTCTGGCAAAGAAGTGTTGGCATATTCTTTGAGCTATTTTATTGGGTTCTTATATCTCTACCCCCCTTCCAACTTTTATTCCACCCTAATCCCTTCCAACCTCCAACAAAATAGACTACCTCCTGCAGCTTAGGGAGGGCCATTGGGTTCCTCCGGGCAAGTCTAATCTTCATTGTCAGAATACCCTGCAGCCCAGTGAACCAGCAGTCTAACAATAGCAAATGCAGCAGCAGAAACCAGAAGTAGCGGGGGCAGCAGCTGCCACAGGCCCACTCTGCGCTCTCCCATTATACCCTCTCCAGAGTTCCCAGAATTAAACTATCTACAGCTGGCAAAAAATAAAAAATAAAATAAAAAATCACACCCCTGCTAGTGCAGGAGGCAAATCATAATCACCTGCTGTGAAGCAGCCTCTTATCCCACACCTGGGACTAAAACAAAAACATATTCACATAACAAAACTGGGTTTTTAAAGAAACCTAAATTCTCATGACAAAAGAGTTCAAAGAAAAGAGGTAAGATTAGTTTTAACAATTCATTATGAGAGGAAGCTTCACTCCAGGGACTCTCACACGCCCAGGATCATAGGATCAGAGGTGAGGAGGACACAACATCTGTCCCAACACCAGGAGTAACTGGGACCAGTGGGACCCAGGCACGCAGGAACTCCACCAGACCAGTGGCAAAAGTTCCTTCCGGTCTGTCTGGGCTGGTGCCCTGAGCAGACCTTGGGCACAAACTTCGAAGCCGGAGGAAGCTTTACTTCCAGGAGCTCTAACACACCCAGGATCCCAAGATCCCAGGATCCCAGGATTCCAGGAGCTTGCTTGGTCACACCAGTATCTCAGGGTCCCAGAGGCAGCTTGACTCCCAGGAGCTCTGACACAACTAGGATCTTAGGATCACAGGATTCCAGAATCACAGGATCACAGAGACAGTTTGACTCTGAGGAGTTCAGACACAACCAGGATCACAGGAAGTATGTGCTTCAGTCAGATACAGCGAGGGCATGTAGCACTAGAGATAACCAGATGGTGAGAGGCAAGCATAAGAACAGAAGCAATAGAAACCAAGGTTACTTGGCATCATCAGAACCCAATTCTCCCACCATAGCAAGTCCTGGATACACCATCACACTGGAAAAGCAAGACTCAGATCTAAAAATCACATCTCATGATGATGATAGAGGACTTTAAGAAGGACATAAATAACTCCCTTAAAGAAATACAGGAGCCGGGCGTGGTGGAACACGCCTTTAATCCCAGCACTCAGGAGGCAGAGGCAGGCAGATTTCTAAGTTCTGAGTTTGAGGTCAGGCCTACAAAGTGAGTTCCAGGACAGCCAGGGCTATACAGAGAAACCCTGTCTCAAAAACAAAGCCAAACAAACAAACAAACAAAAGACCAGGAGAACACAGGTAAACAGCTAGAAGCCCTTAAAGAGGAAATTAAAAAAAAAATCTTTTAAAGATTTACAGGAAAACACAAACAGGCAAAGGAAATGAACAAAACCATCCTGGATCTAAAAATGGAACTAGAAACAATAAAGAAATCATAAAGGGAGACAACCCTGGAGTTAGAAAACCTAGGAAAGAGATCAGGAGTCATAGATGCAAGAATCACCAACAGAATACAAGAGATAGAAGAGAGAATCTCGGGTGAAGAAAATACCATAGAAAACATTAACACAACAGATAAAGAAAATGCAAAAAGCAAAAAGCTCCTAACACAACACATCCAGGAAATCCAGGACACAATGAGAAGACCAAACCTAAGGATAACAGGTATAGAAGAGAGTGAAGATTCCCAAATTAAAGAACTAGTAAATATCTTCAACAAATTATAGAAGAAAACTTCCCTAACCTAAAGAAAGAGATGCCCATGGACACACAAGAAGCCTACAGAACTCCAAATAGACTGGATCAGAAAAGAAATCCCTTCTGTCACATAATAATCAAAACACCAAATGTACAAAACAAAGAAAGAATTTTAAAAGCAATAAGGGAAAAAGGTCAAGTAACATAAAAAGGCAGGCCTATCAGAATTATACCAGACTTCTCACCAGAGACTATGAAAGCTAGAAGATCCTGGGCAGATGTCATACAGACACTAAGAGAGCACAAATGCCAACCCAGGCTACTATACCCAGCAAAACTCTCAATTACCATAGACAATAGAAAACAAGATATTCCATGACAAAACCAAATTTACATAATATCTTTCCACAAATACAGACCTACAAAGGATAATAGATGGAACACATCAACACAAGGAGTGAAAGTACACCCTAGAAAAAGCAAGAAAGTAATCTTTCAACAAACCTACACAAACATAATTCCATCCCTAACAACACAAATAACAGGAAGTAACAATCACTTTTCCTTAACATCTCTTAATATGAAAATTATTATTACCAACATATCCTAATCAATTGAAATTCAAAAATATGAAAAATTAGAAACTTGTTGGCTGTCTTCCAGTCATCTCTCTAATTTGGTAATTGGAGAAATAGGTCCAATATTCTACAATCCATATACACTTTCTGCTTGTTTAACATGGCAGGGTCTTGCTCTGTGCCACATAATGGTCTTGAAATCATGCTTCTCCTATCTCAGCCTCTCTATTAGTAGGACTGTTTATGTGATTTTTTTTAACACTATACTTTCAGAACAGCCTACATATTTCAAAATTATTTATACAGCCAAAAGAAACATAGACAATTAATTTGGGAGGTGGCTTGTAAGAGAACAGCAAAGACGCAAAGACTGAGACTGAAGGCTTTGCTTAATATTTATAATTAGCGTATCAATTTTGAAGAGGACCTTATAAGTTACTCTTTTTCTGAGATGAATGCTTTTCAAAATCATCACAGCCGGTGAACCAGAATCTTACCCTCACCTAATGTCTGTGCCACCCTCCAAGCAGAACCATTGTTCATTGAAACAATTGATGAATGACTTCATGAGTAGACCATCTTAATACATGCACCATTTCTTAAATGAATGTAACCTGTTCCCTGCGAGCTGAGAATGATGGCAATCACTCAAGTCAAATAGCTTTGACCATAGCAGGAAATGTATGTCCAAATAATTGTGCCTACAATTCATTCCTTGGTGCAGCAGAACTATCAACTCTTAGTTTGGCTAATATGGAGGTAAAATCCTTTGGTGATGTGAGGAACATTGAAGAAGTACAGCCTTATTACAATGAACTCCAATGTCTAAAAATTGTTCTTATTTTGAGTTTGTACCACAGTAAAAGTCAAGATTTTAAAGCTCTACTAAAAACAAAACAAACAAACAAACAAGAAGATTTTATCTATTTATGTTCATTTAAAAACATGTCCATCATTTTAATGATTGGTATAAAAATGTATATTGTGTTGAATATAATAAAAAGTTAGTTCTAAAAAAAAGCCAATTTATCATATTAAGTTCAGCACACCCAGTATTAATGACTTAATGTGTACTCAATTAAAAAGGATATGTTTTGTTTGTATGTGAGAGGGACAGGGTCTTCTCACATTGCCTAGATGGCCCACAAACTCACAATCCTCCTGCCTCAGCTTCCCTAGAAACTAGGATTGTAGGCATGCATCAACATGGATATAAAATGATATTTTACATTCTTTGCTGCATACTTTGTTTCATTTCTGCTCTACATTTCAATTTGAACGAGTCACCTTTGAAGTGCTTAGCGGCCACCTGTGACAGGGGACTACCACAGGAAAGCAACAGATCTAGATTCCTTGGCTGAGATCAGCTTGCTGCTGTTCCCAGCATACATCTAGGCAGCCCCGGTCTGCAGTGCTCCAACACAGCAATTCTCTCACCTAATTCAGTTGTCATTATTGCATGTCTGCTCTTGGGCTCAGATAATTGTGCGGGATTAATCATCATTGGCTTTCACAGTGCACACAGCAGAAACACATTGGTTGCCAAATTGCAATTACAGCATTCTTCCTTTAATGGAGTCAGAGTAAATGTCTTTGTGTTTCCTTTATTGCAGAAATGAAATTAAAGCCACACACACATGGCTCACAGAAACCCACAGTTCCATCAGGAGATTGTTCAGGCTTGGAGGGAAGATCATTAGACTGATCCTATATGAAGCCCAGAAAGCATTAGGAAAACAGATAAATGTCAGAATGCTGGTTGATCGGTTACATTTCAGCTCTGCTTCCCAAAGGTAATAAATACATTTCTTTAAAGTGCGGTCACATTCTCTTTATTTGCTGTATCCAGGTAAATGGTTCTAAGATTATCTATCGATCAATCGATAGACAGATAGATAGATAGATAGATACATACATACATACATACATACATATAGATATCTTGCATGAAGAGGGTGGTAAAATACATGCACACATACATATACAAACACGTACATGGATACATACATATGGATCAAACATTGGGCTTTGTGCAAGAATACACACATACACACACACACACACACTATATATATATATATATATATATATATATATATATATATATAT
>NC_034604.1:33435483-33439857 GCF_900095145.1 Mus pahari | reverse complement strand
ATATATATATATATATATATATATATATATATATACACAAACATACACACATGTGTATACACATGCCTATAATGTCAGCACTTCTGGGGCAGAAGAAAGATCAGGGGTTTAAAGTCATTCTCAGCTACATACTTTTAGCATGAGCTGCTGTGAAACCAAAACAAGAGCCACATTGTTTTTAAGTAGCCACATTGTTATACATTGTTCCTAAGTCTCCTAAGTCTCCATACCTTACAAAAATAAGTTTCTGTTCCCTAAACCTAACTATCCTGCAAACCGTTTTCAACCTATGATGAACTGTAACCCCATGACTTATACCCACCCCTTTGCCTTGCTAGATTCTGGAACACCCATGATGACTCCCCATCCACACCATCTATTCTCATACGTACCTTCCCCACAGGCGAGCCCTGAGCCCCCCCATTCTTCTGTCCAGGTGCTAACAACCAGTTATCCCCACAGCTGTTTTCTATGACCCCTAACCCTTCCTCATAAAAGGGACCTCAAAAGCCAGTGAAGGGCTGCTCTCTGAAATCCTAACTTTGGAAGAGGCAGGCAGGTAGCCAATTCTAGATATAGCTTGCTTTAATCGAACAGTCGTGGAATGGTTTTTATCCTCACATCTAATACTGCATTAGGACCTGTCTCAAAACCACAAAACCGGGGGTTGGTGACATGGCTCAGAGGATAAAAACACTTACTACTAAGCCCAATGACCTACCTAAGAGTGACAACCCTCACAGGACCTACAGTGTGGAAGGTGAGCACTGACTGCCACAAGTTGTCCTCTGATCTCCACATGTGCACAAGCAAACTAACTAACTAAATGTAAGCACACACACACACACACACACACACACACATGCACACCAAAGCATTTGTATACATGTCTCCCCATGTCTCCCCTCCAAGCATGAATGTTTACAAGTCAGACTTACCCATAGCGTTTTAAGAACCTATATTTTTTATAGTTTTTTTTTTTTTTCACATGAAGACCAGCAACTGCTTTATAAGTCTCTTATGTTTCCTTCTGGAGGCGATTTGTAACAGCTGCCTAGTAATTTTTTTTTTTTCTGGAGTGGGCACTACTGGGGACCGACAGTTGCTTAATAATTTGAGTTATTGTGCAATGAAGACATTTTATTTTATTTTAGTGCTGGGGTTAAACACTGAGCTTGTGCATGCTAGGCAAAAACTTTACCAGTTGAGCTATATCCCCAGCACATATTGGGTACATATTGTGTGCCACTTCAGTGCCAAGTGATAATAAAAACTATGTCATTAACTCTTACAACAGTGTCATATTACCATACCCATTTCTCAAAGATAACAACTGAGGTATGAGAAAGATTAAGCAATAGGCTTAAAGCCACGAGGCCACTAAGCAATGAGATCAAGATTTAAACCCAAGGCTTTTGCCTCATTCCAAAGCCTTGCTTGCTGAAGTTTGCATGCGATGTGAAATAATGTCTGAAATAGAAGGCCCCCCAAACTTCTCCATCACTTTAGTGGGCTTGGGGGAGGGAAGGAAGGGTCTCTGGGAAGTAAAGACAGGAGGGATGAGTAGGGCTGGGGAGGAGGTTGTAGAGTGGGGAAACCAGGGAAAGTAAAGACAGATGTGTAAGTGCCTGGGAGGGGGATGCATTCATCATCCTGGCACAGGAGGGCTGGACTCCAGTTCTCTGTAAGCCACCTCTGACCTCCCTAGTCGGCCTTGAAGGAGCCACTTGGCTTCCATCACTGTAGAGATAATGGCTCTGCCCAGCCTCCCTGAGGACCTGTTTGATTTAACTAGTTAATGGTTATATTCTAGTTTGAATAAGCAAGGAGCCTTACATCGGCCTTGTTAGCACAGAACTAAGTTCTTGTTGATTATACGTGACAATGGAAGAGCAAGCCCTCTTCTGTTGTATTGTTTTAATTCAATCATTTGGCAGGGCTTGGCCACATTCATTCGCCAACTTGACTCTGAGAGACGAAGTCAGCTATATTTTAGAATCTGAATACAATCTCAGTAGCCTCGTGTAGAGAGGGTGGGCATGGGGATTAAGTAAATAGCTGTTGAATGATTAAGTTCAAGAGAATATGATGCTTGTTCACAAACCTGCTATTACAAATGACAAATTTCAGGCTTTTCAAAAAAAAAAAAAAAAAGCTCTTTTATATTTTATTTTATGTGACAAGTTAGGGTTAGGGTTAGGGTTAGGGTTAGGGTTAGGGTTAGGGTTAGCACTTACATGTATGTCTGTGTACCACTTGCAGGTCGCTCACCCAGGAGGCCAAAAAAAAGGGGTTACAGAAAGTTGTGAGCTACCATGTGGGCACTGGGAATCGAGCCGTGTCCTCTGAAAGAATAGCCAATGTTCTTAACTGCCGAACCATCTCCAGCTTCAGTTTCAAGCTTTAAAGGCCTCCTGTACGGTGTCAGTGGCTGGCTTAAGGGTTGGGAAGGTTCCCCCACAGGGCAGGAGTGGATCTCTTCATCAGCGAGCACACAAGAAGTGGGAAGGCCAACTCTCAAGTTACTGACCATTCTATAGCAGTCATCGAGCCATATACCACACAGCAAAGAGGAACGAAAGACTCCGAAATTGCTCTTGTAACAGGATGAACCTGGAACAAAGAAATCTTCATTTGTCCAATCCAGGGCAAACACAAAGAGTGGAATTCAGAAGTTATTTTAGTAATAAATACAAATAGAAAGAGTATGAAGAACATTTTATCCTTAAAGGACCTCGTCTAGTAAAATAAAGTCGCAGTTAGAGATCAAAGCTGTATCTCGGTCACAGTCCTCGAGGGAGGAGGGGGTGTGCTTCGAGGGTGGGGGTGAATGAAGTGTCCGGCTGGGAAGATGGCTCAGAGGGTGTTGGAGGAGGGTCTTGTGCTCTGTGTATTCAGATGCTGATTTCTGAGCCTTGAGATCTAGTCACAGTCTACAGTCTACATCTAGTTACCGTCTAGAGCCACGCATTGTCATGAACAGTCAAGAATCTCCTGCATCCGTAGGGTGTAAAGAATGTTCCCCAATTATCTCTGATTGGTCAATAAAAAGCTGAACAGCCAATGACTGGGCAGAGGGGATAGAAAGCCTGAACTTCTGATCACAGCCAGGGGTTGAGGGGGAAGGTCCAGGTTAAAGAGTTGGCCACAAGGCTGGTGGAGGAAGAAGATCACTATGAGGACACACTTGGAGCAGAGCAAGCCAAGGAGAGACAGAATGCAGTTAACTCGGGGTGTGGGGCTGGGGAAATAACTAGATAGCATGGAGAGTTAGGAATATCTGCTCCTTTATTGTGCTTTATTAAGCTTGTTGGATCAATAGGTCTCTTCTCAGTTATTTGGGAGCTAGCTCGTTTTTTTTTTGTTTTTTGTTTTTGCTTTTTTAAACGCTACCTTTAAACTTCATCCTATAAAAGACTAAAAGAGCTTGCTTTGCAAACACAAGGACCTGGGTTCAAATCCCTAGAACACCAGTAAAAAGCTCGGGGGTAGGATGGAAATGGAAGAGTCACTGTGGCCACCAGCTCATCTCCAGGTCCAGTAAAAGACCTCGTATCAAGGGAATAAGGAATAAGAGAGTGGTAGACTGGGCTGGAGAAATGGTTCAACAGTTAAGAGCACTGACTGCTCTTCCAAAGGTCCTGAGTTCAAATCCCAGCAACCACATGGTGGCTCACACCCATCCATAATGAGATATGACTCCCTCTTCTGGGGTATCTGAAGTCAGCTACAGTGTACTTACATATAATAAGTAAATAAATATTTTTAAAAATCTTAAAAAAAAAAAAAAAAAAAAAAAAAGAAAGTGGTAGAGTCCTAATGATGTTCTCTGGTCTCTGAGCATCCATATACTCAGTGCACCTCCATGGACACATAAGACACAGACTCAGTGGGACACATGGAGATTTCCACAGAAATCACCAGTTCATTGTTCAGCTGGCTTCAAATTGGATGGATCTTGTTAATTGCTTAATGCCTACATTTACATGTATGTCAATAAAGTCATCATTTATTCAAGATACTATAGTTCTCAAACCATGAATCACCCACTTGTTCGTTTAAGTTGATCTATGTGCCATCTCTGTGAAGGTCTGAGCTCTGAACTGCCTCGTGAGAAATGTTCTGTGAAAAGTGGTTGGTCTACAAAGCGAGTTCCAGGACAGCCAGAGCTATACAGAGAAACCTTGTCTCAAAAAACAAAACAAAACAAAACAAAAAAAAAAGTGGTTTTTTAAATTCTGTCTCCGTCTCTCTATCTGTCTTTTTCTCTGCCATTGTCCCCCCCCTGCCCGTTTCTCTCCTCTTCCCTTCCTCTCTCTGTCCCTCCCTCCTTCCCTCCCTCCCTCCTCCTCTTCCTCCTTCCCTCCCTCCCTC
>NC_034604.1:33434030-33435395 GCF_900095145.1 Mus pahari | reverse complement strand
CTCCCTCCCTCCTCCCTCCCTCCCTCTCTTTGGCTTTGAAAGACAGAGTCTCTTTGTGTAGCCCTGGCTGTCCTGGAACTGTAGACTAAACTGGTCCCAAACTCACAGAGCTCTGACTGCCTCTGCCTCCCAAGAGCTGGGATTGAAGGTGTGCATCACCATTGCCCAGCAGGTTTTCTATTCTTTTAGGGGCAGAATCATTTTTTTCACAGGAGGTGGTATTCAGACATCCAATCTATCCTGAAACAGAGCTTGTCCATGTTGAAGCCTAAGAGATCACTGCTTTCTGAGATGGTTGCTTTGCACATAACAAAGGCAGTGTATTAGCCAGGGTTCTCTAGAGAAACAGAACCGATAGAATGAGCCCAGAGTAATAGAGCATGCTTTTAATCCCAGCACTTGAGAGTCAGGCAGATAGATCTCCAAGCTAGAGGCCAGTCTGGTCTATAGAGCTAGTTCCAGGGCAGCCAGTACTATACAAAAGAAAACAAAACAAAAATACACACACACACACACACACACACACACACACACACACACACACAAGGGATTTTACAGGCTGTGGTTCGATTATTCCAATAATGGAAAATCCAAGAATTCAATAGTTGTTCAGCCCCAGAGGCTGGGTGTCTCAGCTGGTCTTCAGTATGTTTTGGAATCCTGAGGAAGTAGGCTCTATCGCCAGTGAAAGAGTGGACTTGCCAGGGAGAGTGAGGACAAGCAGGCGGAGAGCAAGAGCGCCCTTCCTTCCTGTCCTTTATATAGGCTGCAGATTTAAAGTGGCTCTTCACACCTCAAAAGATACGGATTTAGGGTGGATCTTGCCGATTCAAATAATTCAAAAAAGTAAAATCCCTCACAGGTGTGCCCAGCCGCTTGGGGTTTAGTTAATTCCAGATGTAGTCAAGTGGACAGCCAAGAATCACCATCATAGGCAACATGGGGCCAGCTGTTCATATGAAATGGCGTATAAGGGGTGATGTTTAGCATCACGATGAGAAGCTGTGACAGCCGTCAAGTGATCCTATCCTCCCCCCCCCCATCAGAAAGCCTGTCTTCAATGCTGGAACAGGCACACAGCAAAGGGCTACACTGGGCAGAGGGTGTTCTCACTGAGTTGAGGGCTACACTGGGAAGAGGGTGTTCTCACTGAGTTAAAGGCTACACTGGGAAGAGGGTGTTCTCACTGAGTTGAGGGCTACACTGGGCAGAGGGTGTTCTCACTGAGTTAAAGGCTACACTGGGAAGAGGGTGTTTTCACTGAGTTAAAGGCTACACTGGGCAGAGGGTGTTCTCACTGAGTTGAGGGCTACACTGGGCAGAGGGTGTTCTCACTGAGTTGAGGGCTACACTGGGCAGAGGGTG
>NC_034604.1:33403072-33430572 GCF_900095145.1 Mus pahari | reverse complement strand
GTGGTAGGGTGCTGGAGGTACACACCTTTAATCCCAGCACTCAGGAGACAGAGGCAAGCAGATCCTTGAGTTCAAGGCTAACCTGGTCTGTAGTGTGGGTTCCAGGACAGCCAGGGAAACACAGAGAAAACCTGTCTCAGCAAACAATAAATCAAAAGACTTGCCTTGATCATGGTGTCTCTTCCCAGCAATAGAACATTGACTAAGGCAGTTATCTTCCTTTCTATCTTATTTTTCTGAGCCAGGGTGTCTTGTTCATCACCTAGGCTGACTGGCCAATGAGATCCCAGCCTCACCCCATCATTCATGCTCGGTTACCGATGCTCATTGCTGGGCTGGGTTTTTACAGGATCGAACCTTGGATCCTAATGCTTGTATGGCAGACACTTTACCAGCCAAACCACCTCTCAGCTATGGGGTATTCCCCTTAATGAATATTCGGTTGTTCATATATTTTTTTGTCATGGACCATGTTATGTGTTGAAACTGTGCAAATATAATTTCTATAAAATAGAGGAGAAATATCCGAAGAGGTAATATATAGACATTTTTAAAAATGTGTGTGTATCTGTGTGTCTGTCTGTGTGTGTGTGTGTCTGTTTGTCTGTCTGTCTACTTTCCTAGAATTGGAGTCACTGGTAGCAGTGAACCTCCTGACTTAGACTCTAGGAACTGAACCCAGGTCCTCTGGAAGAGCAATACCTGCTCCTTTAACCACTTGAGCCATTCCTCCAGCCTTGTATTTAATTTTTTCTTCCCTTTCCTCTTTACACAGTATGTTTTTATTGCGTGTTCCCTTCCCTAACTCCTCCCACACCCTCCTCACTTCCCTACCCTCCCAATTTTATGTAACCCACCCCCCCACCTCCTTCTGAGATGCTTCTAAATGATCCTCTAAAAAGAAAAGTTCTGGAGCTTTTCTCTAACCAGGAACGTAGAAAATGGTTCAGGACTGTGCTTCTGCCTTTGGACATGTGACCAGAAATCGCTGTCAGTGTTCACGGGCAAAATGAAGCCTCAGATCCGCAGGACAGTGACGCCTCACAGCAAACTGGGCACTCTACCCTGCTGCGAAGGATGTGAAGGATGTGAAGGATGGGTCAGAGAAGGGAGCACAGAGAGGGCTTGTGCTCATCCCTGCCTCCTGCAGGCTGCCTACTCTACCCTCCCAGGCTGCCATAACAGCCACGAAGACACAGCACAGAGACAGGAGGACTTGGGGGGGGGGGGGCAGCACTGTGCACAAAGGCTGTCTGTTTCCCTAAAGGCCTCAGGAGACTGCCATGCAGGGGCCCTTTGCGAAACAGCCGATGGCTAATTGTGTGACTCAGACTTGCTCATCCCACTGAGTCTCTTTCGGAGGGACGTGATGTAACCGAACCAGGCGTGACCTGGTTTTTTTTTTTTTTTTTTTCACATCCTGCAGCCTGCAAGTACGAACTACCCTTTCTTTTCTTCTCCAAACAAAAGATTAAGACAGACTCCTTCCCAGAATTTCTGTGAGCGCCAGGATGGTTGCTGTTGTATCCTGGTCGCCTCCTTCTCCCACTTCCGGCTTTCCGAACGCAGGATCAGCCTCTTAGTTCTCTTACTGCCTCATTATTGTCTGAGTGGCTTTACTGGGGTTCGTGGTAAGGAATGAGTTATAACACTACTCAACCAGGCAGCATTAAAAGGAAAGACAAACATCCCCTTTCTGGAAAATTCTTCCTCCTCTCAACCATGGAGGATCTGCTGGCTAAACTTCCCAAGGCTTTGCCTTCTGGCAGCTTGCTAGCCTTGCCTTTGCCTAAAAGTCCTCTGTTACTTTCCCAAATCTCTTCCCAAATCTCCAGCAACAGCCTCCTGTTGCTTTAGCTGGTGCAGTAGTTTGGCTGTCTTAGAATGAAAAAGCATGTAACAAAACCTGTGTTTAAATTGAGGCAGATTAACCCTGTTCTGCTCACTACCTATGTAACTAACCTTCAGGGAGTTACTTAATCTCTTTGGGCAACAGTGTCTTATCAAACAAATATATTTTAATTTGAATTGAAGTACATTTAAGTTCAAACGTAGTTAAAACAGTAGCCTCGTGTGTCTGGCAGGCAGAAATTTTATGAACATTCCGCTTTCGGTGTTCTCCTTTCAACCTGGGAAGGTATACATCAAGGTGTCTTAGCCATGGCTCATCAGGCATGTCACCGCAGCACTCCAGAGGCTGAGGCAAAAGGATTGCTGTGAGTTGGAAGCCAGCTAGAATGATGACACTTGCCACCACCTTAGGACAGTTCACTGTTTGTTAGGGGAAAAAAAAGAATTGTTTTGGTTCACATGGGTTAAAGAGCCTATGAACTGCTTCCTCTCACCAAGATTTCCTGGCAAACACGAGGAGGCTCTTGGACAACTTGAACTCGGAAGTGTTTCTTGCAACTCACAGCCAAAATTCAGTGTAACTGCTCCTACAGCACTTTGCACACATATACAAACCTTTTACAGATGGCTCTCCTAGATCGGACACTTGCAAGTTATCCTTTCTCTTATACTCTACCCTCAGTGCCTAGCACCCTGGCTGGGGTTCCCTGAAAATTCTCTCTGCACTTCTACTGCCCAGCCCTGGCCATAAGCTTTCAAGTGGGCTGCGGAATCAGTCTCTGCAGTGGGCTCTCTGCTTCACCTCTGGCCTTCTTCTATGTGTGAACATACGCACACGTGCCATAGGATGTTTGTGGAGGTCAGAGGACAATCGTGAGTGTTGGCCTTCAACTTCCACTTTGTTTGAAAAGAGTCTTTCATTCTCTCACTGTATACCAGGCCCGTGAGCTTCTGAGATTCTCGTCTTCACCTTTGGCTTGTATATGGGCTCTGGGGACTTGAACTCGGGTTGTCAGGCTTGTATGACTAGCTTTTGACTCACTAAACCCTTTCCCAGTCCAAACTCTTGACTTTCTGCAGGCCACTGTCCACGAGGCTAGTATAAGCACTTACATTAAAAAAAAAAAAAAAAAAAAAAAAAGGGCACATTATGTGGTATTTTGGATCGGATTGGTCCCCATAGGCTAATTCATTTAAATACTTGGCTCCCAGTTGGTGAAACTGTTTGGGAAGGATCAAGAGGTGTGTCCTTGTTGGAGGAGGTCTGTCACTGGGATGAGCTTGAGGTTTCAAGAGACTTGCACCATGACCAGTGTGATCTCCCTCCCTCCTGCTTGTAGATCAGGAAGTGAACTATCAGCTCTTCTGCCACCGTAACTTTGCTCTGCCATCATGGATTCTAACTGTCTGAAACTGCAAGCCAAATTTAGCTTTCTTTTATGAGTTTCATTGATCATAACGTTTTTGTCACAGAAGGTAAATAAGACAAGTGAGACATGAGGATATAAAGCTAATTGCCTTTCTAGCTCTATCATACTCTGTCATGGATTTTTTTTGTGTGTGAGGGGGTTGTGGTAGATAAGTGCATAAACATATTTGATAGTAAAACTATGAAGTTCAATGTGAGACTCCACAGCTTCCGTTCAGAATGGCTATTTTAACTGAATAGAGTTCATTGAGATGTATCGACTTTAAGCCTGGTTAATCTCAGTGTATGATGTTTTTGCAAGTACTTTTAAAATAAAGTTTATTAAAAGGGCTGGTGAGATGGCTCAGTGGTTAAGAGCGCCGACTGCTCTTCCAAAGGCCCTGAGTTCAAATCCCAGCAACCAGATGGTGGCTCACAACCACCTGTAGCAAAATCTGATGCCCTCTTCTAGAGTGTCTGAAGACAGCTACAGTGTACTTACATATAATAAATAAATATTTTTTAAAAAGCTTATTAAAATAATAAATACACATTTTTTTTTCCTGAAAGCACCCGCTGCTTCTATCACCTCAGACCTTAAAGCGGAGTAATATTGACCAGGCTTTTTCTGTTCTTCCCTCATGTGTCCAGGGTCCAACATCTGCTGCCTGCCTGCACTTCTTGGTGTGTCTGCCTTTACTTTATGAAAGAGTTCTGCCTTCTCCCCACATCTGTAGCTTCCTTCCTTCCTTCCCTCCTTTCTTCCCTCCTTTCTTTCTTCCTTCCTTTCTTTCTTTCTTTCTTTCTTTCTTTCTTTCTTTCTTTCTTTCTTTCTTTCTAAGATTTATTTATTTTATGTATATGAGTACACCGAAGCTATCTTGAGATACACCAGAAGAGGGCATTGGATCCCATTACAGATGGTTGTGAGTCACCATGTGATTGCTGGGAATTGAACTCAGGACCTCTGAAGGAGTAGTCAGTGCTCTTAATCACTGAGCCACCTCTCCTGCCCCCTATAGTTCTTTCTGCCTTGTAAGATACCTTCCCTGGCCATCATTTCCAAAACAACTTGCCTTTCAACTTCTCTGGGTCTTGCCATTTAATGCATTCTCTTTAGCTTCTTTCCTCATCTCCTCTTCCCTTCCCTTCCCTTTTCTTCTCTTATATATAAACCATACCCTCCATGAAGGCAGGAGCCTCATCTGTCTCATCACCGCTCTGGCCCAGCATTTTGTACTTCAGATACTTTGGACAAGCAGACGAACAAGTGATTGATTGAGTCCATAAAGAAAATGAAATGGAATCCCTTAGGTGAACACGTGATCTAAGGAAATGTGCCCAAGGTAGGTAGGCATCACCAGGGAGCCTACCCCTCTGCACCCGGCCAGATCTGAGACAGGCGTGAAGTCCCTATGATGGCAAAGGAAGCCCTGCTTTGCTCTCACCCTGTCATAAATGCTACATCCATGAAAGGACAGAGCTACAGTGCTGATCTCCATCAGCTGCAGCCCACCCAGTTGCCATAGCAACAGACGAGACTGCTCCAGAGTCCAAATAGGGATGTTTGTATCTCTTGATACTTCTGGCTGAGGAGGAAGGATGTGGGCAGCCCACAGCTGTGTCCTTGCTCAACCTGCTTCTGGCCTGTCCTGGTCACTAAGCAAAGTGCCCTCTCCCATCCCTCCACCGTCATCTCACGTCTTCCTGTGAAACTCCCTAGCAGCATCTACGTCAGAGTCTTCACCTGTTTCCCATCTCCTGCTGTGGCAGGAAAGATGAACAAACTCATAGGCATCCTGTCTAGGACTATGAATGGGGCAGAGGGACAGAGGCTTCGGAGTCTCTGGTGGCTTACAGCTCTCTAGACTGCCTTGAGAATCTGACTTCTCAGCTTTTGGGTCTCATGGCCTTTTGGTTACTCCTCTAAAGGATCGAATATGGCTTTCACTTACCGAAAGCCCTTTGGTGAAACTGCTGGGTTTTGTCAAACTCACGACAGTAGTACTTGCACTCCTTGGGCAGACTGTGAGACAGGCCTCTCTCAGGTCTTACACCCTCCCCACGAAACAAGCATTAGAACTGCATTCTTCTAGCTAGGCATGGAGATAATTGCTTTCAATCGGAGCACTAGAGGAGAAGAGGCAGGAGGATCACTGTGAGTTGGAGGCCAGCCTGATTTTACACAGCAAACTCCAGAATAGCCAGGGTTGCATAGAGAAAACCTGTCTCACAAAACAACAACAACAAAATAACATATTATTCTATGGTAGGAAAGTGAGGTGGGATCACGCCCAGGCCACAGCCTGGTAATAGCCCCCGCTGTGATGGGAGCTCTGCACGTTCATACTCTGAACCCACAAACGGGCCACCACCCTACAGGGAGGCATAAATAGTTCCATGAAACATATTTAACTTCTCCATCTCCTGTGCCAGCTGGTTCCCTGGGCCTTCACGTGGCTCCGGCTCCCTCCTTCCGGGTCACAGTGGCCAGCAGTCGTTGGCTGTGTCCCTGAACCATCAGCCCTGTGCGGGTTTGATAGCAACTCCTTGCAAGTGAGAACAAAGGAAGCATTTTTAGTCCCTTCTTTAGAAACCTTGACTCCTCGATGCAGTAGGCACAGCACCCCGGATTGGCTGTTACCATGGTGACTGGCTGCTGATCTCTTGTCCAATTATGTCAGCCCTGAACTGCGGGACCTCGGTGCCCATTTCCTGCTCCCCAGTTAAAGCCCACTAGCCCAGCCTCTCTGACCCGCAGGCAGTCCTGAATGCCTGTGCTTTCTAATTACAGCTTCTCCTGCTCTCTGAAACCCCTGTGATCTGCATTGACCTTCCCCTCCCAACCGCACATTTATCATGCCCGGCCCCTGGGTTCTTTATCTATGCCTTAAGAAGCATTGATTATGCATCCAGCCACATACCCCGCTGGGCAGACAGCTCGGACACACACACTTCACACAGTTCACACTCAGTGTCTGGTGTTGAGATGATCCTGAGGCAATCACAAGCTAGCATGAACCTTGATCTCTCTCTGGCAGTGAAAGTAAACAGGCACACAAGCAAATAAGTGAACAAACATGGACTACAATAAACATGGCGAGGGAATAAAGCAGGAATGTGAGGGGGAACGGGGCGGGGTCCGCTGCAGCTGTGTAAAGTAAGGACATGACTGCTTGGCTCAGAGGAATGGTTGAGAGTAAGGATTTTATTGTAGGTGTGAGAGTGTAGCCAGAGACATCTGGAAGAGTCCAGAGCAGAGAGAGGAAGTAGTAGACTAAATATGACCAGCAAAATGGACTGGGCCACAAGAGGAAAGAGAGATGCAAAGAGGGAGAGAGTATCGGGAATGAGTGAATAAGAACGAGGACATGACTGATCCTAGGTGTGGTTGAGGAAAAGGGGTTTATTGTAGATATGAGGAAGAGAACAGACAGAGATGTCTGGAAGGATTCAGACTGAACAGGACCCAAGAGCAGAGCAGCAAGAAAGGAGCCAAGAACCAAGAGAAAGAAAGACCAAAACGACAGATTTATATAGGAAAAAGAAGCTGGAGAGGTGTAGGGTAGGGGCAGAGGGAGAAGTACTGGGTGGAGCCACAGGTACTGAGGCTTGTCCAAGGTTTCTTTGGGTTCTGACCCAAAGGGGAGTAAGAGAGAGGGAACCAAGAGA
Organism: Mus pahari; assembly: GCF_900095145.1. Lineage (NCBI taxonomy): Eukaryota > Metazoa > Chordata > Mammalia > Rodentia > Muridae > Mus > Mus pahari. The sequence goes on along the minus strand of NC_034604.1, from coordinate 33,423,641 downwards.
AAGCCAAGACCCAAGAGAGCACTTGGCAGAAAAGCAGGGTTATATAGAAGTAAGAAGCTGAGGGGACCCCATGAGCTGGATGCCCCTGAGAAGAGCCAGGATGCCAACCTGGGCTCTGTCAAGTGGCCGAGAGAGGCAGGATTTCAGCACAAACTTCGGTATGCTAATAGGCTCCACAGGTAACCATTTGTCCCCAGGTTCTTTTGGGCCTGCCAGGGAGGGGGTAGCAGCCGGGGAATTCAAACCTTTAACTCTACCCCCTATCCCTTTGGCATGGCTTAAAGTGAAGCTGACTTCCTAGGGGTGGTGCCTTGGTCGCCTTTAACCAGCAGGAGTCTTGCCTCTTATGGAATTGCCTGATTGTAGTCATCAGGATATCTCCTATGGAGGGCACTAGTAGAGAACCACTGCTGGGGTTTATAGCTTATCTGCCCACACCGGGGGTTGGGGGTGGGGGGACAGGGGCGGTCTCTTAAACTGTAGTAAAATTGAGCTTCCATTTCAGTCCATTCATACGTTCTTTGTTAGTGAGACTAAAATCCCCAAGAGAAGATCCTGATTTCCCCTGTACCATCCTTGGCTGACAGAGCTAACACTCCATAGCTCACAGAAGCAATTTAGGCTCTGCCCAGAGAGCCATTTCTCCCTACCTCAGGCTGGGTATTGCAGCTGTCCCTGGACCTCTTCCCCGAGAACTCGAAGCAGGCACTTCCCCCTCCCGCCCCCCAAGTTGTTATGCTTTCTATGGCAGAAGAATTCTGCTATCAGCTGCCACCCAAATCAAGTTCCTGGGGTGATGTTTGCATAGCCTAAAAACACAGTAGGGCACTGTGCTAAGCTAAACATTTTGAGCCTCCAGAGAATGCAAGAGGCTTGGGGAAGATGTTTATTTAACTTACCTCCCATCAGATCCCCAATGGTCTCATTTCCAGCAACCTGGGCCAGGCATGGGGTGGGTGTGGATGGGGTGGGGCTGTGAGGTAGGAGGTGAATAGGGCCAACCTCAGATTCTGATTTGGGCCCAGGAAGAAGAGCGCTCCCCTCAGGGAGTTCTTACAAGGTTGAATAGGAAACTCATATGTTATTTTCTGCTGTGTGTCCTTTGAGGTCAGAATGGGGACATATTCAGATTCCTTATTTTTCCACTGAATGTCCAATAAGCACATGCTAACCTAAGGCTGGGGATACAGCTTGGTGGTAGGGTGTATGCATAGTATGCATGATGCTGTGAGTTTAATTTCAGTATTACAAAACCAAAAGAACAATAACAACAACAAAAATTAGCCCAACAACCTGACACAAGAACGTAGGAAGAAAGAATGACCTCCTAACTATGGAGGCCAGTGATACTGTAAGGGTCCATGATTCGCTGAAGAATGATACCCTGGACTCAAATAATATGTAAACACAAAAGAGTGTTTTATTCTGTAGAAGTCCAGCATGGTGGGGTCTACCATCTACAAAGATAGAGAGATCCTGAAGTGAACGCACAGGTCCAATTTAAAGCACATTAGGGGAATTCCAGGGTAGGTGACATTTATCTTGCTCCATCTCTAGGAACTTTTCAGAAGCATTGCTGGAGCCTGGGCAGCTGGAGTCTGATGCTGGGAGGCCTGGAAACTGCTGCTGACCATTGTCCTTGCCTCAGGCCGGGTGGCGGGACAGCTTCTGAGGTGTGGACTTGCCCAGCTCTTGGAAACAGAGACTAAGGCCTTGTCTCCTTCACTGCCTGTCATGGAGTCAACCTAGCCTTCTCAGAGAGGGGCAAGGCTTCCAGTCGGAGAAGAGAAAAGAAGGACTGTCTTCTCATTCTTTGTCTTTGTTTGCATTTCTAATGCCTGCCCTTTTTTTTTTTTTTTTAACCTGGGTACCATGGGGGTCAGTAAAGATTAAAATTCCAAATCTCCATGCTGGATTTTTAAGGATTCAAAGATGATAGCCACCTGAGATGCTGTGGCCTCACAGTCAGGGTTCCAGCTGCCCGAAGCCATATCTAGTGAATAATCATGGCCCTCTCTGTGGCCTCAGAAGACCTGTGTAGGGTTGGCTAGCTCAGGTGGGCACTCAGGCACAGGCCCAGAGCTTTTACTGAGAGTCTGTTACCTCCAAAGGAGTTGGATCTGTCACCTCCAGAGGGGTGGGGTCTCTTACCTCCAGTGGAATGGGGTCTGTTATCTCCAATGGGTGGGGTCTGTTACCTTCAGAGGGGTGGAGTCTGTTACCTCCAGAGGGGTGGGGTCTGTTTCCTCCAGAGGAATGCCCACTGCCATTTCTGCTTCTCTTCTTCCTCTGAAATGTTATGTAAAGAGACCACTGAAAATATTGGTTCCCTGAAAGCCTGATTTGCCTTTTTCATCTCCTTTATGATTATTGCTGGGGATCAATCCCAGGGTCTCAGGTTAAGCAAGCACTTCACCACTGAACCATTTTACCAGCCCTGTCTTCTTACAGACTCAGATTTCTTAGAGGCCACATCCTCTAATGGATGGCCTTGAACTCCTGACCATCTTGTCTCCAAGTTCAGGCAATTAAGTTTCGCCATACCCGACTTACACCTTCATACCTTTACAGTGCTGGGATTGAATCCCTGGCCTCATGCATGCATTCGTGTTAGGCAAGCTTGCCACCACTGAGTGACACCTGTCATTTCTGAACATCACCCACACTGTTATATACACACTATTTTCTAATACAGGATGCTCTTTTTATCTTGGTTCCATGCCGAACACTGTATCTGGGAAATCACATATTTAATGTGTACCTTATTGTACTACCCACTAAAATATACATACATATTTTTAATCTGTTAATCCTCATGGCCCTGGAAATCAAGCTGAGCGCCAGGCATGTGAGTTGCTCTTTGGGAAGCTCTGAATTGGAGGATCACTTCAGCTTCTAAATGTCTTCACTCCTATGAATTCTAATACTGTCAACAAGGGAAGGCAATGGCTTCAGAAATACGTATACATATACAGTCTCCTGAGCCAACAGCTAAAAAGACCCTTGGAACAAAATGGCTGTGTTTTGACAGCTTTGTCTCTTTTCTCTTCTATCACAAATACAGAGCCCCATCTCAATTCCCATGTCTTGAGTCTGAAGAGGGTACTGTGCACTGAACTTCCTGGGAAGAACCACTTGGTCCTTACAATTAGCCTGCTCAAAAAGGCCTCAACCCCAAATTCCCAAAGGCCTAAATGTAGTGCTAATGGAATTGTTGCTATCCTATGAGAGCTGGCTTCCCTAGCCTCACCCAGTGACTGGAAGGTTGGCCTCTTTTATCCCACAGGCGCAATCCCAGGACTACTACTGCAGGTAGAGCCGCCTCCACAGGTCCCCTTCACCACCACTGATTCTGAACCTACCTGGATGATGCAACCCAACACACTCATGGGATCTGTGGCAGTTGGAGTATGCCTGGCCCAGGGAATGGCACTCTTAGGAGGTGTGGCCTTGCTGGTAGTGTGCCACTGTGGGAGTAGTTGTTGAGAGCGTCCTCCTAACTGCGTGAGGATACCACTCTCTCCTGGTTGTCTTTGAATCAAGATGAAGAACTCTCAGATCCTTCTCCAGCACCGTGCCTGCCTGCCGCTGCCATGCTTCCTACTATAATAATAATGGACTGAACCTCTGAACCTGTAAGCCAGTGCCAATGAAATATTTGCCTTTATAAGAGTTGCCTTGGAGCCGGTCGTGGTGGCTCACGCCTTTAATCCCAGCACTAGGGAGGCAGAGGCAGACGTATTTCTGAGTTCGAGACCAGCCTGGTCTACAAAGTGAGTTCCAGGACAGCCAGGACTATACAGAGAAACCCTGTCTCGAAAAAAAAAAAAAAAAAAAAAAAAAAAAAAAAAAAAAGAGTTGCCTTGGTCATGATGTCTCTTTATAGCAGTGGAAACTAACTAAGTCAGGATCCTTGACTGAATCTTCTACGCCAGTAAGAAAAATTGGCAAGCAGGAAGGACAGGTGGACTCCTCTGCTGAGACCCAGCAAAAGGAACTTCCTTAGTGAAAGCTCTTGCCTCTAACACCTGTATGAAAGACAGCCACCAATCAAGTCATCTATCAGATCAATGACACTGTGCTTTCACTCCCTGGTGTCTTAGTTACAATCCCTGTTGCTATGACAAAATAGCCTGACCAAAAGCAAAAAGGAAGAAAGGGCTCAGTTTAGCTGACAGTTCAAGACCAGTCCATCAAAGCAGGGAAGTCACAGTTGGGAGCACAAAGTAGCTGGTCACATTGCATCTATAGCCAAGAAGCATAGAGCAATGGGTACCTGTGCTCAGTACCCTTCCTTCTTTTTATTCAGTCCAGGATTTTAGGGAATGGTGCCACTCACGGTGGACAAGTTATCCCACCTCGATTAACCTAATCAAGGTGGTGTCACATAAGCATGACTAAAGGGCTGCCTTCTGGGTGTCTCATCAAATTGACAATTTAGCTATGACATTCAGAATCCCCAAATCTGGCTGATCCCTAGGTTCAGTGATATGTACCTGTAACCCTAGCTACTCAAGAAGCTGAATCAGGAAGACTGCTTGACTTAAGAAGGTGGGACCAACTCAGGGAACATAATGAGACCCCATCTCCAAATAAAATAAAACAGTAAAGTAACATTGACATACCTCTATACTATCACCCAGCATTCTATTCCTGAGTATGTATGTATGTATGTATGTATGTATGTATGTATGTATGCATGCATGTATGCATGTATGTATGTATGTATTATAAATGAAAACATGTTGTCTTAGGGCTACTATTGGTGTGACAAAACACAACCAAAAGCAACTTGGAGAAGGAAGGATTTATTTGGCTTATGCTTACACATCACTGTTCATCATCAAAAGTAATTAGGACAGGAACTCAAATAGGGCAAAAATCAAGAGGTGGGAGCTGATGCAGAAGCCAAGGAGGGGTGCTGATTACTGGCTTGCTCCTACTGGCTTGCTCAGCCTGCTTTCTTACACACCCAGTACTACTAGTCCTGAGGTGGCTCCACCCACAATGAACTGGCCTCTCACACATCAATCACTAATTAAGAAAATGTCTCTCCAGGCTTGCCTAGAGTTTGATCTTACGGAGGCATTTTCTCAATTGAGGTTCTCTCCTCTCAGATAAATCCAGCCAGCACACACGTCTATAGAAGCTTTATTAATATTAACAAATAATGACATTTAACAGCTTGTATGAACAAATTTAGGAATAGTCACGTGGTAGAATACTACTTAGCAATAAGAAGTGATTGGCTGCTGATATGATACATTTAACAATGAAGATGAATCCCAAGACAGCATAAGAACCAAGAGAAACCAGGTACACAGAAAGTGCATGCATGCATGTAGACTAAATGACCGTGAATAAGCAATACTAGTCTGTGGAACTAGGTTAGTTATTCGTCTCACTGGTATTACAATATACCTGCCAAATGCAACTTAAGGGGGGAAAAGTTTATCCTGGTCTATTGTTAGAGTGGTTACACTCCATTGTCGTGGGGAAAGACTTCATAGTGGGAAACCAGTTGGTTCACAAGCAGCAAGCAGAAAGTGAACAGGAAGTAGGGGTCAGGTTATAACACCTTAAGCCCGCCCCCAGTGATCCACTTCCTCTAGTAAGGCTCCACCTCTTAAGGTTCCACAATCTGTTCAAACCCCAGCTACTAGCTGGTGACAGGTGAATTCATTACTTTCTGTTGCTGAGATAAAACACCCTAAGCAAAAGCATTTTAAGGGAGGGTTTATCTTCCTTTACGGTTCCAGAGGGCCACAAATTCTCAGTAGCAGGGGAGGGCATGGCTGTAGGAACCGGAAGCTGACATATTGCCTCTCAACTGCACACAAGAAGCGGAGGAAGCAAGAAGGAAGTGGGGTGACACTATAAACCCCTAAAGCCTGCTCCCATTAAGGGACTAACTCCTGCAAGGCTGCACCCTTTAAGGGTTCCATAACCTCTTGAAACAGTGCCACCAAGTGTTCAAACACAGGAGTCTCTGGGGACATTCCACATTCAGACAAGGACAGTAACTGAAATCAGACGATTCCCTGGGGGTAGTGAGAAGAAATGTTTTAGGAATAGTTATGGAAATAACTTTTCTCTGCCTTGATTTGAGTTGTGGATGTTTCCTTGTTTGTTTGTTTGTTTTTGTGAACTTGACGGAAGCTAGAGTTATCTAAGAAGAGGAACTGAGAAAATGCCCCCATTGGATTGGCTTGTTGACAAGTCTATGAGGCATTTTTCTTTCTTTCTTTCTTTCTTTCTTTCTTTTTTTCTTTCTTTCTTTCTTTCTTTCTTTCTTTCTTTCTTTCTTTCTTTCTTTTTTNTCCTGGAACTCACTCTGTAGACCAGGCTGGCCTCAAACTCAGAAATCCGCCTGCCTCTGCCTCCCGAGTGCTGGGATTAAAGGCGTGCACCACCATGCTCGGCGGGGCATTTTTCTTGATTAATGATTGGTATAGGAGGCCCATTCCACCATGGGTGGCACCATCCTTAGGCAGGTGGTCCTGAGAAGTATGGGAGAGCAAACTGAGTGAGCGAGGGGAGCAAACCTGGGGAGGAAGCATGGCTGCTGCTTCAGTTCCTGACACCAAGTTCCTACCCTTGGTTCCCTGCATGATGGCGAGTCAGATGAGATCTTTTCCTCCCGAAGTTGCTTTTGGTCATGGTGTTTATCTCAACAACAGAAAACAATCTAATATAGATGTACACATGACAAAATTCATCTCACTGTAGGTGAACTTAAAATACTATCTGAAATATTATACTGAGTTAGAATCTTTAACGCTTAAAAATATCTTTGTTGTTTTTGTTCTAGGGCAGGGTCTCACTCTTGTAGCTCTGGCTAGCCTGGAACCCTCTAAGTAAACCAGGCTGTCCTGGAACTCACAGAGTTCCACCATGCCCATGCAAATCTGTATTTCAAGATCATCCCAAGAGATTCATCTACGTGGCTCTCTTTGGGGACTTTGGCTCCCAAGCCTGCTTTTGCTGGATCCCTCAGCTAACCCTCCTGAGTAAGCTTTATAGCTGCTGCTAGCAAGGACAATCTTAGAGCAGTCATTGCTTCCTGGGCCTTTCCCCATGCTCTCACATTCTCTCAACCTCCCAGCAACGTGACGAAACAGTCTTTGTTTCATAAAGCAACGGAGAGCATGACATTTGGAATCACTCAGTCTCCTAGCAAAGCCAGTTAGTTCAGCCCTCCCTACCCAGATATCTCATCCTCTCTACTATCCACTGGTCCATCTATTAACAAAGTAAGTACTGTGTGAGGTACTGTCTGTTCCCATCCCCCTCCCCAGCAGACCGTAGTGAAAACTGATAGATAAGTTAGTATCTACCTTGGCCTGGCCTTGGGAAAGAATGCAGAGCCAGGGCTCTTTTGATTTTAATTATCCAAGTGGTTAGGAAGACAGGCAGGAGGGTTACGGTTATATAAGCACAGAGAAAGGAAACCTCTGTGTTGTTTACTTTGGGAATGTTCCAGAAGCTAACATCAATAGCATGCCATGTTAAAAATGGGTTAAAATCATTATCAGATTATGAATAATTCACCAGGCACCCCTGCTACCCATTACATTTTGTTCTGCATAATTGCTTCCTGGAAGTCTATTCCCAGAGCAGAGAATTGGGAGTATCCATGAAACTGAGTATTTCTGCCTTTGACAAGTAAATTTAAACAAAATTGTAAATTAGTTTCAGTCTACTGCTGCCTGTCCTCTTTGAGTTGATAAGACTAACTTTTTAGTAAAATAACACACACACACACACACACACACACACACACACACACACACACACACACACTCACACACACCCTTCAAAGGGGAAATTAGTCGCCTATAGTCCTAAGACTTCCAAGAAGACTGAAAGGCTCAGGATGTAATGGGGCATAGATGGAACTAAAAACAGTATGCCTAAGGGGGAGTCAGAGTCAAATCACAAAATACTCTCTACACTACCAGGATAAGATAATTATGCCTTTTGAAAAAAAAAAATTGGTATGTAGTTCACACTCCAGAACTCTCTCTCTCTCTCTCTCTCTCTCTCTCTCTCTCTCTCTCTCTCTCTCTCTCTCTGGAATTCTAGCTGCTCAGGAGGTTGGGCAAGACAATCCCTTGAGCCCAGGAGTTCAACACCAGCCTTGGCAATATTGTAAGACATCATTTCTTTTTTTGAGACAGGGTTTCTCTGTCTGTATAGCCCTGGCTGTCCTGGAACTCACTCTGTAGACCAGGCTGGCCTCGAACTCAGAAATCTGCCTGCCTCTGCCTCCCAAGAGCTGGGATTAAAGGCGTGTGCCACCACACCTGGCAAGACATCATTTCTTAAAAATAAATAAATTATGATAAGGTGTAGTGGTGCAGGCCTGAAGATACCACTTCTTTTTCTTAAAAAAAAAATTACTTTTTAAAATGTGTGTGAGTTTTTTTCCTGCATGTGTGCAACTGTACCAGGTATGTACCTGAGGAGGTCAGAAGACGGGGAACTAGAAATACAGATGGTTATGAGCCACTATGTATGTGCCGGGGATAGAAGCCTACACTTCTGTAAGTGCAACAAATGCTCTTAACCACTGAGCCATCTCTCCATTCCCAAAACACCATTTCTCAAAAATAAATTACAAGTGGGCGTGGTGATTCACGTCTTTAATTCCAGCACTCAGAATCTGTACAAGTTTGAGACTGTCTAATCTATATAGCAAGTCCTAGGCCAGCCAAGGATACATAGTGACACCCTGTCTCCCAAAAAATTAATTAATTAAAATGAAAGAAATCATTGTCTGGGACATTTACGTCTCCATTTCCTCCCTCTGCTAGACTCTGGCAACCAATAGTCTTTCTGTCTGTACATTTTGGGCATTTCACACAAGTGCAATTATTCAGTGTGTTCCCTCATCTCACTGTCTTCTTTTGCTTAACTAATGTTAATGTGGGCCTGGAGAGAGGGCTCCGTGGTTAAGGGCACTGGCTGTTCTTCCAGAGGAGCCAGGTTTGATTCCCAGCACCCACCTGGTAGCTCACAACTGTCTCTAACTTCAGTTCCAAGGGATCCAATGCCCTCATTTGACCTTAAGGGGAATTGCATGTATGTGGTAGGTACACAGATGCATGTGCCGGCAAAATACCCATGTACATAAAATAAGAAGATAACATTGACAAAGCTCATCTGTATTACAGCATAAATCATTCCTTTGTATTGGTGTTTGATTTTCCGTTGTATGGACATATCATATGTTCACCCATTCATCAGTTGTTGGACAGTTGGACTATTCCAACTGTTTGGCTATTATGAATTGTATTGCTGTAAACATTGATGCTTGAATCTTTATGTGAACATATGCTTTCTATTTTCTTGGGTCTGTTCCTAAGATGTGGAGTTGCCAGGTCAGCCAGTACCATCTGTACCATTTTTGAGGTGAACGCTTCTCACAGTGGTTGTTCCATTTACATTCTCAGCAGCAACATCTAAGGGTCCTGCCTTTCTCCAGCAATGTCTTCTTTCTAAGAATGCCCTCACTTTATCATCTTTATCAGAGCCTGTCTGTTCTAGGTCCCCTCCACAGCTCCTGTAGGAAACCTAGTCAATGTTATCAGCTCCCTGAGTCATTTTCTTTTGGGTAACATATTGAAATTTAAGAGCTATAATAATGCAGTCAAGATGCTCCCAGTTTCAAATGCCTGAAATGAGTTCCCTGTCCCTGCTTGGCCTCATTCAATGGTGTCTCAGTTCCTTTTTTATTGCTGTGATAAGACACCATGACCATGGCTACTCTTAATAAGGAAAAACATTTAACTGGGGCTGGCTTACAGTTTCAGAGGTTTGGTTCATTATCATCACGGCAGGAAGCATGGTGGCATGCAGACATGGTGCTGGGGAGGTAGCTGAGAGTTCTACATCTGGTTCAACAACAAGCAGGAAGAAAGAGTGACACTGGGCATGGCTTGAGCTTCTGAAACTTCAAAGCACCACCTCCCTCACCTTCCCTTGTCTTCCTCCAACCAGGCCACACCCACTCCAACCAGGCCACACCCGCTCCAACAAAGCCACACCCATTCCAACAGGCCATACCGCCAATAATGCCACTCCCTATAAGTGTATGGAAACCATTTTCATTCAAGGCAACATAGAATCTGTGACCATCTTGGCAGGGGAATGGCGGGTGCTGGAGTAGTAGCTGAGAGCTTATATCTTAATCCACAAGCATGAGGCAGAAAGAGTCAACTTCTCCAATAAATCCGCACCTCCTAACAGTGCCACTAACGAGGGACTACGTATTTAAACATATGGACTTATATGGGCCATTTTCTTTTTTCTTTTCTTTTCTTTCTTTCTTTTTTTTTTTTTGTTTTGTTTTGTTTTGTTTTTTGTTTTTGTTTTTGTTTTTTTGAGAAAGGGTATCCATTCAAAACCATCACACATGGTCAGTTTCTTCTGTGCATTGAATGACACCACCCAAAATTTTGCTACCACCCAGTTTAGTAACCTTAGAGACAGACCCCTTATCTCCCAGCATTACATGTACCATAGCTATGCTCGGACCAAGCAGGTGTCCAGGAAAATGGATCTAGTGCTTGGTCTTCACTGGCTCTAATGCCAACATCTGCAGTCAGATCAGAAAAGGCAGAAATGGGCATGCCAGGCTGTGTGGTGGGAGGCACGTGCTGAGCAGTCAAAAATAATTGCTGCCAAGGCCTTGATCCAGAGGAGAGACACAGCATTAGGAACATCACAGTGCATGGCAGGCAGATAGGAGGCTATTTCAGGCCCAAAGAGAGCTGAAACCAACCTCTCAGGGTTGTGAAGCCTGGCCTCCTCTGATAACCTCAGGTAGGTGGGTGGTAAGAACCGAAGGATGCCGACTTTGCAGTTTGAATTTTCTGTTCCTCCTTTGCAAGAAGATGTCAGCGCCTAGGGGAGGGATCCTGGTTGAGCTCAGCAGCGTACTGAGCCAAGCCTGAGCCGCCCGCCCCGCCCCGCCTCCCGTTCCCCGCAGCTCAGTGAGTCACTAGAGCACAGGAAGTAACTTAATGAGAGCCACGAGGGCCCGGGGGTGGAGAGGAGGGGGTATGTGAGCCCACTGAGAGGCTTGCATATTTCAATGGGGTCGAGAACTAAAATCGACAGCCTCAATATGAGCACAGACTGCGTGCGGGCTCTTCTATGATCAGCATAGATGCAGCAGATGAAATCCTGTCTGCACTTTTACAACCCAGCTACCCAGGACATGTTGGGGAGTCCTTTCCCTGGCCCCCGGCCCCTCCCCACATTCCTTACCCCCCATGAAATTATATATCTCTTTAAGGGTTTGGGATTTAGTTCCCTTCCTTTCTTCTTTTTCAGACTCTCCTTGATGGCAGAATATGACCTTGAACTTCTATGCACTGCCACGCCCTGTTTATACTGAGAGGATCCAACCCAAGACTTCCTGCACAGTGAATGAGCCCACCACCCCAGACTCTTACCTAGTTTTACAGGTCGCAATCATTTCTCTACTGCTTTTATTTGTCATTTGATTTGCTTTTTTTTCTCTTCCAGCGATTCACTCATTGCAGTACTAGAAATTGAACTCAAGTCCCCGGACAGCCTAGGCAAGCAAACCCTTGAGTGAGAAACTTCCTTCAAACAGGTGATCCTCCTGCCTCAGTTTCCTGGGCAGCTGGAATTGCTGGTGCAGAATTAGAGTTTCACATATCTGTCAATCTTTTCTTCGGTGTTGCTTAAGCTCTGGAGTCATAATTACACCTCTTAGAGCATTCCATCCAAAATGCAATGCCCTTTTCTACTGCAAATTTGCTTTCTTTTGTTTTCTGAGACAAGATCTTACTGTACAGGCAGCTGCTGAACTTTAGCTCTTTCTGCTTCAGAATCTCAAGTGCTGGAATTGCGGGCACGTGTAGCCGGAGGAAAAGCAGAATACATTTTCACAGAAAGTGGCCAGCTTCTACGTGAGACGGTCTATTACTGAAAGGAAGATGGTGAGGTGGGACAGTGGAGAATCTGGAAAATCGCCTGTGGGGCCTGCCTATATCGTGTTCCCCTCAAACAGCTCCCCCTCCCAGTTTCTCCTTGCGACCTACTTCACTGTGGACTCCATAGCCCATGCTGTGCTATAGTAGAAACTCTGCCCTCCCTCCTCACAGAGCTCCCTTTCTCCCTCCCTGTGAGAGCAGAGAGGATCTATCTGTCCCCAGGCAGTCCCCTGATCTCCAGCCCTTGTCTTCTTGTCAGTACTACTGAATCTCTTTGCAAGAGGTTGCCTCTGCCTCAGCCTTCATGAGAGGCCAACGACTCTTCTAAGCCTCATGGAGAGATCAGACTCCTCCTCCTTCTGAGCTATATTGGGTCACCTGGGCCTTCGGACATCTCTATTTTGTCCTGAATCTTGGGAAGCTCATCCTGACTTATCCCATCAATGTCTTGCTTCTGACCTCGTCTATATCGAGAGTGCTCTGTATAATTCTGTGAGTTCAGGGCCATCCTGGTCTACATAGAGAGTTCCAGAATAACCAGAGCTATCTTGTCCCCAAATAATAATATTAATAGTAAGAACAAGCAAATAATATCTAGGCTATAAACAAGATTTCACTATGTTGCTGTTGCTCTGGTCAGCTTTGAACTCACTATGGAGACTAGGCTGGTCTCAAACTCACCGAGATCTGCCTGTTTCTACCTCCTGAATGTTGGGATCAACGACATGACCCATCACACTCAGCTTTCATGAAATATTTTAAAAAATACTTAGAAAATATATTTAATTGTTAATAATGAATATACTTGCATATTTTCATATAGTGTATTTGATAATATGCATCTGTGCTTGACATGTTTTTTGTTTTTTTGTTTGTTTGTTTGTTTTCTTGAGGCAGAGTTTCTCTGTGTAGCCATGGCTATCCTGAAACTCCCTCTGTAGATCAGGCTGGCCCCAAACTCACCGAGATCTGCCTGCCTACCTCTGTCTCCCAAGTACTGGGAATAAAAGCGTGTGCCGCCGCCACCTGGCTGTGCTAGATAATTGTATGTCAACTTTATATTACTTAGAGTTATCTAAAAGGAAGGAGCCTTAATTGAGACAATGCCCCATAATGTCCTGCTCTAGGGCATTTTCTTAATTAGCACTGATAAAGGAGGACTCATTCCATTGTGGATGGGGCCACACCCAGGCTAGTGGTCTCTAAGAAAGCAGGCTGAGCAAGCCATGGGGTGTAAGCTAGTAAAAATCAGAGCTCCTCTATGGCTTCTGCATCAGTTCCTGCCTCTAGGTTCCTGCCCTGTTTCAGTTCCTGTCCTGACTTCCTTTGATGATGAAGTGTGAACTGAACAAACCCTTTCTTCCCTGCATTGCTGTCAGCGTGGTGCTTCATCCCAGCAGTAGTAACCCTAAAACATCATCCCTCCCGACCCCGACCCCACTACTCTCTCAACTCTCCATCTGGGTTAACAGGTATCTACCGAAGGGGAAGCTTCTATGAGGAGGGTTGAACGATGCTCTGATCTATGGGCATAACAGTAAGTCATTTTATTACTACTATGTCAATTTAGCAGAATAACAGCATTGGGTTTTTTTTCCTAGTGTCTATGATTTACGTAGCCATAGTTTCTCGACCCCTTTAGTAGTGTCAAGCGTGTGTTCCATCTCATGGAGCAGGTCTTTAATTCAAGGAGAAAGTGGTTGGTTACTGCAGGACCGTGGGTATGGGGGAAAGAGCGAGTTGGAGAGAACCCATGTCCCGACAGAGTTCCGTTGCTTTGAGCGGGTGGTGGACAAGGGGCAGCCCTAGGCACCAGGTTCCCAGCCTCCAGCATCCCACACTGGGTACCACAGAGGAGCTGAGAACAGAATGAGGGCCCTGAGGGAGGCTCATCAGCCCTGGGACCGAAGGGAGGAGAAGGCAAGGGGAGATAGGGGGGCCCTGGGTGGTTCCCACGCAGCACGAGTCCTTGGTCCGGTCTGTGGCTGGAGTTCAGGAAGGCCTTTGGCAGGAGGTTAGATGCAGCTCATTAGGGGAAAGCCTATCCCATCGTTCAAGCACTGTGGGCCTTCGTGAGCAGAGACAGTCTATGGTTTTAGAGCTTTATTATAGAAAGCAGGGGAAAAGAGAGAAGGTAGAAAGAGGGAGAGGCCAGCCATGGCCACGTGGAGAGAGTGGGGGGAGAAGGGGAGAGAGAGAAAAAAAAAGGTCTAGAGAGTAAGAAAGGTGAAAGCTTAGAGAGTGAGGAGGGGCCAAGCAGCCCCTCTTATAGTGGGCTGAGCTATCTTGCTGTTGCCAGGTAACTGTGGGGAGGAGCATACCTGGCTATAGTCAGGTAACTGTAGGGGTGGAGTCTAGCCAGAATGCCAGAAGCTTGGGACTTTGTCTGCATGTCTGGTAGTCTCAGAATTATGGAGTTGGGGGCTCTGTGGTTTCAGGCACCTGATTCTGGGAATGTGGCTCGCTTTTCAGTCCCCTGTAGAGTTCTCTACTGGGTCACCAGAGCAAGCCCCATTCAACCAAAATAGGCTACCTATCACAGTCTCACAGTCTACCCCCCATAAAATTCATGCCACAATACATGAGTGGGCCTGTATTGTCAGACCAGTTATTGTTGTGGCTTGCAAGGTTCACAGTGAGGTGAGCTTGAGGCATGTCAGCATGCTTAGAACCTTCCAGCACCACAATGCTAGCCAGTAGTGACAAGGCTCACAGAGGAGTGCCAGCTTGAGGTCTTCATGTTTGTGATTCAGATATGTCATGTCTTCCACAATAGGGACTTATCACTAAGCTCTGGAGGGTAGCCAGGAGTATTGACAATGACATGTAATGCTTACGGGGTCTATGTGTCCCCATTGGCCAACAACCGGAAAGGAGGTAACCCATTCCTGTCAAATGAGCAACTCTGTTCTTAGAAGCTTTTGTTTATTTTTTGAGGCAGGTCTCACTGCTCAGGCCCTCGATGGCCTGAAACTCACAGAGACCTGGTTCCCTGTTTCTCAAGTTCTGGGATCAAAGGTGTGCTTCGCCCCACCCTACTGCTGGAAAAGTTTAAGGACATGATTAAAGATTCATTTTGTTTATTATAACACTGTAATAGGGAAATTTTGGCTGTTGCTCCACAGCAAGGGAATTGATTCAACTATGACACATCCACCTAATGGAACATTATTTAGCTTTTAAAACTATGATATAATGAATATTCATAGACACAGAAAGATGGTTATAAAGATGGTGAAAAAATAATTGTACTGTGCTACCATTTCTGTCAATATAGACTCAGAGAGATATAGGGTATGTGTATGTGTATGGTGTGTGTGGGTCTGTGGGTGTGGTGTGGGTGTGTCTGTGTGTGGTGTGGGTGTGATAATGTGTGTGTGGTGTGTATGTGTGGTGTGTGTGTGTGTGTATGTGTGTGGGGTGTGTGTAAGTGTGTGGTGTGTGTGTGGATATCTGTGTGTAGCATCATGTGTGTGTGTCTGTGTGTGGGGTATGTGGTGTGTGTGTTTGTGTGGTGTGTAGTATATGTGTATGGTGTGTGTATAGTGTGTGTGATATGTATGTGTGTGTGGTGTGTGTGGTATGTGTGNGGTGTGTGTGTGGTGTGTGTGGTGTGTGTGGTGTGTGTGTGAGTGTGTGTGTGTATATTACTAGTACCTGATAAAACCTGAAATCGCTGGAATTTTAATCTTCTATTTTGACTATATTTTTGTTCTAGTTTCCTTTCTGTTGCTGTGATAAAACACTCTGACCAAAAGCAATTTAGGGGAGGGAAGGATTTATTTCAGTTTACAGGTTGTAGTTGTAACTGAGGAAAGATGGGATAGAAACTCAAATGGGAAGTTGAAGCAGAAACCAAGATGAATGCTGCTGGCTGACTCACTGTCAGGCTTGGGCTTAGATACCTTTCATACACACCTATGAATGGTGCCACCCAAAGTGGACTGTATCAGTTAATATCAAGACAGCCTCCTACAGATATGCCTAAAGGCCAATCTGGGTAATCTCTCAGTTGGAGACCTCCTTCCTAGGTGACTCTAGGCTGGGTCAAATTGAGAGTTAAAGCTAACTAGGACACTGTCCCTTATAGGTGACTGTCTGTTTCCTTGTAAAGAAAATACTAAGAATTCATTTCAATTCAAAGCTAGTCTATGTGCTAAGAAGACTGGGGGAAAAAAAAGTTGGTGAGCATGTGAAAGACCTGGACTCAGGCTTTCTGTTATTGTTGTTGTTACAGGGTTTCTCCCTACCTAGCTCTGGCTGTCCTGGAACTCAATATGTAAACCAGGCTGGCCTTGAACTCAGAGATCCACCTGCCTCTGCCTCCCAAGTACTGGGATTAAAGGTGTTCACCACCAAGTCCAGCTAGGACCTGGGATTGTTTCCCTACCCGCCACCAACATAATATTTTTATTAATTATTTGGGAATTTCATACAATGCACCCTGCTCACATTCCTCATTTTTTTCCCCAGGTTCACCCTCCCTCCCACAAAAGAAGAAAAAAAAATACCAAGTCCAATTTGTGTTGCCCATGTAGTCACTGGAGCATGGTCAAACTCCGAGTGGCCAGCCCCTTAGAGAACACTGAGCTCCCCCACCAGAAGCCATCAGCCGTGAAGCGTTACACTCCAGCAACTTCATCACAGTTGTTAAGGACTTTCCTCGATACCTTCCTTCCTTTTCTTTTCTTTTTTTAGGAGGTGGGAAGAGAGGTTGTCACAAAAGCCTTCAATGCCTCTCGTTCACGGTTATCAGTCTGCAGTCATCCAAATCACCCCAAAAGAGGCTCCCTTGCCCTCAGAGGCCAGTGGCAGCATGGCTCATGGACTTCCACAGGGTTTCCTGTAGCAGGACAGACCAGGGACATCAACATGGCCTCTGGCAGGACCAAAGTGGAGAAAAATGCACACTGCAAGGGCATCTCTGGAAAACTGTCTGTATTGCTAAAGCAACATATCTATTTGTTCTATGATCCAATTGTTTCTTTCCTAAATACCAAGAGAGTAAACGTTTACAGGCAGAAGATCCCTGACTTGTAACAGAGTTACATCCCTAAAAACCCAATGTAAGTTGAAAATGTTAACTGGCTGAACCTCATAGCTTAGTAACACAGCTTGATGTCTAGTTGTTCCCCTTTGTTACCTTGTATTTGGCAGGAGAAATAACCTGAAGTTGCTGTCCAGCTCTGTGGGAACATTTCAGTGGGAACATACCAACAGCCTAGGAAAAAGATCAAATTTCAAAGTACTGGATATATTTGCTTTTGAGACATTGTAACATGGTGCTCTCTAAGCCCCCAAAATACAAACTTGTTATCATAGCTTCATTAATAATAACCCCAGCTGGGCAGTGGTGGTGCACGCCTGCAATCCTAGCACTTGGGAGGCAAAGGCAGGCAGATTTCTGAGTTTGAGGCTAACCTGGTCTACAGAGTGAGTTCCAGGACAGCCAGGGCTACACAGAGAAACCCTGTCTTGAAAAACCAAAACCAAAACAAAACAAAATAAAACAGTAATAATAATAATAACCCCAAACTGGAGACAACACTAATGTTAATCAATAATGGGACAATTTTTTAAAAATTGCCTACTCATCTCACAGAATACTGCGAAACAAGATGGGTAGATTTTACAGATTAAGTGTTTGGGAGGAGGCTAGTGTGAACAAGTACCTACCATAAAATAAGGTTCCACTTTTATGAATGCTGCATAGAAGTTGACTGGGTGGAGGGTGACACCGACCAAGGTTTATCTTAAGAGGTGGTGTTGACATGGAAGTAGCATTAGTCCAAGGGTGCTGTTCTTCTTCAATCTGTCTCAAAGAAATATAAGCAGCATATCTTAAAAATATCCACTAGCTATAAAAAAAAACAACAACCCAGAAACAAAAACAAAAGCCAGGAGACAGTAAAGACTTCACTTAGTATAATTCACACAAAGCTCCTATTTGTGTATTAATTAGTAGTAAAAACATCAGTGGTCTACATTAATTTTCCGGTACCCAGTTGCCAATGGTGTATCTCAGCTACAACGAAACACGCAGTAGCTTCATGCAGCTGGTGGCTGCTGTGCTAAGCAGCGTGAGACTTCATTTTGAGCTCGTTGTGGCTTAAGTATCAAGGTATATTTAAATTTTAAAAAGGGGGGGCTGAGAATTTAACCAGTTAGTAGGATGCTTGCCCTGAGATCGGTCCCCAGTACCATAACATTGGGTCACAGCCCTGTGACTCAATGCACTTAGTAGTAGAGATAGACCAGTCAAAGATTCAAGGTCATCCTGGCTTTTAAAGCAAGGTTAGTGGGGCTGACCTTGCCCACACTCAAACAAGGTAGCAGCAACAGCAACAGTAACCCCAAACCAAAGCAATTATTAAATGGACACTGAGTAGTCCATCCAATTTAATACATAAAAGTTACAATTCAAAAAATGTAAATATAGCCGGGCAGTGGTGGCGCATGCTTTAATTCCAGCACTTGGGAGGCCGATTTCTGAGTTCAAGGCAAGCCTGGTCTACAGAGTGAGTTCCCGGACAGCCAGGGCTACACAGAGAAACCCTGTCTCGAAACAAACAAACAAAAAACAAACAAAAAGTAAAACCTTTGCCTTGCTAAACGCTGGAACAGCTGTGATGACTCCCCATCCACACGATGTATTCTCACACTTATCTATCCCACAGAGGAGGTCTTGAGCCCTGAGTCCCCCACAATTCTGTCCAGGTGCTAACATCCAATTATCTCAAAAGCTATCAACCCTCACCTTTCCCCCAGAAAAGGGACCTCAAAAGCCAGTGAGGGGCTGCTTTCTGAAATCCTGACTTAGGGTGAGGCAGCCATCTGGGCAACCCTTGTGCACCTCGGAATAAAGCTTGCCTGATCGTGGAAATGGGTTTTCCTCCGCTCTGGAACCAAATATGAGTGGCTGTGGTCTGGGAATGCACATTCAAGTTCCTTCAAATACCATGTTCCAACATGGCAACAATTTCATGACATTTTTACAGTGAGAGAACAAGAAAAAGTTATAGATTAATGCACTTTCAGATTGGTTGGTGAAACACAGGGTGCTAGCAAAATGGGGTACCTTTCTTGCAGGCTTCAGATGCTATTTGATGACACAGTCTCTGGGTTGGTGGAAGCCAGGGACTCATTTGTACATTCCAAAAGGACTTACCTAATAGGCTCAAGGATGTTCCTTATGTTCGTATACAGATAAACATAAATATGGTTATTTAGAGGTCAGAAGATAGCTGAAGATAAGATCTTTTAAAATGATTAGAATGTTTATTCATGTTATGTGTATTAAACATGTAAAAATATTTCATGTTCCAAAAGCTACCATGACATACAGGAAGACTTAATATTGATCTCCCACGACTCCCCTTACCTGATCCTGGGGAACACACAGATCTCCCCAAGAAGGTTTGATAGCGTTCACTGTCTCTAAGGCAGTGCTGCAGGCACAGTATGAGCACATACAACCTGGGCACAGCCCATGGGGCCAGCCAGTGCCTATCGAGGTGTCTTTGAGTGACCTTATGTGCCTCTGTGTATACCTTCTTGTGGGTAAAACCAGAGTAGCCATGCCTAAGATTGTTCAAAGTGAAAAAGAATGTGTGCGAAGTGCCCAGAGCCACACCAGGACACAGTGAGCGCTCAGGGGCTCTGAGGAGGATGGCTCCACACTTCTGCCCTGCCTTGCTGTCACACAGTTTGTACTGCAGAGACCTGGCTCTCATAGGAAAGGAGTTACTACCCTCAACCAGACTGACTCCCAAGCGCGGTGGTGAAATTCCTAGCGAGCTCCGGAGACTCCCTTGTGATTTTTGCCTCCATCAGCAGAGGAGCGTTGCCAGGAAGTGATCACTCCACACAATAATTAAAATGCTTTCTGCTTCTTTGGCTGAGTGTTGATTCAGCACACTCTCGGTGAGCATGACTCTCAGTGCCCTGAGCATAGAGGGCCTTTCTCACCCAGGATCTTTCTTGTGTTCTGTGCTATGTATAAGAGACTCTGCACCCTGAACAACCCTCCCCGACACCACCACCACAGGCCTCAACTATCCAAGTCCCCTAACTGCGCTCCCATCCCCACCCCTACTCCTGCCCTGACAGTATGCTTCCCCTTCATGCCCTGGCCACATGGCCAGGCTCACATGATCCGATCATTGTGTCGCAAGGCGCCATACTATACCTCCCGCCCTGGTGGCACATTTATTTTATTTTTAAAATCATTGTTTCTCAGGCTGAGGATGCAGCTCATTTGGTCGAGTGCTTGCCTCCCACGCAGGGGGCCCTGGATTCATTCCCCAGCACTGCATGAACATTTTCAGCACTCTGGAGGTAGAGACAGAAGGATCAGAAGTTCCAGATTGTCCTTAGATAAACAAGTTTGAGGTTATCAATGTAGAAACCACTGCCCTCACCTCAGAGACGGTAAGAGTTTATTCTGGAGCCAAATATGAATGACTATGGTCGGAAATAAAGATTTAGAGCCGGGCGGTGGTGGCGCACCCCTTTAATCCCAGCACTTGGGAGGCAGAGGCAGGCAGATTTCTGAGTTCGAGGCCAGCCTGGTCTACAAAGTGAGTTCCAGGACAGCCAGG
>NC_034604.1:33398702-33402784 GCF_900095145.1 Mus pahari | reverse complement strand
AGGAGGAGGAGGAGGAGGAGGAGGAGGAGGAAGAGGAGGAGAAAGAGGAGGAGGAGGAAAAGAGAAGAAAAGAAAAAAGAAAGCTGTAAGTCAAGACATTTTTCAAACATTAGTAGGTGGGTTACAGCAAAGCTGGGAAATCTTTGATCTAGGCCTCAGGCGCGGGCTGATGACACTCTTAGCCTTTGGATTGGTGAAAGCTAGGGTATATTTGTATATCCCCCAAAGATTTACACAATAATCACAGGATGTTAGGTTGCATACAGAGCCTAGCAATAAATGTCTATTATGGAGACTGAAGATAGCCAAAGACAATTTGGCTCCCAACCTCTGTGATTCCAGGTCTCCACAATCAGGGAGTTGGAGTCAATCAATCAGCCTGTAGAATGTTCCACACATTATGAACTGGGAACTTCAGTTCACAATGCCAAAGTAAGGAACTTAAGACTCAGTCTTAAGCAATATGTCAGACATAAATAGATCAAACATCATCAGAAGGATTCAGAATCCTCTGGTCCCTGTATGTAGTCCTCTCCCCCATGTGTCCAATGTCTTTCCGACAGTCTGGGTATCCGGAATCATCAGGGGTTCTTTAACTTCTGACCCTTAAGCATATTTTAACATTCTTTTTTTTTAAATTTATTTATTATTATATCTAAGTACACTGTAGCTATCTTCAGACACACCTGAAGAGGGTATTAGATCTCATTATGGATGGTTGTGAGCCACCATGTGGTTGCTGGGATTTGAACTCAGGGCCTTCAGAAGAGCAGTCAGTGCTCTCAACTGCTGAGCCATCTCTCCAGCCCCATATTTTAACATTCTTATGTAGTGAGAATTTCGGTTTCTTTAAAAGTCCAGTTATGTTATGTGAACATGTTTTTAATCCCAGGTGTGGGATAACAGACTGCTACACAGCAGGTGATTATGATTTGCCTCATGCACTAGCAGGGGTGTGATCTTTTTGAAGCTGTAGATAGTTTAATTCTGGAGACTCTAGAGAGGGTATAAAATGGGAGACCTCATAGAGGGCCTGTGGAGGCTGCTCCTCCCCCTGCTGCTGCTGTTTCCTGTTGTTTTGGGTTGGCATGAGCAAAGAGACAAAAAGTTGGAGATTTCCTGATGATGAACACTGGATTATCCCCAAGAAAGAGGAAGTAGTCTAAAGAGATCCATGCCCCCTTTCCCCTCTGACCTTCTTTCTCTCCTACCTAGTGTTGGGGGATTGGAAGGAATTAGGATGGAAAACAGGTTGGAAAGGAAGTAGAGGTATAAGAACACAATAAAAAAAGGCAAAAAAAAAAAAAAAAAGCCAACATCCTTATGCTGAACATTATCCTCACAGAGGTTTATAGAACCAGGCCCTTTGAGTTTATTTATTAATTTGCTTATTTTGCAGCTCTGACTAAACCCAGGGCCTCAGGCATGTTAGATAAATACTGTTGCACTGAGTTATATCATCAGCCCATTTCGCGTGTTTATTTTTAAATTTGATTTTGTGTATGAATGCTTTGCCTATATGTATGTGTGTGTATGTATGTATGTATGTATGTATGTATATATGTCACATGTGTGTCTGGTGCCTGTGAAGGTTAGAGAAGAGGGCAATGGATCCCCTGGACTAGAGTTACTGATGGCTATGAGCCATCATGTGGATGCTGGGAATCAAACCCAGGTCCTCTGCAGGAGCAACAAGTGCTTTAAACTTTGGAGCCATCTCTCGGGCCCCAAATTTGTATGTTTTGTTTGTTTGGTTGGTTTGTTGGTTTTCGTTTTTTTAAATTTTGAGACAGGGTTACTAAGTTACTCAAGCTGGCCTTGAAATTACTCTGTAGCTCAGGCAAGCCTTGAATTTACAATTTTCATGATTCGGACTCCAAGTAGCTGGGATTATATGCCTGTGCCGCCACACCTGTGTGTGTTTTCATGCAGGTGCATATTTGTATGTACATCAAGGCCAGAAGATTGCCTTGGCTGTCAGTCCCTATGTGCTATTCATCTTATTTCCAGGACAAAGTCTCTCATTGGCCGGGGCTTGTCAAATAGGCTAGTCCATCTGGTATTAGCCCCATAGGCTAAGGCTCAGGTATTAGCTCTCTTGCCTCCCTACCACTGGAATTATAAGCATGAGCTATCACACCCAGGGCTTTGTGCTTACAAGGTAACCACTATGACAACTGAGCTATCATACCACCCATAATTGTGACCTTCCAATGGCTGCATTTTATTCTAGATTATAGCTGCACCAAACTGTTCAGGATTTGATGCACATTTTCTGCTCTTCCACTGTGTTCCTTGAACAAGCCTAGTTCTTTTAAAAGGAGATAAGAATCCTCTTTTCTGTCTGTTGCCTTGGATCTCTGCTACTTTCCCCGCCCCTTCCTCGAACAGTTAGTTACTTGCATATGCTATATGCTGAGTACTTCGTGTATTTTGTACTATGACTTGCATTGATTTTTTTCTATACACACACACGCACACGAAAGCCTGTGTTTTTCGTCTTCCAATGCATTTGAAAAATCTATCCATGCTATTTTTTTCCACAGCAACAGGCACTTAAATCACTTTAGTGGCTGTGCTTTACTGAAAAGCTTATTATCTCCACAAATAAAGAACTGAAAGGCTCCTTCTGCTCTGAAGCAGACTGGGCCAGGGAAGAGCAGACGGGGAGACCTAGAATTAAATCCATATTCAGGAAGGAAAACGCTGTTCTCAGCAGAAATCCCAACAGTGGCCACCATTAATTAAAGAAGATAACAGCGCAGGCGTTCTCACCGTCAGCCAGTCAGAGACCGCCTCACTCCAGTAACTACGCTGCTGCGGAGCCAGAGTTAAAAAGACAGCCAATCACAGAAGTCCCTCAAGACATCGGCCAATAACTGAGGACTTCTGGTGACGTCAAAGGCAGCCTTGAGCTGATGAGCTAACGCAGCTGAAAGTCCTGAGATGCCTCAACACTTCCTCTTTTGAAAGTCTGCCAAGCACAGAATGCCAAGTTCCTAAAAGCCTCATAATAACAATTTTAGGGTCTTGAGGAGATTTTGTGAACATGCGCAAATGTCTCTTTCTGGCAAACAGGAAGTTCTTTTTTTTTCCCACTTTTTTTTTTTTTTTTTTTTGCATTAGATGCCATCTTCAGCTTTGTGAAACTCTTAACAGCTGGAAACCTCCACACTTCCACCATCCCCGTTTATGATTTACTGCGAGTTCAGACTTGTGAGTTCAGACTTGTGAGTGACTGATGAAAGAAAGCACTCTGCATTTTCAAATCTTCATTCTTAATTCAGTATCTTCCATTCATGCAGTGGCTTCTATTATCTTTTGTTTGTTTGTTTGTTCACCTAGGAACCCATAAATGCCAGGGGGGGAACGTATATTTTCTTAGTTATGAATATTTATCAAATACTGAAAGAATGCCATTACGCTCCTAGTGCATCATGCAGTTGTTTGTTTAATATAAAAACGGTGGAAAAACTAAAATAAACTAGTACATATCAACAGACATAAAGAAAATACATGAGCCGGGCTGTGGTGTGCAGTCCTTTAACCCTAACACGTGGGAAACAGAGGCAGGCAGATCTCTATGAGTTTGAGGCCAGCCTGGTCTATAGAGCAAGTTTAAGGCCATCCTCTGCTACATATTGAATTCACAGTAATAATAAAGAAATGTATAATTTCCTCATTTGTACTAAGGGAACTGCAAATCGGATAAAGTTTTGATTAAGAGAAATCCAGGTTAAGACAACAGTGAAAGTCGGGCATGACGGTACAAGTGTTTATTCCCAGTTTTTGGAGTCTGGGGCAAGAAGACTAAGTTTGGAGGTTTCCTTGGCTGTATATTGAGACAGTCTTAAAAGAAGGCGGAAGCAGGGTCGTGGGTGGGGTATGAGAGGAGAAAGAAGGGGGGGAGTGGAAGAAGAGGTTGTAAGAAACCCCCACCTGAACTGCTAGAGGCATTTTCTAGTTTGGGGGGAATTTTTTTTTTTTTTTTTTTGTGGTTTTTCGAGACAGGGTTTCTCTGTATAGCCCTGGCTGTCCTGGTACTCACTTGGTAGACCAGGCTGGCCTCGAACTCAGAAATC
>NC_034604.1:33361886-33398272 GCF_900095145.1 Mus pahari | reverse complement strand
ACAGCAGTATGGAAATGTAAGCCGAATAAACCCTTTCCTCCCCAACTTGCTTCTTGGTCATGATGTTTGTGCAGGAATAGAAACCCTGACTAAGACAATATAGGTATTAGGAATCAAACTTGGATCTTCATAGAGAGCACTGAGCGATCTCACCCATTCTGCATCTTCCAGTTCTAAATTCAAAAGCACATTTCAAATACTGAAATAAGACCTGAAATAAGATAACAGGAGCAGTGGTCCCATTTCTTTTTTTTTTTTTTTCTTGGTTTTTTGAGACAGTGTTTCTCTGTATTGCCCTGGCTGTCCTGGAACTTACTCTGTAGACCATGCCGGGCTTGTGACCCCATTTCTTATCACACTATCACAGAATGCTCACTGGCATGCTGTAGCCACAACACAGGTAATCGGCGTGCAGAGACAGTTTGTCCTTTATGCTGTGTTGTTCTCACAGAGAAGGCTTGCTTATAAGGCTGTTGCAAGTAGAACCCTTTTCAGATGAGAGTTGAGAAACAACACATTTCAGTCTTTTACGGAGTTAGCAGTTAATAGGAAAATGTTGCCTTTGTTAGCGGTAATACAGAGAAAACTCTTGGTGAGTGTTTGCACAGAAGTACACGTAGCAGTTATTCAGAGTTGAGGCAAAGCATGAATGACTTTATAGAAGGTGTCATCTGTCGCTCCATATTCTGTGTGCTGCTGCACAAATAGCACCCGGTATCAAGACTGTGGGAATTGCCGTGACGCTTGGCCTGCCTTGGCATTTCTGGTTTCTAACTGAGCAATTTGGAGATTTTAATGATGTCATTGGCTTTCAGAGTTTCTCATTTCTCTCACATCCAAGGATCCAGGAGAATCTGAAACAAATGCTATGGAAAGAATGCTTCACTCATCTGAAACACCATTAATTCTAAGTGAAAGAACCCCCAAATTCTTGACCTTTTAAATAATCCATTGAATGATGTCTACTTTCTTGTTCAGAGTTTTCAATGTCAATTTATCAATAGGATTATGCACATTGAGGAGCCATGAGTGCCGCTGGAGTACCCATGGCTAAAGATGGAGTGTTGTCAAAGACCCTTTTTGTCAGGGGTAGCGTTTTAGAAAGTCATTGATCAGGAGAGTCCCTGTAGCCTGGGAACATGGAAAAGAGAATTATGATCCACAAAATGTGTTATGTGCGTCAGCCAATCAAATCTGGACCACATTTCTCCGCCCTGTTAGGTCTAAGCTAGTGCAGGACAGTGCTCTGGCTCAGGAGCTAGTCTTGAGCATGGGTTCTCCTTATGAACATAATGGCCAAAGCAGCTAAGATGATGCTGAGAGGGGAACTTGGTGTATACAAATGCCTGTTGTGAAAATAGGAGGACCCAAGTTCAAATCCCAAAAAGCTTCAAAAACAAGACATTGCTCATATTCATCTAAAATCTCAGTGCTCTTGTGGGAAGGTGACTGGCAAAGACAGGGGACTCCTTGGAAGCTCATGACTGCCCTATTCTGCAGATTGACAGAGACCCTGAACCTAACCAAAGCTTGTCCTGACTTCCTCACATGCACACACACACACACACACACATACACACTCACACACACACACTCGCGCATGCACACACACACAGATATACATACTGGCAAACACTCATACACATGAAATAAAAATAAATCTAAAAAAAGCCCTTTAGAGACGGTTAGAACAAACAGATGAATGAGCAGGCTGATTCTACAGTTTGGATTCACAGATTGAACCCAGGGTCGTGTGCATGCATCCTAACCAAGGGTCCTACACTGAGCTATAGTCCCAGTTTTGGTTTAGATACTTGTCCCCTAATGACTACGCACAGAAAGTCAGTTGCAAGCTTGGTCCTAGAAGGAGGTGGTAGAAAACTGATGAGGTGAGACCTGGTGGAAAATTGTCTTAGTTAGGGATTTCTGTTGCTGTGAAGAAACAGCATGACCAAAAGCAACTTGGGGAAGAAAGGGTTTATTTGGCTTACATCTCCACATCACTGTTCATCATTGGAGGAAGTCAGGGCAGAACTCAAACAAAGCAGGAACCTGGAGGCAGGAGCTGACAGAGACCACAGAGGAGTAGTGTATTCACGGCTTGCTCAGCCTGCTTTCTGATTGACCCAGCCCAAGGGAAACCCTGTCTCAAACTGCCTCCCTTCCAAAAAGAAAACCTAATTAGTTGGGCATGGTGGCGCACATCTTAGCATTCAGGAGGCAGAGGCAGGTGGATCTCTTTTTTTTTTTTTGGTTTTTCGAGACAGGGTTTCTCTGTATAGCTCTGGCTGTCCTGGAACTCACTTTGTAGACCAGGTTGGCCTCGAACTCAGAAATCCGCCTGCCTCTGCCTCCTGAGTGCTGGGATTAAAGGCATGCGCCACCATGCCCGGCTGGTGGATCTCTTAAGTTCAAGGCCAGCCTGCATGGGGCAGCGGACCGTGCCAGGAAACTTGGTAAGGTTTTGTGGGTTCAGAGACCCTGGCACCCATATGAGGACAGTAGGTGTCTCCCTGCTCCCTACCAGATTCCTGGCCTGGAACACATGACCACACTCCCCACATAGGGACGTGACCAATGGTCACATATCACAGAACAGAATTCTCCATGCTAATGAGGTGTCTAGATGGGCCCTAGGGATTTAGCCAATGAGCTTCCCTTCCAGGACATTCCTTCCTGCAAAGGTTTTTTTTCATCTCTGGTCCACCCTGAGGAAGTGGTATGCACCCATTTCCCACAATGAACAGTCAATAAATGGTATGGACAAGCATGGACTGTCTCTCTCATCAAGAACCGTCATGGGGAGCATGAGGGAAGCCTTTGTCTATAGAGCTGCACCGGCTAAGTCTCCTGCAGAAGGCCCCTCTCTGTGCTCTCTGAGCTCTCAGACAATCACTGCTAAGCTAAGCCAAGCCAAGCCAGAGTCCTTGTCCTCACCCCCTCCCCCACCCCGCTCGTCAGCCCAAGGGTCCCCTCCATCAAAACAGAAAATGCTCTACAGGCTTGTTTACAGTCCAGTCTTACGGAGGCATCTGCTCAATTAGATGCCTTTTAGCCTATGTCAATTTGACATAAAATTAGCCAGCCCAGAAGTCTTCCATCAGTTGAAAGCATGTCCTTGAAGAGAACGTTGGGATCCTAGAAGCTTGAGAATTATAAGTCAGTCTTTCTTTTGTTTTGTTTTTGTTTGTTTTTGAGGTGGGGTATCACTCTAACACTGGTGGCTGGCCTAGAACTCACTGTCTATATGTTGTCTGGCCTTGAACTCACATGCCTATAACTTTTTAGCACCCGGGAAGCAGTGTCACGGTGAGTTCAAGGCTGTTAAGACTTAGTACTGCTTTTGTAGTGGAGCTAAGTTCAGCTCCTGGCACCTAAGTCCGGCAGCTTCCAACTACAAGTAACTTCTGCTCCAGGGGATTGGATGAGCTCTTCTGGACCCTGGAGGTCCTGAATGCGCGCGCGCGCGCGCGCGCACACACACACACACACACACACACACACACACACACACATCCATGCTCACATGAGAGAGACTTGAGACTTTTTATTTTAAAGAATTTGATTATCCCAAACACTTGTTACAGTGATGCAAAGCTGATGCAAACAGCTAGCAAATCTTAACGCCTACAGAGCCCTGTACTCTTCGATAAAGCTGTTTCCCACGGGTTATATGGGTTAGCAATCCTGATACTGTTACACGTGTGTACTAGAATCGATGGCAGATGACAGCTAAAAGTATGTTATATACAATGAAATATTACTGTCTTCGGAGGAAATTCTGACCCACCCTTCAACCCAAGCGAACCGTGTAGACACTTATATGAAGCTTGCCAATGTAATGAGACTTAGCTTCTGACTCTTCAGGGCGACTCCATTTTGTTGCAAGCAGGGATTTCTCTGATCTGCTTGCCAGCCAGCAGTGAAAAGAGGCAATCCTCCTACAGGCAGTGTTTGCTGAATCCCCGATAAGAGAAAGGGCAGAGTACACGTGAATGTGTACCTTTGCCAGAGCCTGCTTCTGTCTGTGCTGCTCGAATTCTGGGCAGTGACCTAAGCCAGGCTTGCTCCTGAGTCATAGAAAACAGAAGCTCAGTAGACGTAAGCAACCCTAATGAACCCATTTTACCCACCAGGCGAGCTTGCGCCAGTCACTCTTGTTGGCTTGTTAGTGCCATTTCAGCTTGGAGGCAGACAGTGACTTTACATCTTTCCTGGAGAGACAGCTAATAGCATAAGAAATCACAAAACAGCCCATTATGTGTTATTTACTTCTGAGAGCAATGTAGAAGAGCCAAAGGCCAAAGACAGAGAGTAGAAAGGTAGCTGTGGGGGGGGACGACAAGGAGGGAATGGGAGACCGGTGCTGGTGAATATACTCTTCCAGTCCTGCCAGATGAAAAGGTATATGGTTGGAGCAGAGAGGCCTGGGCCTGGAATCCCAGCACTGGGGGGCTGAGGTGGGAGAAGCAAGGCAGCAAGAGGTTGCGCTGGGCGATATAGCTCAGTAGGCGAGCACCTGCCCAGCAAGTGTGAAGTCCTGGGTTCAGTCTCCAGGACCTCAAAATAAGATCGTGTGTGTGTGTGTGTGTGTGTGTGTGTGTGTGTGTGTGTGTGTGTGTGTGTGTGTGCGCGCGCGCGCGTGCTTGAGGCCAGCCTGAACCTGGGCTATGTAGCAAGNGTTCAGTCTCCAGGACCTCAAAATAAGATCGTGTTTGTGTGTGTGTGTGTGTGTGTGTGTGTGTGTGTGTGTGTGTGTGTGTATGTGCGCGCGCGCGCGCGCTTGAGGCCAGCCTGAACCTGGGCTATGTAGCAAGACCCCGTCTCTTCAAAAAAGAAAAGTTCTAGAGACTGGCTATAAAGCACTGTGAATATATTGAACACGACTGTAGATGATAAATAATCATTCGTCCGAGTTACTGCCTCAAGCGGAGCGTGAGACCAGCCAGATCAGTCACAAACCAGACATTTCTGATTAACCGCCAGGTTGGCTGCCTCCAGGGCTTCCAGGCTTACCAAAGGCCAGAGAGATAAGAGAGATGGGGTCAGCTGCATAGAGTTGCCCTGTCCTCTTAGGAGAGATCTGGATGTCGATGCTGCAGTCCAGGCCGGTGCTACCTTTGGACTTTGAGGTTGGTACTGCCCTGTGGAGCATCTGCAGTCCTCACGCTGAGATGTGATTTCTGATTAAGTTCAAAAGCAGATAAAAAAAATAAATTAATTAACTGTTAGCGTTCCTTCTAGGTTCTGCCCCAGTTACCTGGCAACAGCCAGGTATGCCTGCCTCAGTATAAAGGGGGCTGTTTGCTCTCTCCTCATTCTTATCCTCTTATCTCTCCCCATTTCCTTCCTCCCCCTCTCCACGTGTTCCTTGCTGGCCTCTCCTCTCTACTTCTCCTCTCTGTCTGTCTGTCTGTCTGTCTGTCTGTCTCTCTCTCTCTCCCTCCCCCTTCCCCCCCTCTCTCTGCCTCTACTCCCTCAACTCCCCTCCCCATGCCCTAAATAAACTCTATTCTGTACTATATTCATCCTATGGCTGGTACCCCAGGGGGGAAGGGATGCCTCAGCATGGGCCTTCAAGCTTCCACCTCACCATACCGTGCCTCTACCACACATACCCTGGTTCATTCTTTCTTTTTTATAAAAACACATTAACGCCTTTAATGAGATCAAAGAACAAGTCCCTCAGATTGTAAAGGTCTACTCCATGGACTCCACCATCTCTGGTCTTAGCGGACAGAGCTCCTTGACCAAGATCGTCATGCATATAGCCAGTGGAAGAGACAGACGAACCCCTAGGTCTGTCCATTAAATGTAGCCACTGTATAAACGGACCACAGGACCACCCCATGGAATGATTCAGGGGAAGGTTTTTTATTGTAGATACAAGAGAACAGCTGGAGGCGTCTGGAGGATTCCAGAGCAGAGAGAGAAAGAAATGGCCTGAACATGGGAAAGGCTTGTCAGTGAGAGAAGACAGGGACAATGTAGTGAGAAGAGAGGGTCTTAAGGAGAATGAGAGACTGGGGGTGTGGGAGGGGAGCCTGTAAGCTGAAGGTGGGTTAGGGGAGGGGAGGAGGTGAGAAGGGCTAGCATGGACTTTGAAATGTGTCACAGGTACTTATGATACCAACATGAGGTTTGATAGCCAGCCCCACAGGCAGCCACATCTCCCGCTGTCAGAGCTAAGGGAAATAACTACTTTTGGCAGATGGGACCTGGTTTCACAATCGGGAGTCTGCACAACCATACCTTTTAAAAGTCCTTTTCAAGGTCTAAATTCTGTGGATAAGAAAACAAAATAACCACCTGTTTTCCCTAATAGCCAGATTTAGCTACAGATTTAGCAGTGTCCGAGGCCCCAGTGCACACAGCCCGTGCTCAAACTGAGGCCTACACCCCGGCATCTTGTTAGGGCTTCTCCTGTGTCTGTGTGCACCCCACGCCGGGCTGAGGGGAGCCACGGCCGCTCAGTCAGCAGTCCACTTTGCACTTAACCTCTAAGGGCCACACCCAGGTCAGGAGGCCACACCTCGGGGGGGCCCAGGCGGAGCGGCCCGGCGCGTAGGACCGCCCTGAGTCAGCTGGCGGCGCGCGCACCCCGTGACCGGTGGCCACGTGACGCTCGCGGGCCGGGCCGCTAGTGCTGTAGCCGCTGCAGCCGCGGGAAGCCTGCGAGTAAGTGGGAGCGGGGTCCCCCGGACCCCGGGACCTAGGTCATGGCGGGCCTGAGGGGCGACGCGAGCGCAGTCTGGGTGGGGGACGCCGGGCCGGGCTGCGCGGGTGGACGGCGAGCCGTTAGCCCTCCCTGCTCGGGGTTACCTGTATCCCTCGGTGTTTGGGGAAAACTAAGGACCCTGGAAGCTCTGGCAAGCTGGGAGGGCGGGAAGTACCCCACCCCTCCCCGTGCTGGCCACCTCCTTCTCTAAGTGCCCCGAGGTGACCCCGACGCACCTCTGGTAGCGAAGGGAGCCGGAGGCAGAGGACCTGCCCTAGGTGAGGATGAGGATGTGGGCAGGAGCAGGCCCAGCTGCTAGGTGACAATGGCCCGCCGACTCTAGCTATGTAGTTCAACGTGCTGTCGTGAAAAACGAGAAGGCAGGTACTGCCGAGGCCAGTTTTATGCAGGAAGGAACGGGCCCAGAAAATCCTGGTGCTTTGTAAGGTCCTCCCCAGCCAAGGACTGACCCCCACAGTACCGCCTCCTGGTGGTTGGCGGGGACAAAGCGGCCCAGCCTGTTCTCCTGTGTGCTAGGAGAAGGCTGTTGCTTGGCTAAAAGAACTTTGTCCCTGTCCCCAGCCTTCTCAGTCCCTGCCTTTCCCCTAATTCAACTTGTTATCTCTACGCTGCAGGTCTAGCGATGAAGCTCATTATCCTGGAACACTATTCCCAGGCCAGTGAGTGGGCGGCCAAGTATATTAGGAATCGCATCATCCAGTTTAACCCAGGGCCTGACAAGTTCTTCACCCTGGGGCTCCCCACTGGTACGCTTTGGGGAAGAGAGGATGGTGGGTAGGGGGTTTCCAATTGGGAGAAAATAAAGGAGGTTTACAGGAGCAGAACATAACAGGCGATCAAAACAAGGTAATCACAATTAAAGGTGTGGGGAGGGGGGAGATTGGTTCATATAACCTTTTGAGACAAAGGGAGGGTTCCAAAATGGTTGTAAATAACATTTGGAAATAAAGGTACAATCGCCATTCCTGGAACAGGCAGTAAAGAACCAGCCCTAGTTAAAGTTATAGGTGAGGCATAGCCCAGTCCTTGAAAAACAGAGGTTTAATCATAAACAAGAAGCAGAGGTTAAATTCTAGCTCAGACCTGTTCTTTGCCTGTAGAGGGAACTAGCTGAGCCCTTCTCATAGGAGAACTGAGAATTTAATCATCGGATGCTTTTCTATAAAGCTTAATTGATTACAAAGTCCAATTGTCTTCTGGAAAAAAAAAAAAAGGTCTGAATGTTACCTTTACAGGAAGGTATTTTTGCCCAGTGCCTCAAAAAAGTATCCTAAATATTTCTTTCACAAGTGGGGAGATGGGTCTTGGTGGTTTTGTCTGCCCATCCACTGTAAAGAGGCCTTCAGACTTTTTTGCAGTAAATAGTTCAGGTTTCACTATTGTAGCTCCTCATTTTGACATTGTAGGTAGGTGATATATAGCCACAGGTGATATATATGTGGAGGAGTGTGGCTATATGTCGATGAGACTTTATTTATAGACACTGAAGTTTGAGCTTACATAATTTTCATGTTATGAAATAATCTTTTGATTTAAAAAAAAAAGTATTTAATGACTTCAAAGCCATTCTGGTGGCTCAGCAGTTAAAAGCACTGCTGGCCGGTCTTGCAGAGAACCTGAGTTGAGTTCCTGTAGCAGTATGCCCCCAACCCTCTGTAACTCCAGTTCCAGGTGGTGTAAAGCCCTCTCCTGGAGTCTGCAGACACCTGCATTCACGGGCATAGTCTCACACACAGTTAAAAGGAAATTTTTTGTTTTGTTTTTAGACAAGGTCTTGCTAGGTAGCCTTGGCTTAGAGCTGGCTGTGTAGACCAGACTGGGCTCAAACTCAGAAATGCACCTTCATCGCTCCCCAGTGCTAGGATTAACGGTGTGCACTACCACACCCGGCAAGTGAAGCTTTCTAATGGCTCAGCCACCTCTCCAGCCCTACTCAGCAGATACGTTTCGAGACTCTGCTGTACACCAAACTGTTAAGGTTCTGGGGATATAGCAACAACTTTTTTTTTTTTTTTAAAAAAAGCATAAATGCCTATGTTTTAAAAATATTATATTTATATGAGTACACTGTAGCTGTTTTCAGACACACCAGAAGAGGGCGTCAGATTCTATTACAGATGATTGTGAGCCACCATGTGGTTGCTGAGATTTGAACTCGGGACCTCTGGAAGAGCAGTCAGTGCTCTTAACCACTGAGCCATCTCTCCAGCCTAAATGCCTACTTCTTAAAGCTTCAATTATAGTGGGAAAGACAGTAAGCAAGTTAGTTAGCGAAATGTGCAGTATGTCAGAAGGCAACAGGAGAAAGGCTGGGAGTGTGGGGAGGCTGGGGCAGATGTGGTGGCTGAGAAGGTCTCTGAGAAAGAGGCGCTGAGGGAAAGCCTGAAGTGACCTGAAGGAAGAGCATGGCCTGCGGAGAGGACAGTGGTGCAGAGGCCTTGAGGTAAAGCCCGTGACAGGCTGGAGCAGCCTTTGCAGGATTGTATTTATGAGGCAGAAGGAGGACACCATTAGGTTTTGAAAAGAATGATGGTCTCGGCTGGATGAGGGTAAGGTTGAAAGTTTCAGCCATTCAGAACTGACATCCACAGAATAACACCGTTTGTCTAGATTCACCAGTTAATCTCTTGGTACAGTCACACTGTTCTCTGGCTGTTGTCCTCTGTCTACCCTTGTAGTTTGTTGTTGGAATCCCATGAAAGTAGGCTCTGGGCATCCTGACACTTTAAATCTTGCAGCCCTAACCTCTCAATGAGGACATTTGTTCCCTGTAACCTCTGTAGACCCAAGGACAGGTCTGCCACAGCGTGTCGGCAGTATCATCTCATACACAGCCTATATTTGGAAGCTTTCCCTAAAGTCTATATTAATCGTGTTTGGGGCACTAGTGTTTATTTCCTTCTCCTTGTCTGTACTCCTGGCTAAGGACTATTCCTGCGTCTTTAAACCCCTGTTCACCACTACGCCCCATCTTGGAAGGTTACTTTTAACTTAAGCCACTCTCCAGTGTGCGTTCTCTTTTGGGCCCATCACTGAACGGCACCCACTGGTGGTTTATCTCTTTAGACTTAACTCCCTGTGGTCTTCCTGCCTTTTGTCTGCTTACTGCTCCCGAAACTCCACTCCGGACTCTGCAGTTGTTCTGATAAGACTTCCCTGAACTCTGAAGCACAGGGTGACCCTGCCACCGCTGTGTCCCCATTTCTACAGAGTCTCTTCTAGGCTGGTTGTCTCTGTCTTCCCATCTACAGCCCCGTGCCTTGTATCTAGTCGAATTCTTCTAGAATATCACATCAGTAATCAAGTCTGGCACTCACGCAGATGCTAACCAGTGACTTCTGTCAGCTGTGTGGCTGGCCCCTGGGAGACACTCAGAGTCCTGTCCCCTAGAGCAGAACAGTCTAGTGGGCATTAGACACCAAGCACGGAATAGGTAGGTGGTAGGTGGGGCTGGAGCTTAGGTGAGACTACAGACTGACAGAGTCTTCTGATGCTCCTGGAAGCTGCAGGATGGTCATGGTTGTGGTGACGTTCCTCTTGCCTCTCACAGGAAGCACCCCGCTTGGCTGCTACCAGAAGCTGATTGAGTACTATAAGAATGGGGATCTGTCCTTTCAGTATGTGAAAACCTTCAACATGGATGAGTACGTGGGTGAGTGTCTTCCCTATTCTTCCTGATTCTTGGGGAGTCGTCCCCTCCCACGGGCTCAGCCTTGGTGAGGAATGACTTATTGGTGCTTGTCTCTTACAGCCTTGCTTGCCCGGCTATAAAATGGGGCTGACCTTATAGTAGTGCTAAAAGATGTGATGATTGATACAGAAGCGTCTTGTGCATTGCAGACATTTTAGAGAGTACTTGCTAAATACGAAGGTGCTTTTCCCCCTCTGCTTGGTCCCCAGCTCCATGCCATTCCTCTCTGCAAATTCGATCCTGGGACCCAGGTTCCATGTCTGGACTGTGTCTTCCCTCTTTCTGCCAGGCACCCTTGGTAGAAGCTGGGACTTGTGCCCTTGGTTATCGCCTCTGTCACCCAATCATTTTAAATATTAACCAAACAAATAGAAACCTGGTAAAATACATAAACATTCAAAACTGGGTCTTTTGAAGTAGCCCAACCACTGGGGTCTAGGGAAAGGGTTGGTAAGGCAGGAGAGGTGCTGTTAGACTAAGGAATCGAGGGCACCTGGGAAACATAGGTGTTTTTGTCTAAAAGCTTAAAATCAAGGCTGGAAAGATGGTTCACTGGTGAGGAACACACACTGGCTTTAAGTCCAGCACTACAAAGACAGAAGTAGGAAGATCTCACTTTCAAGGTCTCAGTGAGACCGAGCCAGCCTGGTCTACGTGGCAAGTTCCAGGATAGCCAGGACTCCATAGAGACCCTGCCTCAACCCCATTCCCTACCAGAAAAAGAACACACACTGTTCTTGCATACATCCCAACCTCAATTCCCAGCATCCACCTCAGGCGGTCACCTCTTAACTCCAGACCCAGAGACCGGAGATCTTGTGACCTCCAAGGGCACTCCACTCCCACCCCAACTACAACAGACACCTTTTTCTTTCTCCTTTTGGTTTTCTGAGGTAGGCTCTTTCTGTGTAGCTGAGGTTGGTCTGGAACTTGGGATCCTCCCACTTCACCTCTCAAGTGCTGGGATTGCAAGACTAAATGTATTTTGAAAAGTACATTTTGTGTGTGTGTGTGTGTGTGTGTGTGTGTGTGCGCGTGCGCGCGTGTGTGCATGTGTGTGTGTGTGTGTGTGCACGCGCGCGTGTGTGTGCATGTGTGTGTATACACCAGAGGATTGCTTGCTGGAGTCTGTCCTCCCACCATATAGGTCCTAGAGACTGGGCTATCAGGCTTGGTGGTAAGTGCCTCTAACCAGTGAGCCACCTTGCCATCCCTGCTTTTAAATGTGTTTTGAGACAAATTTTCCTTTCGTTTTGGCATAGCTAAAGATTGACTCGAAGGCCTGGGGTATGCTTGGCAAATACTCCACCACTGATGAACTTTTTCAGTCTGATTTAAAAAAAAAAAAAAAGAAGAATCATAGTGTTTTGAGGCAGAGTTTCAATTCACTATGCAAGCCTTGGCTGGCCTGGAACTTTCTGTGTAGATCAGGCTGGCCTGGAACTCCTAGAAATCCATCTGCCTTTGTCTCCTGGGTGCTGACATTAAAGACATTGTCTTTGTTTGGTTTGGTTTGGTTTTGGTTTTGGTTTTGGCTTTTGGTTTTTTGAGACAGGGTTTCTCTGTATAGCCCTGGCTATCCTAGAACTCACTTGGTAGACCAGGCTGGCCTCAAACTCAGAAATCCGTCTGCCTCTGCCTCCCAAGTGCTGGGATTAAAGGCATGCACCAGCACCGCCAGGATGACTTTAAATATTCATAACGCTGAAATTCTTCTGGCTGAGAATAACAAGATTTAAGAAGCTCTGATATTCTCCCCAACCACTTAGTACTTAAGTCAGGGTTCAGGTTTAGTGGGAATAACGGAATGAGGGGTGGGATAGAAGGCAAGGGGTGAGGGATGTGCTTGCTACCTTTCCCTGTGAACTCAGTCCTGCCACCCAGGTGGGCAGGCTACCTCTAGCTGTGCAGTGTACCTAGACTACAGCTTGTGGTCACTCTCTTAAGATAAGGTGATGAGTGTGTGCCTCCCAAGCCCAAGCCGGTGCTGGAGATCAAACTGAGGGTCTCTCATGCTAGCAAATGCTCTATCAGTGAGCTACAGTGGGCGAGACAATGAGGACTCCCAGTTCCCAGCAACCCCCTGCCTCACCCCCCCACACACACACACACATGATTGCTCAGCCTGTCCTACATGTCAGGGGTCAGATGGGCAGTCTCCCAAGTGACCCTGAAGCTAGTGTGATCTTCCGACATTCTCCTTGGCAGAACTCCGGGTCAGTCTCAGCTGAGTGAGTGTCCCCTGACCCCACAGGTCTTCCTCGAGAACACCCAGAGAGTTACCACTCCTTCATGTGGAATAATTTCTTCAAACACATTGACATCCACCCTGAAAACACCCACATTTTGGATGGGAATGCGGCTGACCTGCAGGCCGAGTGCGACGCCTTTGAGGAGAAGATCCAGGCTGCGGGAGGGATTGAACTCTTTGTCGGAGGTAAGCATGACGCATTCCACGGTGCATACCCAGGCCCAGGCCTGGAGTGATGCAGTACGTGGGCGGGAGAACACGACATGCCTTCTCCATGTGGTCCCTCAGTGCTAACACCAGAGCCATCTGTCACCATGCGGGACAGGGAAGTCATAGAGTGGGAGCCCTGGCTCCTGCCTCAGCCCTGCTCTGGAGCTGTGTGACTGAAATGGCCTCTTCATGCACTCCATGCCTCTTGGAGAGGTTTGGATTTGGCTCCTGATGTCCTCAAGACTGCCTTACCAAACATCCATGTAACTCAGCTAAACATTTAAAGTCATAGACTCCAGTTTCAAAACAACGTTCGTTCCTTGTGTGCTGACTCTCAGTTGAACCCCAGGAAAGAAGGGGAGAAGGTGGGAACCTGGGTGTCTACTTCTTGGGAGCCTACAGAGTCCATGTGCTGTCATGTTGGGAGTCACCTTGGGTTTAAAGCTACATGGTATCTTACTCCTTAACCTAAACCTTGTAAGAGAAGGAGGAAGGCTGGACATTGTGGCAACGTCTTTAATCCCAGCACTTGGAAGGTGGAGGCAGGTGGATCTCTGAGTTCCAGCACTGCCAGGGCTGTATAATAGACTCTGCCCTTATAGTAAGGAGGAGTCAGAGCCTTCAGGTCCTGAGCACTCATGAGCTCAGTCTGAGGCTGAGGTTTGTTGCTGGGTTTCGACTCTGGGAGAGAGGGGAGAGGGGAGAAGTTGTACTGTTCCACAGTGTGGCCTGAGAGGGATGCTGTCTTACACAGTTCAGTGCTGCCTGAGGGTGCAGACAAGTTACCAGAGTCGTGTGTGTGGCTCATGTCTGAGAGATGGGGAGGGAGGTCACGTGCTTGAGGAAGATCTGACCTAGTGTACAATGAGAAGAAATGCCATTTTCAAGGACCCTTTTCCGGGCAGAGGACATGATCTGTTGTTGAAGTTTTCGTCTCTGTAACTCACAGAGCCCCTCTGCTGTCTGCACAGGCATTGGCCCCGATGGACACATTGCCTTCAATGAGCCAGGCTCCAGCCTGGTGTCCAGGACCCGTGTGAAGACTCTGGCTATGGACACCATTCTGGCCAACGCTAGGTTCTTTGATGGTGATCTTGCCAAGGTGCCCACCATGGCCCTGACAGTGGGCGTCGGCACTGTCATGGATGCTAAAGAGGTAAACGTCCAAGGATATGTTCTTCCTAAAGCTGAACTCTAGATAAATAAAGCTGAACTCCTAGCTAGTCTTGGCCCTGCTCCTCCTCCGCTTTTAGAGATGAGGTCATTCCTGGGGTGAGGGCAAGTGTGTGAGCATCCATCTTTGCCTTAGGGCCAGGGCCTGGGCTGTCTGTTTCTGCTTGTGTACCCCTTTCATACAGCCTATGGGAGGAATACGAGTTTGTACCTGCCTCTGCTCTGAGCAAACACGTTTGGTCCCTGTAGTCAGTTTGAAAGTACGCATCCTGAAACCCAAGGATGCCGTGTCAGTAGCCCTGTGCTTGTGGGGCAGTGAATACAGTAAATTGTTATTAAATGTTTTGGGCTGAGTTTAGTGAGTTTTTCTCCTAAAAAGTCAGATATAATTTTAATGGGGTTTTTTTTTTTTTGTGGTTCCAGTTTCCTTACTGTGTCTGAATTTTACTTTTATTTTTCAAAATCATATTTCTCATGCACATCTGCATGTGTGTGTATATATGCGTATTAAAATGCATGTCACTGCACTCTCATGGAGCTTATAGGTAACTTGTGAGTCATTTTCCTCCATGTGAGACCCAGGAATGACCTCATTGTCAGGCTTGGCTGCAAGCACCTTTCCTTGCTGAGCCAATCACTGGCCTATGTGTTTGAATCTTGAAGCATTTTTTTGTTTTTCTGAGGTATTGCACTCAGGCTATAGATGTTCACTTCCCAATATCTTTGCTCAAGTTCATAAGCAAGCATATAAATCAACGGAGAGGTAGACTTTAGTAAATTAATGGTACCTGGGTTTCCACTGGGTGGCTGAATCCATCCCTCAGGATCCGCTTGTATTTTGAAAGCATGAGGGTTTGCAAGCCCGCCGTAACAGGAAGGGCACCTGATCTGGAAATGGAACAAAGGCCAGAAGTAAGTTAGGGCTTTAGTCACCACCCTGTGCCTGTGTTCATTCCGCTGAGACGAGCAGTAATGCCTTCCTTCCTTTCAACCCAGCACTCAGGGGACAGAGGCACGCAGATCTCGAACTCTAGGCCAGCCAGAGCTACGTGTAGTGAGACCCCCATCTCAGATTGCTCACTCCATGGGTGGGGAGTGGGGGACTCAGATGAGAGAGAGGACAGTCTGTAGGGTGAGTTCTGAGGGTCACCTCAGAACCTCTGCTCTTGGTGTCCTAGCTCCAGTGGGGCCCTGCCTTTGCTTTCTATAAAGAGAGAACACCGCACGGAGTCACAGTAACACTTCCAATGCTGTGAACCTGAAGGAGAGCAGAACAGGGCAGCTTTTCTGAGAGTCTGCATCCTGCCTGTTGTCTGATCCCCAGGTGATGATCCTCATCACAGGCGCTCACAAGGCCTTCGCTCTGTACAAAGCCATCGAGGAGGGCGTGAACCACATGTGGACGGTGTCCGCCTTTCAGCAGCACCCCCGCACCGTGTTTGTGTGTGATGAGGACGCCACCTTGGAACTAAAAGTGAAGACAGTCAAGTATTTCAAAGGTGAGGCTCAGGCCTGGGTGGGAGGGAGGCGTGGATCTGGCTTCCTAGGTTTTATTTTATTTTTATATAATTGAGTCACGGTCTCACTGTGTATCTCTGGCTGACCTGGAACTAGCTTTGAAGATTCACAGAAATTCACCTGCCTCTGCCTACTGAGTGCTGGGATTAAATGTGTACAACACCACACTCAGCACGTGTTTTATTTTATTTATTTTTTTAAAGATTTATTTATTATATGTAAGTACACTGTAGCTGTCTTCAGACACTCCAGAAGAGGGCGTCAGATCTTGTTATAGATGGTTATGATCTGCCATGTGGTTGGCTGGGATTTGAACTCCGGACCTTCAGAAAAGCAGTCGGGTGCTCTTACCCACTGCGCCATCTCACCAGCCCTTATTTTTTATTTTTATAGTCTCCAAGTCATGATCCTGCCTCAGACTTCTGAGTGCTGGAATTAGAGACATCACTACCACCAAACTTATTCTGGACATTTTAATTCTCGCCTGTGGGGTGTGTGTGTGTGTGTGTGTGTGTGTGTGTACTCGCACTATGGTGTACACGTGAAGATCAGAGGGCAAGTTTGGAGTTGGTTCTTTCCACCAACTTTGTATGGGTTCTGGGGCTCAAACTTGGGTAGCCAGGATTGTACAGCAAGCACCTTTACCCATTGGGCCAGCATCCCACCCACCTCCTGTGACTTCCCCCCACTGCTCCATGATACACTCATTCCCTTTTCTGCCAATGACTGGAAGGGTCTGTTTCTGGAGATCTGTTACTGAGGAGACAAGGAAATGCAGTTACAGGCCATAGGCTACAGGGCTGTGGTGACCTTGCAAGACAAGAGGCCTTGAGTTTCCTGTCGGACACCATGCAGACATCTCTCCTACAGCTGGGGCACTAAGCCGGGTCTGTGGGGGATCTTTAGTTCCGTTACAAGATGCCTGCCAGGAGAGTTAAGGATACCTTTTCTAGAATGCCTGCCCAGTAATTGTAAAACCCTAGTTTTAAGCCAACTTACATCGCAATCTTCATTGGCTAAGCAGTTAAGTAGTTAAGTTAGAGTTTGCCCTTTGCTAAAAAGATGATTTTTTTTGTTTGTTTTTGTTTTTGTTTTTCGAGACAGGGTTTCTCTGTATAGCTCTGGCTGTCCTGGAACTCACTTTGTAGACCAGGCTGGCCTCGAACTCAGAAATCCGCCTGCCTCTGCCTCCCAAGTGCTAGGATTAAAGGCATGCACCACCACGCCCGGCTCTTTTTGTTTTTTAAGCCAGGGATTTTCTGTGTACCCTGGCTGTCCTTGAACTCACTTTGTAGACCAGTTGGCCTTGAACTCGGGGATCTGCGCAACTCTGCCTCCCAAATGCTGCGATTAAAGACATGCGCCACCACACCTGGCTCAACAAGATTAATCTTTACTCAGCCCATTCCCATAGTGGCAGGGTTGACAGAGTGGGGAACTCTGTCACTCCCTAGAAACTAACTGTATTTAGTGTTTATAGATCACAGAGATCAAGGTCTGCTCTGAGTCACTGTGTTCCTCTTGATAACTGTGCAATTTTACCTCTGCCTACTTTGACTATTGTTTGCTTTAAATTTGTTACAGGTTTAATGCTTGTTCATAACAAGTTGGTGGACCCCCTGTACAGTATCAAGGAGAAGGAAATTCAGAAAAGCCAATCTGCTAAGAAGCCATACAGTGACTAGCTTGTGCCAGGACGTGGTATTCAGTACCTCAGAGGGACAGGCAGGTCTTTCCGGAAAGTGTCTGTAGGAGAGAGAGTAGAATTACTTTTCAGTCCACTGTGGCTGCTGCAGATCCATGGCTTGGTACATACAGGTTAAGGAGTTTGGCTATGGAGAACATTGTTTATTATAAATTTTCCCCTTCTTTTTTCAGTACTGGGGGCTGAACCTGGGGCCTTGTACATGCCAAGGAGGTGCTTTGCTAACTGAACTATGTCCCCAACTTTCTGCCCCTTTTCATAATGGTTTTGTAACAATCCGAAGTCTCCATCACTGACTGTAATTATATCCTCTGCCCCTGTGCACATGGGCAGCACACGCCATCGAGGACTCCTGTCTGTGTGTGTGCTTTTTCTAGAGTTGGCAGGGATCGGGGCATGTGCACTTTGGACATATCCTTTCTGGAGACTTGAGAGCCCCTCTTCTGCCAGCCTTCCCACTGAGAATTTTCATTTTAAAGAATACACTTCCAGAACTTGAATTATGCACAAGGAAGCAGCCCTTCCTGCCAGAACCAAGTACCTGGGGGAGAAGCCTGTCCCTTGTCCCATTGTCTGGATTGTCTTTCCTGTTGTCAGTAGCTAGCTTTTCTGTAAACAGGCTTTCGGGGTAGGATTGGGCATGTGGGGCTGAGATGGCCTTCACAGATAAACTCAAAGCTTCCAAAGGGCAGCCTTGTCTTGTTCTCTCTCAAGATTCCAACAGGAGAAAGGTGGGAAGCCCTCCTGTCCGAGCTCTGTTTTCCTCAACAGATTCCTATACACTCCCTAGTAAGGAGATCCGCTCGGTTCACAAACACGGTTATGATTTCAGTGTTTTTACCCAAGGTGGGGAGCTGGCATCTGCACATGTGCTGTGCTCTCCGGCCTCCTCAGAGCTGAGTGCCAAGATTATACATGCTGCTGCTCTCTCCTCGCTTAACCCACCCTGGCATTCCCACCTCTCGGGTACGCACGGTATCCTCTGTCCCCAGCATCGGAACTAAACCCTTCATCCACCCGTCCTTCAGGCTCCCTTCCCAAGCTGCTCTGCTTGGCCTCTCTCTATCTTCTGCCTCTGTGGAGTGGTCGCTGCCTCCTTTTCTGTCCTTGTGCCTGTCTGAAGCTAGAGCTGCCTATTTCCAGGAGAGGTCTTTCAGCTCCTGGCCCAGGCCCCTCCAGAAGTACTGTGTTTGGTACCAGCATTTATTTGTAGTTTTTATATGTGATTGTGCTATTGTTCTGTGTTAAGCTAATGAATCAATGGACTTGTTTACAATGTGATATTTTCTATTAAATTTAATATTTTCAAATAAAATGTGTCTTTTGTGAATTTTAGCATTCTCCTGAGTTTACTACACCATTGTTGTGAAGACACAACCATGGCCAAGGCAACTTATACAACAAGAAAGCATTTAATTGGGGACTTGCTCTCAATCAGAGGATTATGTCATTAACATCATGACAGGGAGTATGGCAGTGAGCGGGCATGATGCTGGAATAGTATCTGCAGGACAGAGGCAGAAGGGGAAAAACCGGGCTTCTGAAACCTCCAGCCCATCCTCAGAGACACACCTCCAACAGAGCAGCACCTCCCAGTCCTTCCTCAACAGTCCACTAACTGAGAACCACAACATTCAAATATGAGCCTTCGGGGGTGGGGGGCACTCCTATCAAAATCTCCCCAGTGTGCAGAAGGTTATCTAATGGAAATGTATTTGGGAACCCATGTAAACATGGTGTTGGATGGGAAGAGGAGAGTGTGGGTCACAGCCTGTGTCTGCAGCCTGACTTGTTTTCTTGGTCCTGAGGGAGATGGATTGGGTGGTTTCTGGATGCCACACACTGGACCCGGTCTGCTCTCAGTTCCTTCATTCAGAGAAACCTGGGTGAATAACAGAATGACACTAGGACAGTGGGAAGCTGTAACCTGTCCAGGGGGCTTTGGGTGTTTCCTGAAGTCTGAGGTTGGACACAACTGAAAAAGCAAAGTGCTTCAGGAAGTGGGCAAGCTGCCGCTTCACCACCAGGAGAGTAACTGAAAGCCAGGTTATCAACAAATGGAGTGAAGATGTTTGATCAGGTTGCCTCTGAGCCACCATTCAGAACTGGTAAACTAATGAGCAGGAAAACCCTCCACTAAGGAGTGAACATGGCACCCTGTGGTCCCATTGATTAAGAAGGGCCCCATATGTTGGGGTATATGGTGTGAAGTTGTATCTCTGTCCTTCCTCACCTATCTTGGACATTCTCTGATTGGCTTTAATAAAAATCTGGTAGCCAATTATCTGGGCAGGAAGTGGATGGTGGGAGTTCATGGGAGGGAGAAAGGAACTCTGGGAAGAA
Source organism: Mus pahari (assembly GCF_900095145.1). Lineage (NCBI taxonomy): Eukaryota > Metazoa > Chordata > Mammalia > Rodentia > Muridae > Mus > Mus pahari. Next base: position 33,378,642 of record NC_034604.1, on the reverse strand, counting down.
GAAAGAGGAAGGCTTTTTCTCCGGGAGACCTGAGAGAAGGCAGACATGACTACAGGCCTGGAAGGTATGGCTGGCCACATGGCTGGATGATGCTGTGTGGTCAGGTTAACTTAGATGAGCTAGTTGAGAGTCTGCCCAACAAGGCCTAAGCTTTGAAATATTAAAAGGTCTCTATATTATTTGGGGAACTAGCTGGTTAAAGAACAACTACCTCTATATTAATTTCCAGCATTAATATATACAGGATATTAGTTCCTTTTACACCCATAGGCTCATATATTGGAATGCTTAGTCACTAGGGAGTGGCACTACTTGAAAGGATTAGAAGGATTAGAAGGTGTGACCTTGGAGGACTTATGTCACTGGAGGTAGGCTTTGAGGTTTCAAAAGCCCATGCCATGCCCAGAATCTGTGTCCCTCTCCCCCTCCCCCTCCCCTCCCCTCCCCTCCCCTCCCCACTTCCTTCCCCCTCCCCCTCTCCCTCTCCCTCTGCAGGTCAGGCTGTAGCTCTCAACTACTGCCCAGTACCAGGCTGCACGTCACCACCCGTCATGATGATAATGGACTAACCCTCTAAAAATAAGCCATCAATTAAATAAATGCTTTCTTTAATAAAAGTTGCCTTGGATGTTGTGTCTTTTCACAGCAAAAGAACAGTGACTAAGACACACCTCTAAATAAAATGGTAAAGAATAAACAAAACATATAGCATGACTTCATGCTCTATTCTCACAAGCTCAGCAGTTATCTGCTGATCTCCTCAATCTTAAAGGTGAAGAAAGACTAAGAATTAAGCACATGGGTGAGAAGCACAGTTGAAGTAAACAGATGGGCAGTGCGCTGTAATGCTCTGACAGAATTTACACAGGCAATCAGCTGGTAAAAATAGGCAGAGGTTGGAGATGCTGCTCAGTGGATGCTCGCTGTCTTAGGGTTTCCACTGCTGAGAAGAGACATCATGACCAAGGCAACTCTTATAAAGGACAACATTTAATTGGGGCTGGCTTAGAGGTTCAGTCCATTATCATCATGGCAGGAAACATGGCAGTGTCCAGACAGACATGGTGCTGGAGAATGAGTTGAGGGTTCTTGATCTGAAGGCACTCAGAAGACTGACATCCCCAGACAGCTAGGAGGAAGCCCTCTTGCCCACCTCACAGTGACACACTTCTTCCAATGAAGCCACACCTACTCCAACAAGGCCACACTTCCTAATAGTGCCACTCCCTGGACCAAGCATATTCAAACCATTGCACTTGCCTAGTACCACGAAGCTCTGGAGTTAGCTCAGCACTACCCCAACATTAATAATTGCATGGTATGTTTAAATGAAGTCAACATTTGAGTATTTTGAATCAACATAACCAATTGAGGTAAATAAGAAAGTGGGAGCCACCTTTGATCCCAGCACTATATATATATATATATATAGTGTGTGTGTGTGTGTGTGTTTGAAATAGACATAGTATGGAACAAAGTATGAATTAGGAAAAAAGCTTAATGATTACAAGTTGGATACATCAAATACAATAATGTGGGACCTTGCAAAGATTTGGCTCTGGGTTCTATTTCCCTGGTACTCCCACAGTAGTCATCCTGTACCAGTCAGTGTCATTGTAGGTCAAGTGGGACATGCACCCCTCTGCCAATCTGTGCTGTTTGGAGAAAAGCACTTCATACATTTGGGGCAGAGATCATGGTGGCCCTGAAATAATCTTAAAAAAATAGACACTTTCAAGATGTGTGCAGCAGTGTTGAGAGGGTATATGATGCAAGCCTTAACTAAATCAGGTTCATGAGTTCAAGGCTAGCCTGGGCCACAAAGCAAAAGCCCATTTCAACAACACAGTTGGTAGAGACAAGCTGAATCTATACAATAGCAAGCCTAATATTCAGAGAGGGGGTGGGGTGGGTAAAATACAAATATTTCAGCAAGAATGGAGAGAATAAGTTTTTTCTTTGTTTAGTAAAAAATGGCAGGGTGGACATGTGTATGCTGTCATGTACTGGGTCCCTCTGCTCAATAGAGACAGACAGGAGCCAGCCCACAGGTCCCCCGACCCAAATGTCAATCACCAGAGCTGTCTTCCCCATCTCTTGCATATAAACTACAGTCTATTCCCCAGCCTCTCTGACCAAGTCTCTTCTCAGAGCTGCTTACAGGCTGGCAGGTGGTTTATTTTCCCCTAAGTGGAAGCCTCACAGGGTACCCTGTTTGTATTGACGTGCCTGCAAGCTCACTCACTTTTCCCTGGCTGTGTCTAGTCTGATGATGAGCTCACTAAAGAATGTCTGTGGCCATTACAATGTTTAACTTTGAACTTTCTCTTGAGTTCTAGTTCTTATCTTGCTGACTTTTCTATCCCCTCATGTCTTTTGTTGTTGAAGACTTTAGTGTGTCAATTATAGTTACTTCCCAGTCAACTCCAAAAACAACGTCACATCTAAGTCTGGGTCTGATGTCTGCATTGTGTCTACTTGTCTTCTGGCTTTGCTTTACATCGGAGACTGGACCTGCTGTATAGGGAATAGGAGCTAAACCCGGCAGGTCTTTCATGTACTCACGTTATTTGTTAGCCTGCATCTAAAGATCGCTGTAGCTGTGCCAGAGGTTTCCCATTTTATTTTCTCACCTTGTCTTCAGGTCTCCTTTAAAACTCCTTATTGTGCCTGAGTCTTACTGCTCTCTCGGTGGCCACCCAGGTTCTCAGGAGTCGTGCGGCTGGCCCCTGCTAGAGAGGGGTGATGTTCTAGAATTTTTTTTATTAAACGTCTTTTGTGACTGCCCCATCCATTCTTAGTAGGTGAAAGCCCCTGGGCTGGGAATTTCCTAGTTTTGTTCCCCAGCCCCTACCCTATCCCTCAGGCAGGAGGCCAGAGGAGCCTAGACACACCCAGTTGACCTTGTAGTATCAGACCAAATAAGGGTCTAGCAAAATAATAGTCCCTGAGGTCAGGCTTCTAAGAACAAGTCTGGAGCTACGTTATGTTTCAATGGCTTCCTTCCCTTCTTCTGCCTAAAGCACAAGGAGGTGTGTGTGTGTGTGTGTGTGTGTGTGTGTGTGTGTGTGTGTGTGTGTGTGATGTGTGTGATGTGACTTCTGTATCACACACTGCTGGCCTGGAGCTGACTGGCCTCTCTCCCTGTCTCCTTTGCTGGCTTGGCCTTTTTGGTCTCTTAGCATTTAGAGTGTCCCAACAGTCCACATTAGGACTATTATTTATATACAGTGCTACATAGTGAGACCGTGCCTCAAAACAAAATACATTTCACCAAGAATGTATGTGGGGCAGTGGGCTGTGCACAGACAGCCTGGTTTCCAGTCGAGCAAAGGTCTGGAACCCTGGGGACCTGATGGGTGATTTCCACCTACGTTCGATCATGTCTCCTGGGCCCCTGGCTCCTGTCGAAGTTACCACCTCCACAAGACGGCCCAAAGGAGAGGTGTGTGGCTATCAGTCACGTAGGAGCAGCACCAAACCTTCTAACATGCAAATAAGGTTTCCCCCAAGCTCGCAGTCCAAGCCAATGAGAGGTACCTGCTGTCGAACCCTTAATCACCCCCAAAACTGTATATAAACCCTATCCAGGGAGTTAAAGGTGTGCGAGAACTACTCCACTGTCTGAGTCTTTTGTTCCAAGAGCTGTGACATTTGGGAAGAGATCTGCTCCGCCTGAGGTTCGGCTGAACTCTTCACTGGATAGTTGGCTTCTTGTCAGCCCAGCTTAACCTGACCGAGTGACTTGAAAGGCACTTCCAGGCAGAGACTTCGCTTCCCTGCCTGAACTTGCTTCCCTTCACCGGAACCCTCACACCAGGCCTGGCTAGAGATCTCTGTGGAAAACCTCTGGTACCCAGGCCCACAAAAGTTCATCCCAGTTTTCTTACTATAAACTCTCAGTAGGCTGAATTTAGGCAACAATATCAGTGGGCGCCACAGTGTTCCTTCATCCTACCTGGAACTTTACATAGAACTTAACTGCTTATGTCAATGTCCAAGGCTGACTAAGACAGACAGTCAGGTGTGACACTTTGCTACACAGAAACTGTATAAGATACCAAGATTGTATCTGAGTGCCTTTAAAAGTTTTCAGCAATTCTGTCCTTTCTGTCTTGCTGTTATTTATCATGTTGAATCTACCAAGGAAAATCAAAATCATAGAAATTAAAACTGCTTTTGCTGTCAGGTGGTGATGGTTCATCCCTTTAATCCCAGCAACTGGGAGGCAGAGGCTGGTGGACCTCTTGAGTTTGAGGCCAGCCAGGTTTACACAGTGACAGAGAGACAGCCAAGGCTGAAAAGAGAAACCCTGTCTCAAAAAACAAAATAACAACAAAACTGCTTTTGCCACAGAATGCTGACGGGGTTCTGTTTTGTTATCTGAGTCAGTCTTGGTATGTCACCCAGACTCCACTGGAATTTCCTGGGTTCTAGCTCAGCCCATCGAGGTCTGATTAGGGCCAGCAGCTCTATTTTTAACAACATAGCAACTGCTGACATCTGCTGGCTGTGTTAGCAACAGTACTTGGAAAATGCAATTTCTGGTCAATTTTTTGACATTCACTTTTAAAGAAATGAGCATATGCATAGCATTAAGGTTCTTCCCTAGTTCTTCCCTTTTGGCAGAAACATACATTAAAGAGACTTAAAATGTTAACTAGAACCCTCTACAACTACAAATGACCTTAGTAAACCCTGGTGTGGTGATCCACTCCTTTAATCCCAGCACTTGGGAGGCAGAGGCAGGCAGATCTCTAGAGTCTGAGGCCAGCCTGGTCTACAGAGTGAGTTCTAGGACAGCCAGGGCTACACAGAGAAACCCTGTCTCAAAAGAGAGTAAGAAAAAAAAAAGGTAGGAGGTGAAAAACCCTACTGGCCATGCTGCAGATCTAGCCAGCCAGATCCAGGTTTTTCTGTTGCTGTACTTGATTAATCCACTCTAATCACACCACTCCCTTGGTGGCAGAGTTGGGGGTGGGGGTGTTCCTCGTTACCTACCTCCAAGCCTTAATCATTCATCAACTCAGTGGCTGAGCCACTCCCAAATTTTCATGTTGTTAACACCTCCCTTCCAATACTCCAGAGTTATTAAGATCTTTATTCCATCATTGCTAGCCTAGACCCAATTTTGGGGGGTGGGGTGGGCTGGGGCGGGCTGGGGCTAGTCTCCCCTGGCTCTTAACATGATTGGTTTGCTGTTTCTTCTGCTGATTTCAAGCCTGGATCTTATCCCATTCCTGACATGGCGAACCTTTCTCTCATACATTTCTTGCCTGGTGATCCTAAAAGTTCTGCCTCTGTTTCCCTGTCCAGCCATTGGCCACCTACAACTTTATTTACCAATCAAAGCCAACAAGGGGCAGAAATCTTCAGCGTGTGTCTTCATACTGATCTTCATACTGATGTGTGAATTCCTATGTAATTTTGGGAACCCAATAAACATAATACAAACAATACACCAAACCCACAACACTTTTAGTGCTATGCACATCCTGGTCCAGTTGAGACAACAGACTTGTGTTTTCACACCAATTGGGACTGGAATAGGTTGATCCTGTATTCTGACTTACTTGTTCAGTGTTTAAATGCTTTTTCTTCCTTCAGATAACCGAGCAGGGAATGGCTGTAACAGGTAAACAACCTAAAACTGGAAACAAAGCCAGTGAAGTGTCCTGAATGGTAACTAATTTATCAAAGCTACTAATAAAATATAATTTCATTGGCTTGCTGAGCTTGGAGCTTTCAGTCCCTGGTCAATCCAGATGCATCAACATATAATGGGTATTTATCTATACAATAAATATGGATGGGATAACTATGACAGCCAAGGGGGTATCTAAGGAAATAGGGGACCAAGTATAATCTGATAGGCAGAGATATGAGATTCTGGAACAGAGAACATAAACAAGGAAAGAACTAAGAAAATGGTGTAAGACGTGGCCTACAATCGTGTCTGCCAGTGATGGTGCCACATTACTGACACACGATATCAACAATGGGGAAACATGAGATATAAAAAGACCTGAGTAAGTCGGATGTGGTGGCGCACGCCTTTAATCTCAGCACTTGGGAGGCAGAGGCAGAGGCAGGCAGATTTCTGAGTTTGAGGTCAGCTTGGTCTACAAAGTGAGTTCCAGGACAGCCAGGGCTATACAGAGAAAGCCTGTTTCGAAAAACCTTTTGAAAGAAAGAAGGAAGGAAGGAAGGAAGCAGGCAGGCAGGCAGGCAGGCAGGCAGGAAGGAAGGAAAGAAGCAAGCAAGCAAGCAAGCAAGCAAGAGAAAGAGAGAAAGACTTGAGTACACCTTTGCAGTAGCAGGTGGCTTCCCGCAGGCTCTCAAGTAGCCCAGACTGGCCTGGAACTCCCTCACTCCGCAGCTACTGCTGGCCTTGAACTCTTGCTCTCCCAATCTTGCCTCCCCGGCACTGAGATTACAAGTGTGCACCATCATCTCTGTAGCTTTTTCACGAATCTAAAATGAAGTTTCTTTTTATAAATAGGTTAAACAATATCCATCTCAGTTGACAGAGGCAGTCCAAAATCACAAAAAGTGATGGCCCGCATTTCAAGAAAAGAGCTATTTGGAAAGTTATCTTCTTTTATCAGTCCTAGACCCACAAGCATTATACAGTTAAAAAATTTTTTTTTTTAAAAAGGAGTCAGAGCCGTTTCAAACTCACAACAAAAGGTCTCCCAAAGCTCATGTCAATTTATGGCAAGTTTCAGACCTTATGCCAAATAGGCCTTGATCCTGAGGTAGGGATAAACCTCTTTTTTCTTTTTCTTTTTAAATTTATTTCATGTATGTGAGTACACTGTCACTGTCTTCAAACACACCAGAAGGCATCAAATCCCCATTACAGATGGTTGTGAGCCACCATGTGGTTGCTGGGAATTGAGCTCAGGACTTCTGCAAGAGCAGCCAGTGCTCTTACCCGCTGAGCCACCTCTGCAGCCTGGGATAAACCTCTTCATCCCATCAGGTGTTTCCACGACACAGCAATCTTCCAGGGACTCATTTATCTCACGGGGCACAGAAATTTACTGAGGCTCAAGATCTTGGGTCTAGGGGGACACCCGACCAGCAGGACAGACAGAAACACGAGTCAGTTCTAACTTCAGTCAGTGCTCTGGTGACAGATCAACAGGACACCATGTCTACTTCAATTACAGGATGGTTTTAAATTACTTTATTGTTAAGATTAAGCACTCATTGACAATCCAGAAGCAGTCTGAACTGACAGTTAAGCAATTTTCAGTGTCAAAGTAGAAAACACATGTTCACAAGCTACAGGTGAATTACTGTCCCTTCAAAACATCCACCAAGTGACTTCCAAGCCACTTACCGAATCATGAAGAAGACAGTTCTTCAAAAAGCCAGTAAAACTCAGAATTAGGAATCCAGCTATGAAGCTACTATTATCACTCGAAACACTGCTGTTGAAGAGGGGCGGGAGGAAGCCCAGTTCCTGTAGGTGACTAGAGAGGACCCGAGGCTTCAGAGGGTCGGGGTAGAACTATGATGCTCTTCACAGGTTTAGAGAGCATTCATGAGGAATATACTGGGCTCTTTTCTATTCTAGCGAGGAAATAAAGACACACACTGCTGGGATCAACATTAAAACTGTCCTTGTCCACAAGAGGTGGGAGGCAAAGGGAGAAAGTTGAGAATACAACGGGGCAGAGACAGCTCTGACTCTGAAGGAATTCTGAGCCAGAATCCTAAATTCTACATTTGGCTCTAAAACAGTGGATTCAATACACTATTCATAAATATAAGAGACCCACAGGGATTGTGGCACTAAAAATACTTTTAATGTACTATAGACTTCTATTCTGGCAAGCAGTAAAACAGAACGACACTGGGACAACTGGTCAGTTACAGAGCAGAGGCTCCTCCACAGCACGGATGGGAGTGAGCAGTGTACGGAGAATGGATCAGGTTCTCAGGACAGTGGCTGGGGCTGTGACTGTCCCCAGCTGAGGGATGGAACTGAGAGTGCTCCAACAACGTGAGGCTTCTTGGACATGGTCTAAAAGCTTAACTCTGGACCTCTCCCTAACCTAAAGCTTGGGGGAGAAAATAAATATTTACTTTTTAACTATTCAGTCTGGGCATATTATATTTAATCTCCTATAGTTTTCATTTCTGATCCTTTGGCATATAATTTTATCAGATTATGTTACATGGAAAATGTATGTGCCTTAATCAGTAGAACCAAAGGAAAATATAAACCCTGTTCTTCCTTCTACACTGGAAGAGTGAATAGATGGCACCCTAAATATCCTGTAAGATCTCTTTGTGTACTTGACAGAAGATCAGGGCAAACCATTCCACTTCTATATTGTGAACAGAAGGAATGAACTAGTCGTCATCGTCGTCTTCATCGTCGTCATCCTCCTCAATTTCATCTTCCCACATATCACCATTAATATCCACAGCATGGAACAACCTGAAAGCATAAAATAAGGCATACACTTAGGCAGATGAACAAAATAGCAGAATCTGTCTTTCCTTTTCTCAAAAGCAATCTATTCTTCTGGTAACATCTCTGCATAAATTTTCTTCTTTAACCATTTCATTAAGGAGGGCTAAAATCTAGGTCCTTCTAAAGATGCTGAGAGCTGTTTGTGTAGTGTAAGGAGACAGACTATATCAGCTCAAGACCCCCAAACCAGTTCTCAACCAAATTACTTGCCCCAGAGAGACAAAGGGCAAGAAATAGGAGACAAAGACGGGAGATAGAGGATGAGGGAGAAGGGGAAAGGAACAAAGGAGAAAGCAAAGGGGTACCTGTCTCAGAGGGACAAAGGCCTGCCTCTAGATAGTGGAGACAGACGTGGCCATATGCAAATGGGAGTTTATAAAGGTAAAGGGGAACACCCCCCACCCTGCCCTGTGTTAGGATGAGGTATTTAATTTTAATTGGAAATGTTAATTAGATGAGACAAAGGGGGCTTTTACTTCTGAACTTCAATAATTTGATAGCTGGACCTTGGCAGTCAGTCTCAGGAGGAGAAAGTAGTCAAATATGGGAATAGACCTTGGTGGCTAGCTTTAGGAATGTAATCTATGGTTTATATCAAGGCTGGGGGCATGGGGAGAAAGGCAAGGCCCTTCCCAAAAAATCAGAAACAAAGCTGGTGGTGATAGCCTTTAATCCCAGAACTTGGGAGCCAGAGGCATGCGGATCTCAAGTCTAGCCTGGTTTACAGAGGGAGTTCCAGGACAGCCAACACTACACAGAGAAACCTGACTTCACATGTGCACCATGGCAACAAACACACCAACATCCGAACCCTCTCACACACAAATAATTTAAAACATTTTTAAAATTCAAGACCACCCTATATCACATATGCTCTGTCTTTAAAAATGTGGGGTGGGGATGGGGTGAAGAAACGGTGCAGCTGTTAAGAGCATAGCTGCTCTTCCAGAGGTCCTAGGTTCAATTCCTAGCACCCACATAGTGGCCTCACAACCATCTATAACTTCAGTCCCAAGGGGATACAACATGCTTTTCCAGACTCTGCAAGCACCAGGCATACATGTAGTGTACAGACAAACATGCAAGTTAAACACCCATAAACATATTTTTTCCCCCCAAGACAGGGTTCCTCTGTGTAGCCTGGCTGTCCTGGAACTCACTCTATAACCAGGTTAGCCTTGAACTCAGAAATCTGCCTGCCTTGGCCTTTCCAAGTGCTGGGATTAAAGGAGTGTGCCACTACTGCCTGGCTAAGCATAAATTTTTTTAAGGTGAGGATAAAAAAAAAAAAAAATGTTTTCAAGAGGTGTATACTCTGATTATAAACCCATTTCAAGACGATTTAAAAATCACATGTAGGAAAAGAGTTCTCCAAGTCTAGCTACTTTAGGGAAAAAACTGGTATTCAGGAAATAAACTAGCCTGCACACTGGTATCAAAACATTCCAGATGCTAGGAAGATGGTTCAGTGGTTAGAACGCTGTACAATCACGAGGACAGGAGTTTGGATCCCAGTACTCAGGTAACAAACCAGGCACCCTGCAAACAATCTGTACTTCCAGCTTCAACTCTGAAAGACAACACCTCTTGAGTCTCTGCCCATCCAGGGTATCCCTGTGCACATACACATCCTCATGCAGGCACAACTGAGTTTTTTACCTGCTAACTCTAAGGAACCCCGTGTGTACAAACCTGTTAAAGCATGGAGACTCAGAATCAGTGAAATGTCTGTAAGGATTTGCTCGAGAGAGAGAACCCATGCAAATCCAGCAGAAATACTGCATACAGCCAGTGCAGGTCATCTTGTTGCAGCCGTCTAGTTTCTAGTGGGAAGGAGAGAAACAACATCATGGTGGTAAAAACAGAAGGCGTACATGCCAAAAACAACCCAGTACACTTCTTCCAGTCTTTTGTCCTTTCCCCAGGATGACTGATGTGTAGGCAACAAACGCAGAGACAACCACTTATGCTTATAACTTTGCATAGTAAATAAAATACAGAAATACTAAGCAGGTGTCCCCACAACTAGAAACTTAGCAAACTTTCTCTCAACGACACTAATGAAGCATAGGAGAGGAACACATAAGCAGATTCCTATGAAAATGTTACTTTATTTTCAGGACCATGCCAGGCAAGCATTCTACCATTCAGCTATATCCCTTTCCTTTTCTACTTTTTTTTTTTTTTTCCGAGACAGGGTTTCTCTATGTAGTCCTGGCTGTCCTGGAACTCACTCTGTAGACCAGACTGGCCTCCAACTCAGAAATCCACCTGTCTCTGCCTCCCAAGTGCTGGGATTAAAGGCGTGCGCCACCACTGCCCAGCTACTTTTTATTTTTAAGACAGGGTTTAAGTTGTTCACTGGCAATTCTCTTGCTTCAGCTTCCCAAATAGCTGGGACTACAGAATAACCAACCAGGCTGGGACTGAGTTTTTAAATTCTACACCAATCAAAACTACTAAGTGGAGTCACAGGGCCCAAGCATGTCAGAAGTGGTCAGATAGGACACCACCTTCCTTAATGATGCACTGAAGAATTACCATCAGTTTCAGTTACAATGTACAGATTAGAAAAATAAAATCAAATGGAAGGTCATGCTTTGATTTTAAAATCTGTTAAACTTTTGGTAAGAAGAAATAAATGTCTATTTGGCTCAGAGTAACACAGAAAATGCTTCTACTTCCTGACTACATATTTGTATATGCATTTGGTATTCTGAAGGATAAATAATTCTGAAAAGTCAGAACTATTTTTTTTTTTTTTTTTTTGAGACTGAGGTTCAAGAATGTATGTTGGCCTTGAACTTGCTATACAGCTATGGGTGACTTTGAACTTCTGGTTTTCCTGCCTCCACTTCCTAAATGCAAGGACTCCTGCTGTCCATTCCACAAAGAGTGAAGTAAACACAGTTGGCTTTTGTCATATATGTCTAGTTTGTTGTACTGGGGACCAAACCCAGGGCTTCCTAAACTCTAGGCCAGCACCCTACCAACTGAGGCATATCCCCAGACCCAAATAAGACTGTTTTAGAAACACAGATTAGGGCTGGAGAGATGGCTCCTTGGATAAGAGCACTCGCTGCTGTTCCAGAGGAACCAGGTTCAATTCTCACCACCCACATGGGGGCTCACAACCACCTGTAACTCCAGTTCCAGAAAAATCCAAAGCTGCCTTCTGGTTTCTGCAGGTACCAGGCATGCACATGGTACTCAAACAAACATGTGGGCAAACAGCCATACACACAGAATAAAAATAAGCAATCTTTAAAACCACAGAGATTAAGAGTTGACTGCAGGGCTGGTGAGATGGCTCAGCACGTAAGAGCACCCAACTGCTCTTCTGAAGGTCCTGAGTTCAAATCCCAGCAACCACATGGTGGCTCACAACCATCCGCAATGAGATATGACTCCCTCTTCTGGTGTGTCTGAAGACAGCTACAGTATACTTACATATAATAAATAAATAAATCTTAAAAAAAAAAAAGAGTTGACTGCAGCTCTGTATGCTCTTACTAACAAGTTTGTCCCTTTCAAACCTCATGTTGGGAGTTTACTCCCAAATGTGGGATATTAAAACATGGAAGTTGGCCTGAGTGTTGTATCTAGAAGCAAGGCCCTTGGAGAAGATGAGGGTGAGATAAAGTCATCACTGGAGGCTGGTGACTTTACACAAGTGAGAACTACACTTCCCACACTCAATGCTCTGTATGGTCTCAGGACAGAACCAGATCGATTCAAAATAAGCTTTGTAACTAACCTAGCCTGTGGTCTCATTATTAACAAAAGAGAGCAACACGGAGCAGCATCTATTCAATTCTGAGATGGGAATGATGTGCAATAAATTGTCTTTGTATAAAAGCAGTTTGAAAAGAGAAGCCTATATACACTTATGGTCAGTTACAGTATTTACTACTGAAATTCAATTTTCAGTCAGAAGGTGGAGTAGGTACCAGTGGGCTTCTGAGGGACCTGTGCCCTTGAGTCTGTTGTACAGAGGTTACCTGGATGGGTGTGCCGCAGCAAGGGCAGCTCTTGGAGTTCTTTTCCAGCCAGTCTTTACTTTCCATCTCCTCTAGGGCCTTCTGAATCACTCTCTTGCCGTACCTCTGTTCCAAGAACCGTTTAGTGGCTTCGTCTGCTTGTAGGTATTCATTTCGTAAGTCTATTAATTTCTCTAGAAAAAAACATTAAAAATAGCCATAATGGAAATGATGGTGTATAGCTTTAGCCCCAGCACTTAGGAAGCAGAGGCAGGCAGATCTCATTTAGCAAACTTTAAAGGCTAGTCTGGTCTGCATAGAGTTCCAGGTCAGCCAGAACCATGTGGTGATACACTGTCTTGAAAAAACAAAACAAAAATTCCACAAAAAAAAACACCCATAATATTTAAATATAAAAAATTTAGCCTGGCGTGGTGGTGCACACCTTTAATCCCAGCACTCAGGAGGCAGAGGCAGGCGGATTTCTGAGTTCGAGGTCAGCCTGGTCTACAAAGTGACAGCCAGGGCTATACAGAGAAACCCTGTCTCAGAAAAAAAACAAAAAAAAAACAAAAAACCAAACAAACAAGAAAGTTAGATCAGTGGAGGAGAGGGGGAGACAAAAAGGGGCAATGGAATGACTATGATAAAAATTAATACATGTATAAAAACTTCATAATGAAGTCAGGGAGTGGTGGTGCATACTGTTAACCCTAGTCCCTGGGAGGCAGAGTCAGGTGGATCTCTTGAGTTTGCGGCCAGCCTTGTCTACAGAGGGAATTTCACAACTGCCAGAGCTACACAGAGAAACTCTATCTTGGAAAACAAAAACGAACAACAATAAAAATTCATAATAAAACCCATTATTGTACATAATATGCCAGTAAAAGCCATAAATATATTGTATGTGAAAATGTGAACAACCTTCTGTAGTTTAGATCTGTCTATTAGATAAAGTTTTTTAAAAAAACTTTATCAAATCACACACACAAAAAGACTTATGATTGGAGTAGCTACCATCCAATCCAAATCATAACATCCAAAAAAATACTTATACAACAACCAGGTAAAAGTCCCTTATGCAGCCCGATGGAGGAGGGGGGGAAGCCACCCACTACAAGAGAGTTTTCCTCTGACTTTGATTTCTCAATGTCAGTATGTTTATATAACTGGCAACATGGGTTTATCAAAACAAAACAAAACAAAACAAAAAACCCCATGGAGCCAAGTAGCAGAGTGGTTGCTAAGACCCTAACTTCAATCCCCAATGCCACACCAAAATCTCTAGGTTGTAGACACAGATTCTATAACATATAAACATCAGTCATCATAAAACTCCAATTTTTTTTTTTTTTTTTTTTTTTTTTGGTTTTTCGAGACAGGGTTTCTCTGTGTAGCCCTGGCTGTCCTGGAACTCACTCTGTAGACCAGGCTGGCCTCGAACTCAGAAATCCCCCTACCTCTCTGCCTCCCAAGTGCTGGGATTAAAGGTGTGTGCCACCACTGCCCGGCATAAAACTCCAAATTTTGACATACTAAAATAGAGACTAAATTTTGCTTTGCTGAAGGTGCTCTTCCTAGGGCAGGTAAGATGGCTCAGTGGGTGAAGAACTGGCTGCCAAGTCTGATGATCTGACTTCAATATTCAGGTCCACACAGTGGAACATCAACTCCCTCTAGGAGTCTTCTGACTCCCACATTCTCACCAAGGTATGAGTGTGCTTCCCCCACAAGAAAAGACAGACAGGCAGAAAGGCAGATTACTGATGGACAGACAGACAAATGTAAATTTTAAAGCAGTTCTTCCTTGAGGCTGGAGAAAAGGCTCAGCTGTTAAGAATACTTGCTGTTCCTCCAGAGGCCCTGGGTTTCCAGTACGAATGTCATTATGAGGCTCACAACGGCCTGTAACTCCAGCTCCAGGGGAATTAGTGTCCTCTTCTGGCCTCCACAGGCACTGCTCTCACATGTATACACCCATATTTTAAAAAAGTTCTTTTCACCTTTTCCCCAATATTCTTCAACTGGCTTATACTGCTTCTCTACTAATTAAATGGATTAGGCAACCATTTGCAAAGGTTCCAGCTGTAGATAAAAGCTTTTATTCACAATTGCATTCCATCAGTTTCTCAATACAATTGAAGACCTCTCATTAAAGTCCCAGTTACTTAATTTCTTTTTGAGGGATATGTGTAGTGTATGTGAGAGTACAGACATGTGTACCTGTGCACACGAATGTGGAGGCCAAAGGAGGACATGTGCTATCTTCCTCTATCATTCTCTGCCTTATGCTTCTAAGACACTACACCAGAAGCTTGCCCTCTAGGGTACGCTGGCTGGCGAGTGAGCTCCCAGGACCCACCAGTCCTTGTCATACACAGATGGGGTTTCAGGCATATGTGGCCATACCCAGAGTTTTACATGGATGCTAAGGATTCAAACTCAGGACCTCATGTTTACATTGCAAGCACTCTTACCCACTGCACCCTCTCCCTAGCCCTGCTCTCGATAGGTTATTAGTCTACTTTCCTCATTGGAGCTCTGCTCCTCTCAAACAATTAGTTCACTGTTTCCTACTTGGCCAAGGATGAAAGATCACTCCTCCTGTCAGGAATCAATACTTTTGTAAATACAATAGAAGGAATTACTAGAAAGATTAATAACAACTACAAATTTGTATTAGATTTGAGTTAGTCTGAAACTGCTCTGTTTAACCCTGACTTTCAATTTCTCTAGCTACCTGTCACAGACACTTTCACTAGTTCTCTTCCATTTGACCATTGTCCTCTTCACTAACTGAGAAAAGGTAGGGCACCAAGGACCAGTCACACTGACAAAAAGGGCCCGATTCCCTAGAGCACCTGCACCCAAACTGGCAAGCATGTGTCTATCATTCCTGTGCCCACTCCAACACAGGTGCTCAGGGAGAAGGCATCTGGGGGGGGTTGATGAGACAGAAACAGGTGCTGAAGAATCAAGAGTGGGAGTGTGGATGTCTGCAGCTGCTACTCGGACCCACCTACTCTGGTCATGGCAGAGCCCACATGCCAGTCTTTCTCCTAGAAAGCGGTCCCATCTAGCCCGCTTCCAGGTAATTACGCCCCTCTCCTCAGAACCCTTCCTGACCAGCTCTTGTGTTCTTTCTCCTCCTCAGCACTTACCACTACGTACTGTGCTGTCTGTCAGCCCCACTAGACTGGAAGTTCCACGAAAGGATTTTGTCTCTTCTGTTCATCCCTTTCCCCAAGAGCCAAGATAATAACTGACAAAGTAACCTCTGAATGAGAATTTTAACCAGCACTCAGCAGGATGTGTCAATATGTCACATCTGCCACCAGGCCCAGGGTACACTGGAGCAAAAGTTGTTCATAAGTGGCATGCACCTCTGCTTCTAGTAGCTCTCTGCCTTGGAGAGGAATGCAAACTCTACAGGTGTGAGAGCTCTAAATGTATGGATGGAAGTCACGGGCCTTCACAAGGGAAGGCTACTGGATGAGGGTTGGGTTCAGTTACAACATACCTGCAGTTACCTTACATGGAGAAAGCCCGTGATAGGTCAGTCTGCATAAGGTACAGAAGGCAAAATTGCAGCTGGAGCAGATAGCCATGGTACCACCAGGCTCTTGCATCACAGGGAGCTGGCAGCACGGACGGGGACAATACACCACATCTGCCATTAGATCCAAGGTAGACTGCAGGAGGAGACGGTCATAGCGAGCAAACAAGTCTGCTTCTACCAGCTCTTTGACCTGAGAGGGAACAGAAAGCACCAGAGGGCTGAAGACTTCCCAACCAGCTCTGATCCTATGACGACTCGGAGGCTGCTGATATAAAATAGATAGGTACAAAAGCCATACCCTATTCTCATTTCAGAAGCAAAAGCAGGTCTTGCAATAGTTTATACCTTTTTGGGGGCAGGGGGAGAGGCATGGTTGAGATGGATTTTCCTATGTAGTCAGACTAGCTTTGAATTTTCCCCAAATCCACCTGACTCAGCCTCCTATGCCTTTCTCTGACTGAGGTTGTGGTTATACGGACCCACATATTGGTCAAAACTAAGGCCGGGCATGGCACACACTTAGTTCCAGCACTCAGTAGGTGGATCTGAGTTCAAGGCCAGTCTGATCTACAGAGCTAGTTCTAGGGCAGCCAGGGAGGACTACACAGAGAAACCCTGTAGAGAGAGAAGAGAGGAGAGAGGAGAAAACAGAAATCTGCATGCATACACACACACACACACACACACACACACACACACACACACATATATATATATATATATACA
>NC_034604.1:33331268-33361636 GCF_900095145.1 Mus pahari | reverse complement strand
TTTTGGTTTTTCGAGACAGGGTTTCTCTGTGTGGCCCTGGCTGCCCTGGAACTCACTCTGTAGACCAGGCTGGCCTCGAACTCAGAAATCCACCTGTCTCTGCCTCCCAAATGCTGAGATAAAAGGCGTGCGCCACCACGCCCGGCGTCTTATAGCATTCTTAAAAGACACAATGAAACACATGTGGACTGCATCTAAGGACTTGCTCTATCCCATAAGAACTATCATGAAAGTTTGTGACGGTTGGGGTGTGACTTAGTGGAAAAGGGCTTGCCTAGCATATATGAGGCCTAGGGTTGATCCTCAGCACCGTTAAATAATACAAGTATAGTGGCAACCACCTTTAATGTTAGCATTTGGGAAGTGGAGGCATGAGGATCATGAGTTTAGTCCAGTCTGGGATATACAGAAAGAACCTATTTCAAAAGGAAACAAAAGAAACATTTCTGAGATGATTCCCTTTATAAAAAAGGACCTGGAGGGCACATGACATCGACAGAGGACAGTACCTGACCAGGAGTAGCCACTGAAGAGCACTGTGGTTCTGGACAGTTGAGGCATTTAACTTGACCATCTTTGATCTGGATTTCAAAGTAATCCTTCAGACAGGCTTTGCAGTATACATGTTTGCACTCCAAGAAGTACATACAATCACTACCCAGCTTCTCACAGAAACAGATACTGCACAAGAACAGTTTACTATTGAAGCACTTCGTCTGCCGAGCTTGGTTGAAGTCCAAGATCTCCTGGATCAGAGTCGACAGTGATTCCACATCCTGTACAGCTCTCTCATCCACAGTTTCTTCTTGGTCTACATCTGCCGCAGCAGCTCCTCCCACACCAAGCTCTGTGCTGGAAGAGGCCTGGGCTGTTGCCCTTCTCTGAGCTTTTTTCTGAGACCCCATCTTGAGCTCAAAAGGAGAGACAATATTCAGGTAGGTGAGGGTCTCCTCCTTAAGAAACTGCATCCAGGCAAACAGGACCACTCTGCCTCGGTGTTCTTCCCACAGGTTGTCTAGGTGCTTGCAGAGAGCAGAGAGCTGGGAGAGAGCACATGAGGATGCTGAATTTGAAAAGATGATGATAGTCCAGCTCCTGATCTGCTGAAGCTTATTTTAGCATAACTTCCTGACATTTCTTTCTTACTTACAAAACAGTACCAACATTCTCACCAAATTGTTCTTCAACTATTCAGCAACATGAGCCAGAGTACATCAAAATCAGAATCTAGAAGATTCAGGCTGCCACAGGACATAGAACCAGGTTGCTGTTTAAGCTACGGGCACACTTTAAGCTTTTAGAATCACTCTGTAGCTCACGTGTTAGGAAGGAATCTAGTTCTACAGGGACTGTTTCTCTTAAGGAGCCCTACCCTTCCTTGTAGGTGGTCTGGAGTGTGATTAGAAAAGGAACACTGCACAGAAGCTATTCTAGCCTGCAAGCTCTCACTGCACTTGCATCTGGGTAGTAAAATGTGGTAGTTACCTGTGTTCTCTTCTCCTACACCCTTCTGTTCCTCTTTTGAATTAATTGTACTTCCTATAACAAATCTATCCAACAGAAATGTGTGAGGCACATATGAATAGTAAATGGGCTGAAACATAAATAAATAAATAAATAAATAAATAAATAAATAAACAAACAACAACAAAAGAATCATTCAAAACCAGGAACACAGCTCAACGGTAGAGTGCTTGTTTATCTAGTCCACAAGAAACAACAAAACAAAAACATCTAAGAAAGGATAGTGTCTTCAACACATGGTGCTGGAAAAACTGGATATTCACACTCAAAAGAGCCAAACTAAAGGCACACCCCCAACACATACACCAGTCCCAAAAATCAACTCAACACTGAGGAAAGCTTTTGTCAAACTTCACAGCTTCTGTGGAGCACAGGGAACAATGGAGTGCAGGGGTGACCTACCAGGTGGGAGACAATAGTCATGCTGCATACAACACCCGACAAAGTAACTAACACCCAGCATAGATGACAAATTTCAAAAGCACAAGTCTCCAAAATACTCTGCTTCTTTTTTCTTTTTGGTAACAGTGGAGATGGAATCCCGGGCAGATGCACTACCATGAGCTAGAGTTTGGAGTCTTCTCTTTACTTGGTATGCTCTTGCTAAGCTGCCCAGGTTTGCTTTTAAAAATATACTTATTTTGTATGTAATTACGTGTGGGTACAAAGATGCATGCACATGAACTGTATGTGAGGATCAGAGGACAGCTTGCATGAGCAAGTTCTCTCCTTCAATCAAATTGGTTTCAGGGATCAAACTCAGGTCATCAGGCTTGGGGACAAGTGCCTCTGCCTGCAGAGCCATAAGGTCCAGCCCTTCAACTTTTGATGTTCCTGCCTCACTCAGCCTACTGAAGAAGATCAAAGGCTACTGCTACCAGACCTGGTTTAAGCAATGATATTTAAGTAAGCATTAAGCAATATTAAGTAATATCTGGGGTATTACTCAATGACAGAAAGCATACATAGCATGCACACAGGGCAATACCTAACAATTCATAAATGAAGACATGTTTCACTAACTTTGGTGATGTAAAACCCAGATACTGTGAGGCAGTGGCACAAATGGTTAGCATCAAAAAATGAATGCTGGCAAGGATGTGGAAAAGCTCTGTGAAAAACAGTGTAAAGGTTTCTCAAAGACTCAAAACCAGAACTACAATATAATCCAGCAATCCTACTACCAGGTATATATTGTCAGGAAATGAGATTTTGTGTATCATATACACTCCTATGTTGCAGAGCTGTTGACTATTGCCAAGGAAGGAAACAACCTAAGCACCCATCAACAGCTGGATATATAACAATGGAATACTGCCCATCTACAGAACAGAAAAGCCTCTTATTTGCAACATGGATGAAACTGGGAATCACCAGGCTCAGAAACACAAGTACTGAGTGGTTCTGTTCATATGTAAAATATTAAGAATATAACCTCATAGGCATGGCAGGGTATACCTTTAAGTATATCTGCTTTAAGTATACCTGCTTAAGCAAGGCAGAAGAATCAGGAGTCTAAGGTCATCTTCCTTTTTTGTTCTTTGCTTTGTTTTTTGAGACAAGGTCTCTCTGTGTAGCTTTAGCTGTCCTGGAACTTGCTCTGTAGACTAGGCTGGCCTCAAATTCAAGAGATCTGCCTGATTCTACCTCCTGAATGCTGGGATTAAAGACATGTACCATCACCACCTGGCTTTTTTGTTTTGTTTTGTTTTTGTTTTAAGGGGAAAGGGCTGGAGAGATGGCTCAGCAGTTAAGAGCATTGGCTATTCTTCCAGAAGACCCAAGTTCAGTTCCCAGAACCCACAGAGTGGCTCACAACCATCTGGAACTCCAGTCTCAGGAGACCTCATACCCTTTTCTAGCCTCTGGGTACTGCATTCATGTGGTGCACAGACATACATGCAGGCAAGGACAGGGAAGTGAGGAATGGAGGACAACTGCCTAGGTTCCTGCTCACTGTGTCACAGTTACAGGAACATGAGGTCTCATGTGCACACAGTAAGGAGATGTTGATAATAATGTGATGGCACAGGCCTGACAGCCTAACATTTGATAGGCAGAAGCAAGGTAATTGTGAGTTTAAGGCTGGTCTCAGCTACATAGAGATAATCTGGACTACAAGAATCCCTGACTGAAAACAACAAAAGTCACTATATATTTCAAAAACAACTAGGAGGAGAAAAACCTGAAGAAAGGATTTTGAGTGTTTTCACTATAAAGCAAATATTACATATTCCTATATGTCAAAATATTTAACCCCATAAGCATATACAACTTACATTATCTATTAAGTTGGAATAAATTTAAGTAAACTAATATCCTAGCACACACCTACAAGCCCAGCACTTGGGAGGTGAAGTGAGGAGGGTCAGGAGTTCAAGGGCCTCCCAAGTATACAGTGGACCGAAGACCAGCCAGAACCACCTGAGACTTTGTCTCAAAAATTCTTTTAAAATTGTTAAATTGAAAATATTGTTCAAAGTTTCAAAACTGATTTTAGCCAAGTCCAGCTGGAATAACTTTGTTGTTTTCCTTTATAATACACGTTTCTCCTTTCAGTCAGGGGACTGGATTCAGGCCCCCTGCTTGGCAAGCAGCAGCAGCACTCAGCAAGAGTACTGACAGCTTGACAGTCCTCCTCCTCCACAGTGGTCTGGGGCAGACGGAAGCAGAGGGCAGAGGGCCGCTGGCCCTGAGCAGTAAGCCCAGGCCCTCCGCCGGTTCTGCTGCCACAAAACAAGCTCTCACTTCCATCAAAGTTAAACTGTTTTAGCTTTTCCATCTAAAACTGGTCCTTCTCCTTAGGAAGTCAGGCATAAGAGGATTTCCCAATAGAAATGCAAAATATTTGTAGCTGGAGCTCAGAAATTATAAGCAGCTTCTCTTTTTGCAGGTAAACACCTAAAAACAAGCCTTCCAGATGGCAAGCAAATTTTGTAAATTAAATCCCAATGAAAAAATACCATTTTCTGTTCCTTGCTCTGTATGGTGCTTCTGATAATTCTGCATGCACACGCACTTACTTAATATTTACTGACATCTAAAGCTTTTTCATATTTGCTTGAAGCTTTTAATATGAACCATGCCTTTTGAGAAACCTGCTAAAATAATGTAAAATGTAAGACATACTTATGCTAGGAGTTTTACTTTTATGTTCAAGTGCTTTGCCCGCATATATACAGAAGAGAGTATCGGAGTCCCTGAAGTTAGGGTTATAGATGGTTGTGAACTGGCACGT
The DNA here is from genome assembly GCF_900095145.1 of Mus pahari. NCBI lineage: Eukaryota > Metazoa > Chordata > Mammalia > Rodentia > Muridae > Mus > Mus pahari. Next base: position 33,356,874 of record NC_034604.1, on the reverse strand, counting down.
GGTGCTGGGAATTAAACCAGGGTCTCCTGCAAGAACAACAAATGTTCTTGACCACTGAGCCATTACCTCTCTAGCCCCAAAGCGTAATAACTATTTTTTGTTAAGATTTTATTTATTTATTATATGTAAGTACACTGTAGCTGTCTTCAGACACCCCAGAAGAGGGAGTCAGATCTCGTTAAGGATGGTTTGAGCCACCACGTGGTTGCTGGGATTTGAACTCCGGACCTTCGGAAGAGTAGTCGGGTGCTCTTACCCGCTGAACCATCTCACCAGCCCCGTAATAACTATTTTTAAGATTTATTTATTTATGTATATGAGTATACTGTAGAGAACATCAGACTCCATTACAGACATCTGTGAGCCACCATGTGGTTGCTGGGAATTGAACTCAGGACCTCTGGAAGAGCAGTCAGCACTCTTAACCGCTGAGTTATCTCTCTAGCCAGTGTAAAAACTATTTAAAGAGGAAGTTCTGCATGCCATGTAAGTGAAATTTAATAAAGAGGCCATTCTTTTCTCTCCTTTCTTCTCCAGTCCCACTTCAGAAGAGACATGCATATAAATGTGAAGTTGAGAATAGAGAGGAAAGAGGTGTGTATACGGTGGAGTAGGGAAAAATACTAGATAACTCGATGCACTCCTGATTCTATCTATCCATCCACCAGAGAATGACAGGTCCATGTGACGATTTTACAGGTAAAATTCACAACGCTATGGAGTCAGGGTATAGCAACAAAGATTGAACCAAGAAACACAACTATAAAGGCACATGCCTTTAGTCATAGCACTCAGAAGGCAGAGACAGGCAGATATCTGTGAGTTTGAGGCCAGCCTGGTTTACAAAGTGAATTTCAGGACAGTCAGGACTGTTACACAGAGAAACCTTGTCAGTCTTGAATATCAAAATCAAAATCAAAAAGAAAAAAAGAAAAAAGAAACACAACCAATTAAAAAACAGAAAGTAATGAACCCTTCCCTATGCCCTAGTACCACAAAGCTAGCAGTAAGTAGGTCTGAAAGTCATATATCCAATTAACCTATCCTTTTTATGTGCATGTGTTTAAAACACGTGAAAGTATGCAGAGTATTAGTAACTCTATGGATCTCTAAACATCTAAAGAACTTGCTAAATGTCAGTGATCACAAATGGTAGCCTCAACAGATATGAGCTACCTTCTACCTACTGCTTCTGGTGAGTTACTACAGTATCTTTTCCTAGTCTACAGGCATTATCCCCTTTAAAGTTTAACTTCCTTTTAAAACTGTAATCTTAATTCTTGCAAAGGTACCTTTATAGAAAAGCTTAGGTGGAAGAACAAAAACTATAAAGTAAAATCAAGTGGGTTGTTGTACACATATAATCCCAGCTCTCAGAAAGCGGAGGGAGGAGGAGTCATGAGATTTAGCCCAGCCTGGACTTTGTAGCAAAACTCTATCTTCAGAAATAAACAAACATATCAAAACTGTATGACTAAAGGGAAAAACTAATGAGCTATTACCTTGAGGTCAACAACAATAGACAGCTTTTGTCTTAATATCAGCTTATCGATCTTCATAACTTCAAGAAAAGTAGCTATTGATCTATCACATCTCAGAACACTGTACTAGCTTCAAGTCATATTTACGTCTTAATCAAACCCTGAGGTTGAAGAGAGGCGCTTGAAGGCTCCAGACATAAATGATAGAGTCAGAAATGCTAATTACCCTAGTTTGATCAATACATGCTCTACACAACTGAAATATCACACTTGGCCCCATAAATATGTACAATTAGTACCTACTAATAGACAAGTTGATATTATTAGGAAAGGATAAACAGCACAGAGAGAAAGAAGGCTTTCAATATAAGGTATCAAGTCTCAGAAAGTATCCACAAGAACTGCACACATTTCTATCAGTGTGCACTTACAACTAAGTGACAGTTATCCATTACTAATACACACATTTTATGGAGAAGCATCTATTACATTTATTCAGGAATTTGCTTATTATAGAAATTTAGCTCAATTTTTTGTTGTAATTACAATTAAATCTTTGATTTAAGGAATGAATAAGAAACTAGAAAAATAATATCATTATCTAAGGAAAATAAGGAGGGCTTTGTCTCAAGGAAAAGAAACAATACACTTGATTAAAAATCATTGCTGTTGCAATTCATAAGGATTAATTAAGTTTTATTTACTGCCATTCTTTCTTTCTCCAGTACTGAGGCTAAAACCCAGGACCTTGCACATGTGAGATAAGAATTTTTTCTACCTCTGAGCCACATCCCCAGTCCTGCCATTCTTCTAAAATCATCAAGCATTTTCAATTCATTAGCATTAGGAGTCATGAACACTAGGGGGAAATTTACAAAATCAAATCCATTTGTTCTTTATGCACTGAATTAAAGATCACCAAGGTAGTCTTCAATTAAAGACAATTTTAAAAGTTTCTAAAAATGGATAGGAGAAATTAAGTTTTGGGTCTACCTGAGTTGGTGACAGCCATTTGCCACTAAGTGTGAATGAAGGTGGGGAGGAGGATGGATAATCTGGTGGCAGTTCAAAGTTCAGCACAAGTGGTGGCAGAAAGCAAATGGTGTATTCAAAGCCACTATTCTGGAGAGACTCATTTGAATTGCCTGAACCAAAAACAAAAATCAGAAAGGATCAGTTGACCAACACTGGAGTGTCCCAAACTACCGAGCAGTGCTCAGCCCTGATGCTGTAGTCAAGGGGACAAAACCCTCCCAAAGCACTGTCCATCCTTAAGGTTAAGCTCCTATTCTCTGCCTTCAAAAACAAACAAACCAGCACCTTTTAAGCCCTTGAAAAATCTACTTAGGTGTCCTGTACTGTATAAAGCCACACAACTCATTCTTGTAAACACTTCCTGGTACAATTCCTAACACTAAGGACAAAGTCGTTAACAATGTTTGTTTAACTGTTGATTTATAGTAGACAAAGACACAATCTAGAGAAAAAGACATTTATTTCTATGAGACAACTACAACTTACTAAGACCAGCACATGCCAACTAGTTATGAATCGGTTGGGGAAGTTTGTGCCAACAAAATAGTATCAGGCTTGAGGACAAAACACAGCACACAACACAGCCACAGGCTCATCTAAGTGATCTCAGCTTCTAGAGAAACATTGTGAGGAAATGTGCATCAAGATCGCTGCAAAGGAACCACAGTTTTGATTTTCTCCAATAAAAGGAGGCAGAGTAACAGCATGTCCCACGCCTGTCCCACGCCTGTCCCACGCCTGTCCCACCCCTGTCCCACACCTGCAGCCCTGATTCTAGAAATCAAGCAGAAATCAACCATGTGGCACCCCAGGGAGCTCCAAGACCCTTTGCAGCGACACATTACTATCTGCTTTCTTTTATTTTCTCTGATCATCAACGCCTGTACTGATCAACTACTAATCAGAAGATTAGCTGCATAAAATATACAGGATATCTCAATTCAATGGCCAAAAAAGCAGGATCAAATGGAAAACTTTTACACCCCTCCCCCAGTTTTCTTTTAAAACAGAAAATATACTAAATCTGTGCCACTAATACTTATCAATAATCCCTTAGGACTATAGACACAAACGACAAGTATAAGAAATTGAGAATAATTTCTATTTAGAAAAAGCTATGTTAAGGTATTAACTAAATAAATAAAATATCCAATTAAAAAAAAAGATATTATTATTAACTAACCGCTCACGAATATCTTGAAATTCTGTGGCAGATCCAAATAGATCCTGGTTTCTCCTCCTTGGACAGACTCAGCTTTTCTAAACTCATCCGCATCATAAATACTCGCCAGGGCCAGTAGTTCATCCTCCTGGGCTTCCAGGTCTTCTGCCGACATTGAACTTGCTGATGATTGAAGACAATCATTCAAATCAGTTAACAAAAGAATGAACAATGGGAGAAGTTTCATGGTATATAAAACTTCCTCACAAACAACTGCAAAGGGCTTAGCCATACTCTTTTCTACAGACTCCCCAGGCACTCCAGAGCTAACAGCTGGTCCGCTGTGTGCTTAATGTCTAATCCAGGAAGACAACTTTGCCTTGCTTCCTACAACTACTTTCTGAAACTGAAATGGAGTCTGAAACAAAAGCAACAGACAGTCTGCATCCTAAAAGATGCTGCTACAAAATCTGCACAGCGTTTAAATGACTCCATTTTCTTTCTTCTCATTTTTTTTTCTGAAATATCTGAAACAATTCTGTTTTTTTTTAAAAAAAATACTGCTTTTCCCCAGCAGTTAAGCTCCGCTTAAGCTTAGCCCTGTCTAAAGCACAGACATGTTCCATTTTAGGTCACGTAGTACCTGTTAGTAACAACCAGGAGAAAAGGATATTAATGCTGCTGCAATCTGTATTTCACTTTGGCTTGGAATTTGTGCAAATCCCATTTATTTTCTAGCCAGTGAAGTTAGACTGATGCTGGATAAGAAACCAAGATGTGGGATTTGCATCCGATATACTACAGAAATCCTGCCATCTGCAAAAAAGAAACAGGGAAGATGTGTGATGATCCTTTCCAGATCCAAGTTCCCTATCTGTACTATCATGACTTCAGCCAAACACTCTATCTACCACACCAACTCTAATCCACAGGTAGTATTACTCTCCCAGAACAGACTGAGTCACATGGTTACAGGGCAACTGCATGTTCCCCAGTAATATCACCTTATCAGACTGCCCTCAGACCTGTAACTGAGGTGGTTATAAGAAGTGACAGCATGCCCAACAAGTATCTTAAATTTGTTTTTTTGCTTTCTCCCTCTTTCTTCTACTTCTGTTCCTTTGTTTCCTATCCCCTCTGGCTTTAATTCTTACCTGCTAATAAATTAGCCTCGAAAGTGACATAGTTAACTCTGAAGGTAGAATAACATTTTAAAACAGAACCCGGGCATACATACATGGAATGGAAGATTTACTCAATGTTTACAGCCAGGCCTCCATGACTGAGGCTCTAGTGGGAGAATGACCTCTAAATTGGAGTTTAGTTTTAGAGAAGTGTGGTCCATAGGTGGGCTATGGAATGTGAGGAACATCTTGAAATTATGTGTAAACATGTTACATAAAACTTTAATTTTGAAACCATGTTTTCAGAAATGATTCTCAAATAAGTCATACCATAATTAGTATCATAATTAGTTTATGCTTATAAAACACCAATGTGTATGGTACTAAGTACAATCACATGACCTTACTGAATTTATAACAATCTGACCATAAACTAGCACTTGTTGAGGGCAAGATTAAGCTTTTTGTTGCATTGTAAACAAAGAATTTTCAGATACGAGAGATGTATTTATTGAGTTCATGGTTTTAGGTTAGCATCAGAATCTCCTGAGGAAACTGTTTTTTGAAATTCCACTACCCAGGTGGGTTGGTGGGGCACGCCTTTAATCCCAGCACCTGGGAGGCAGAGGACGGTGCATCTCTGAGCTTGAGGCCAGCCTGGTCTACAGAGCAAGTTCCAGAACAGCTAAGGCTACACAGAAAAACCCTGTCTTGAAAAAACAAACAACAATAGCAAAATTCTAATTCCCAGGCCATATTAAAGATCAATTAAGTCAGGCCTCTATTTCCCATCTGCTTTGGCTTTTATTCTCATCTGCTCATAAATTAACCTTGCAGGTGACATAGCTCTAAAGGCAGGAAAACATCTTAAAACAATAATGGGTTTAGCTTCCCATTCTGTAGAAATCAGCTATAAGGTTTCACTGCATCCTTTTCATACATAATTTGCTTCTGTTCAAATTCCTCTCCATTTAGCCTTGAATTCCTAGGCAGGCAGTGGTGGCATATACCTTTAATCCCAGTACCCAGGCGCACAGGTTGGCAGATCTCTGTGAGTTCCAGCCTGGTCTACAGAGCGAGTTCTAGGACAGCCAGGGTTACAAAAAGAAACCCTGTCTTGAAAAAGCAAAACCAAAACCAAACCAAAACAAAAACTCAAAATGAAAAAAATTCCTCCCCTGTGTTGCCATCCTGTTTTGTACCCATCCCCCTTTAGCAGCCCCTCCCCTTTCAGCATTCACATCACATGTGTTCTATTATTCCCCCCTCCCTTCCTGAAAATCTCTATTTCCCCTCTCAGTCTTTCTAATTGCATAACCTATCCTCACAATCTCTCTCTCTCTCTCTCTCTCTCTCTCTCTCTCTCTCTCTCTCTCACACACACACACACACACACACACACACACACACACCAGAACACTTCATGAGTTTGCATGTCATTCTGTCACAAGGCCTTGCTAATCTATCATTTCAATTTACTGAAATTGAAATGTGCATCCAGAGAAAGCATAATTCTAGATTTCCAAGAAGTACAGAACTAGGCCGATAATCCTTACTCCAAAATACACCCCTTTTTGACAGTCCCCTCATCCTACCTGGCCCCCGCTCAACCAAAAGACTGGGTCCAGGTGGCCCTTAATTCACGTTGCTAGCTTTCACTTCCTCTGAATCCATCCACTTAACCTTTGGGGGCAACTTCTAAAGTCCCACCTCCACATAATAGTTTCCCAGCAGATACTGTCTTCTTTAAAAAAAAAGAACCTTGCACTTCCTTTCCTACTAGCCTGCATTCGTCCTTTACGTAACAAGCCCACGTCTCTTCCATCTACCTATTATCTTAGCATCAAGCCATGCCCTGGACACTGAGAAAATACCTCGAGTAAAATGCAATGCGCAGGAATGAAGGACCAGGGGCACAGCAGTCAGTGATCACTTCGCCACATTCCACTCCTAGAAGGAAGTTGGGACGGTTGTCACAGTAACACTGGTAAGAACAGTAACAATTAGTAAGTTCTTACCGGTGTCAGGCACTGGGCTAAGCCCTTTCGGTGCACTAACTGACGCTAGACGCCACAACCACCTGAAGCAAGTCTTAGTACTACTTCACTAATCAAAACTAGACAGATGTCAGCCTGGGCTCTTCTCTGGACTGTCTCTGGGCATAAAACGCGTAACGTCTTCACCTGTAAGCCGGGAACAAGGATAAACCCTAGCAGCATCAGACAAAATTTAATTAGGCTACTGTTGCAAACCGGAAGCCACTCCAGCAGGACGCGAAGCCCCTCCTCCGCCGGTTTTCCTAGCTTGGGAAAATCCGATTCATCTTCCCGGCCACTCCCTGCAGGCTCAGGCGCTGGCGCTGGGGTCAACCCGGGTGTCGCCCCGCCGTCTGCCAATCGCCATGCAGACGTGTTTGGACGCCGCCCCAGCAACAGCGGACAGGATCGGGCAGGGCTACAGGTCCGGGGCTAGCAACGGCGCGGAGGAACGGTCCCCGGGGCGTGCCAGAGGCGCAGGGCCCATCCGCCCCGCCCTGTCCCCTCGGCGCCCACGGAGCCGAGCCGCCCGGCTCTTTCCCCGAGCAGGAGAGCCGGGTGTCCACAGGGCAAGCCCGGCCTCTCGGCTCTGCCTCGCGCGCTCACAGCGCCTCCCCGCCGTACCTTCCGGCCGCTGGGCCGAGCGGGGCCCTAAAGTTCCGCAGGATGCCCTTGACTGGGCCTCGGCAGACGCTTGCCGGCCAGGCCTGCAGACCAGCCGCAGCACCTGAGCACCGCCTCTTCCGTCTCCAGAACTGTCAGCTGAGAGGGGCCGATGCCGGCGGGAGGGTGGGCTCTGCGCAGCCGCCGTCAGTGCGGCTGGCTCCTGCGCGCCCTCTACAGGCCGTGGCCCCTCGCTGCAGGCGCCTCCACCTACCGTATGTGCAAGCTTCCAACCCTCAAATTTGTACAAATGCAGGTTCTGAATAGCGAGAGTTTTTAACCAATCCCTTAACGTGAACCTGAAGCAACGGTCTATCTAAGGGCAAAGACTCCCTTAAATAGTCAATCCCAGACCTGGGATTCACACTTTGAGGTGAATGCTGCATCCATCGTCCCATGTTTCCCTTAATAACACATTAACTCACTGCGTTTATTAACTGCTGCATTTATTAAGGCTTCAAGTACTGTACTTAGAGCTATATGTACATTTTCCTGCTCTTTTCCAAAGTCCTATTATTCGGGTTCTGTTTGCTAGTCTCTTTTACATAGGAAATTGAAACTCAGCCTCAACACGTTATTAAAAGCCACAATGATTATTGACATAATTAGCCGGATTTAAAATTACATCTCGCCGGGCAGTGGTGGCACGCCTCTAATTCCAGCACTCGGGAGGCAGAGGCAGGCAGATTTCTGAGTTCGAGGCCAGCCTGGTCTACAGAGTGAGTTCCAGGACAGCCAGGGCAATACAGAGAAACCCTGTCTCAAAAAACCAAAATAAATAAATAAATAAATAAATAAATAAATAAAATAAAAAGAACTCAAAGAAGACATAGTTTCTTTTTTCTTTTCTTTTTGGTTTTTCAAGACAGGGTTTCTCTGTGTAGCCCTGGCTGTCCTGGAACTCACTTTGTAGACCAGGTTGGCCTCGAACTCAGAAATTTGCCTGCCTCTGTCTCCTGAGTGCTGGGAAAGACATAGTTTTAAGAAACATAAATTGGATTTATAAAAATTAGAAATATTGAGGGGGGTGGGATTGGGGGGTTTCCAGAGGGGAGACCTGGAAAGGGGATAACATTTGAAATGCAACTAAAGAAAATATCCAATAAAAGAAAGGCTTCAATGCTGTTAGGACAGATGTGGCGAGGAGAAGAAACACAAGACTGCTGCATGCATCTAAAAATACTAAAACAGAAAGAAAAATGCCTGCTTTGACAATTTTTCTAAGACATCATGTATTTATTTACCCATTCTTAGTTAAGCAAGGAATGGTTTCAATCGAAAATATCCTCCCTGTTAACAGGTTAAAACATGATCAACAGTTAAATAAACTATCATGAGCCTGTGGGGGGAAAATTAGAAATGTTTGTGTTTCAACGAACCCTACTAAGGAAGTAAAAAGACAACACACACTATAGCCGGGCGTGGTGGCACACGCCTTTGATCCTAGCACTCGGGAGGCAGAGGCAGGTGGATTTCTGAGTTCGAGGCCAGCCTGGTCTACAGAGTGAGTTCCAGGGCAGCCAGGGCTACACAGAGAAACCCTGTCTCAAAAAAAAAAAAAAAAGAAAAGAAAAAAGAAAATTTGGCTGGTTCTCAGAATAAATATCTCAAAATAAAGTTAAAAAATACTCAATAATTCTACTCTTAGGTATAATACTCAGGAGAACTAAAAACTATATTTGCATAAATATTTGATTATAAATATAAATGTACATAGCAGCAATATGTACAAGAACTAAAAAATGGAAATCCAAAACTCCATCAACGAATGAGTAGAATGTGGTATATCCAACAATAGAATATTACTCAGCAATTAAAAACAATATACAAATACATGCTCCAACATGAATGAACCTGGAAAACATTATGCCAAGTGAAAGAAGTCAGATATAAAAGGCAACATTTTATATTTTCCCATTTACATAAAATGTCTGTAGTAAGCAAAGTGGTAGCAAGTAGGTCAGTGGTTATCAGGAAGGTTATGGGATGTAACCATTAGTATTTTTGAGGAATAGAACAATGTAGAATTAGCAGTAACCATTGTACAATTTGGTGGATGTATTAGACACCACCGATTGTATATTTTTTTAAAGAGTTAACTTGTTAGTACAGGTGAATTGTATCTTGATTAAACAAGAGGGAACTTATATAGCGTTGATATGTGACATTTAAACAGAATACAGAAATGTTTTACTTCTGGGAACCATCAAGCTAGTGTGCTTCAAATGATCTAATAAGCTCCCGTTCTCATTCTGTATCCTTCCCCCCGGACACCATCCCCAACCCCTAGAAAAGCAGATTACAGATCTGGGACTCTAGGCCAAGCATATAAGAATCTTCAGGTCTTAGCCAAGTGAGATACCCTGGAAGAGATACCAAATGAAATACATACCCTTTAAAGATGCAAAGGGAGAAAAGAGACCCTCCTATGAAACCAAATACCTCAAGATCTCTCAGATGTAAAGAGCAAAGGGGTTCAAGAATCACCTCAAGAGAGTCTCAAGGTTGGAGCTAGGGGTAAATTGTGACATCATGCCATGACCTCACACTGGAGGTCACAGCACAGCACTGAGAGGAAGGGAGTGTTTCAAAGCAGAGTTAATAATTTGATGGCAATTAAAAGCAAATTAAAAGATTTAGACTGTAGTTTTGAGAAAGAGATTGGCTAGACCTCTTTAATAAACTTGTCATTAGACTCCATGAAAACAGCAGGTTTTTCTCTCTGGTTTCACATGCCTGGCTAAATTTTCAGACTGAACTTTTCCCTTGTATCTAACTTTCTATTAAGTATTTTATATACCTTATCTCATTTAAAAGCTCAGGACCCCATGACTTAGGTAATTTTGCCTCCCTGTTTTGTAAAGGAAGGAATGGTATTACCAGGAAGAAGCGATCTTTCCAATACTGCTACAGTGATGCAGCCAAGATGAGGACAGATTCCTCATGGTCTGACTCTTCTGTAGCATGTGAGAGGATTAGAATTTGCTGCAATAAATAATGCAGAGGAAGACATAGTTCCTCCCCAAAGCTGTAAAATCGAAAGGTCTTGTGGACGTTAGCTTCTACCTTTATGACATAATGAAGCCAGGCTTGGTGGCACATGCCTATAATCCCAGCATTTAGGAGGCTCAGGCAAGAGGCTTCCTATGAGTCTGAGGCTAGCCTGTGCTACATAGTGAAATGAATCCCAGTTTGTATGGCCTATAGAATAAAACCCTATCGACAGGGGTGGGGGGAGGGGGTTGCTATCAGAATGTAAAGTGAATAAATAAATAAAACAAAACAAAACAAAAGACCCTATCTCCTAAATAAATATCTAAATAAATAAATAGGTTTATAGGATAATGATAGGTAAGAGTAAGAAGTCAGTGGAAGAGATCTAACTCCATCCTCTGTCCACGGATAAGGGGCTCGGGTGTGGAAGATTGGAGCATGTAGCTAAGCAGATGAGTAGACCCAGACCATGAGTAGAGTGGGCATGAGTCATTCAGTGGGATGGTTACTACAGAAGTCAACAGACTTTGCACACTCATCGCCCTCCACTGGGCCTCAAGGAACTCACTTCCCAGGCATACAGCCTCCTTTTCAGAGACTGCTATCCACAAGCACCCCTGAATCAGACCCTTTATGCTTAGAGACAACAGCAGTGTGGAAAAATAAGTTCTGCCCAGTCCCTGAAGAATACTGGAGATGGTGAGCCCTGCCTAGCACAGACATACCATTAACTTTTGAATTTTTATTTTTTTTAAGTTCTGGGACTCGAACCCAGGGACTTACATATATTAGGGCAGCATTCTATCACTACTCTATCCCACTGTGGTGGTTTAAGTATCCCTCTTAGTATAGTTTAAGGCATTTGAACAGTTGGTCCCTAGCTGTTGGCCCTGTTTGGGGGAAGTTTAGGTTGTGTGGCCTGGCTGAAGGAAGTGTGTCACTGGGGGTGGGCTTTAAAACTAAAGAGCCTTACCTGTTTCCAGTCTGTTCTCTTCACTCAGACTTGCACCTCAAGATGCACACTCCCAGCTTCCTGGTTCTGCCACTTGCTCCCATGCTCTCAGACGTGATGGACTCTTAGACCTCTGAAATCACAAATCATAAGTCCAAATGAACTTTCTTCTACAAGTTGCCTTGGTCGTAGTGTTTCATCATAGCAATAGAAACTAAGATAGATATTAGTACCAGATAGTGGGCTGTTACTGTGAAGAACCTGACCCTTTTTTTTTTTTTTTTTTTGAGGAATGTGGAAGACTAGTAAAGTGGTTGCATGCTATAAGCAGAGTGTAATGAGCTGCCTTGGGATCTTGTAAGAGAGTGCTGAAAGCAATGAGTTCTGTGGAGACTCAGTTCAAGAGGTTTTAGAAGGGAATAATATGAGCAGTTGTGCTAGGGGCCATTCCTGTGATAGTTTAACAAAGCATGTGGCTGCCTTCTGCCCTTGTCCTAAGAACTTGCCTGAGGCTAAATAAGCAGCTACAGACTCATTTCTTCGGTGAAGACAAGTTCAAGGCGGTATACTATTTAATCTGTGGTATACTATTTAATACTTTTTTGTTCCCATCATTATGTAATCTATTTAATCTACTTAACCTTCTTATTGACTTCTATACAGGTCTACAAACAAAAAACAAAAACAAAACAACAACAACAAAAATGAGGCAGAGAGAAATACAAAGTGCACAGTTTGAAGAGAACTCAGGAGACTCAGCTATGTCTGAGGCTTGTACTGAAAGAGGCGAAGGGATTAGGAGAGGCCTCAGGGTCTGCAGTGGAATGAGGGGATGGCACCCTCAGGGCAAAGCCATACCCAACTAAGCATCTAACATGCACAAGAACCTGAGTCCTTTTTCTGCTCCTAAAACACAGCTGAACAAAAAAACTGCCTATGTGATTCAAGGGGGCAAGGACCATCCACGCTGGCAACTGACCTTAGCAATGTCTGTGTGAGTCTGCCTTTAGAGGCACAAAAGATGCCAGAGTGGAGGGATTGTGTTTTTCCATTCGTTAGAAAGTCAACTAAGACACCCAGTGGCTCTCACCATTGACACAGCTTTGCCACTGTGTTATCTGTTCACCATGTAGATTTTAAGGGAATCTGAAAACTTGACTGTTATTTTTTTCATGGAGGTTTCATCCTAAAAACAAAATGAAACAAACCAATGATAAGTTGATAGGCAAAAGCATGCAAATAACCCTGTAATGAATAGTTAACAGAATCCTAACCATGCACGAGGTCCTGCTGGAAGAAGCTGTGTACTGATTGAGCTAAACGTACAGCAGTTCAACACACGTCATCGCCATGATCGTCATCATCAACCTAGCTGTCACCATCCCTATCTTATTAGTTTTTTAAGTTTTTGATTAAGCGAGTGTGTGTGTGTGAAAGTATATGCACATAAGTACATACGGATGAGACCAGAGGCATCAGGTCCCCTTAGAACTGAAGCTACAGGTGAATGTGGGACAGCTAACATGGGTGTGGGGAGCCAAACTCAGGTCTGCTACGAGAACAGAATATGTTCCTAATCGCTAAGAGATGTCTTCAGCCCCTTCACCCTGTTTTAAAACTGAGAGTTGTTGTTGTTGTTGTTGTTGTTGTTGTTGTTGAGCCTAGGACTGAACCCAGAGCTAAACTCCAAGTCCCAAAGCTGAGGAATTGACTATGGAGAAAGTTATTAGTTTACCATTGTCTCTGTCAGGGTAAATAACAGAGCAAAGCCATGATCCTGGACAGTTAAGAGTCCTGAGCCTGGGCTGGTGAGATGGCTCAGCAGGTAAGAGCACCGACTGCTCTTCCAAAGGTCCCGAGTTCAAATCCCAGCAACCACATGGTGGCTCACAACCATCCGTAACAAGATCTGATGCCCTCTTCTGGAGTGTCTGAAGTCAGCTACAGTGTACTTACATATAATAAATAAATAAATCTTCAAAAAAAAAAAAAAAAAAAGAGTCCTAAGCCTGCCTCCTATCTCTAGTGCCATGCTTGGACCAACTCAACACTTTTCACAGATGAAGTGCTCAATTGGGTCTGTAAGGAATAATGGTCAGATCATTGGTGTGACTGGCTTCCTGGATCAGTGCAGTCCAAACAATCCGGTGGGTCATCACAGGATGACCTAAAGACAGACCTCTACAGAGGCTTCAGGTGGCTGACAGCACGGAGTATTTCCTGCACCTTTGATACAAGATAAAATCTGATTACAATAATAGGCACAGAATGGTCCTGTTTATACTTGCAACCTGGCATTTTATTATTATTCCCTTGAATCAGAGTGAAAAGAGTTTTGTAACCTCAAGGTAGCATGGTTCTGTGGAGAGGAAGGAGGGTGAGGTTTAGCAGCAGCTGCCATCATAAATCAGTGTGTGGCAGTTTCTCTCAGAGCTCCAGGCTCAACTCCTAGCTGTCAAAAACTTGTAAAGGGAAGCCCCATGAGAATTTATGTAACGATGGGAAGGCTCATTTTCCTTCCTGCAAGAGCCTTTTTGGAGCATGGAGAGGATTAAGCGGACTAGATTCTATATGAAGAAGAAGAAGAAGAAGAAGAAGAAGAAGAAGAAGAAGAAGAAGAAGAAGAAGAAGAAGAAGAAGAAGAAGAAGAAGAAGAAGAGAAACAAAACAAAAAAAAAAACAACCCTGAGTTCAGACAGAGGGAAAATGTGGGTCAACTTGAGCTATTTCCCTTGCCCCCTAAAAATTGACCTTGTAAACAGAGAAGAACATGCTGAATTCCATCAAATAAATGAATGATTGGGTGACTGAATGATTTAACGACTGAGTGGGATCCAGGCTTCCTCTGGGCTGGTTCTTTCAGTGTGGGAACAGTTCGATCCCAGACTGACCCAGAAATGCTGAGTGTATAACAGGGCCAACCAACAGAGTCAGCTTATGAATATTCATGTGCAGATGATGCTCCCCATCAATGTATTTGATTTTTATGTTTACTGATACATTTTCTAATTCACTGTGTAGACCAGAATTTGGGGGCTGGGGGGTAGGGGTTGCTGGGGGGGGCAGGAAGAAAGTTGTGCTAAAGGCAAATATTATTTTGGGGCAGATCTGTTGAGTAAAAATACTTAAAGCAAAAAACATGTTCACTGTTTATCTAAGATTCAGATCTAACTGGGCAACCTGTATTTTTCCTATGTCACATCCGGCCATCTGTATCTGAGCCAATAGTGCTCAGAGGGCTGAGGACAGTAGCTGGGGGGCATGCTACACCTGGGAGCCATAAGGAAGTAGAGCCAAAAGTGGAGTCTAAGAAGCAGAGTGTAGAAACAGAGCCAGGTGGCCACAGAGGTCAGAAAAGCAGAGAGACACAGGCATGGGGAGTAAGGTGACCTGGAGGATGCTGATAGGGAAACATCGTCACTTCCTGGTGATGCTATGGAGTTGATGGTAGAAGTTGGCTCTATAAGGCTGCTGGTGCTTCTGAGAGACTAACCAGAGTTCCCAGTATGGCTTGGGTGGAGATTGGGTGCATGCAGAATCACCTATAGACTATCAATATTGAAGTCTATAAACCAGGTGCAGAGACACATGACCCGGGAGAAGAGGCAGGAAGACCAGAGTTCCAGCTTGATTGAGCTACTGAGAGCCTGCCTCAAATGGTAACACCAACAATGACAACACAAACAAACAGAACTGAAACAAGTCAATGAAGCGGGCAGTGGTGGCCGAAGCCTTTTGTCCTAGCTCTTGGGAGGTGGAGGCAGGCACAGTTAATCAGGTCAGTCTGGAGTTCCAGAGCAGGTAGGCTGCACAGAGGAACTCTGGAGAATCCAAAAAAAAAAAAAAAAAAAAAAAAAGGAGGAAGGGAGAGAGAGAGAGAGAGAGAGAAATAAATTAGTGCCTTCCCTCTCTGGAAACTGGGATGAGAGAGAGAGCTTCTAGAAAGAGTGGTAATTGAGCTAGGAATCAGTCACCCTTGGCAGACTAGGAGAGGAGAAATATGAATTTTCTTATCCCGCCTCTGGCATTTCGCAAAGCTTTCCAATTCACTCCCCAGGTGGGGACCCTTTGAGGGCTATCGCTCTTTTCTAAGACAGAACACCTTTTCCGTTTCTCAAAAAGTCCTATATCTTGGCAAGTTTCTCCTCGAAAAGTCCATTTTTCTTCCTGTACTTGTCTAGAAAGAGAAGCCATGATGTGAGAGTTGACATTTGTCACCTGTCCTAGTAAAGTCCGAAAGCGCCACGCCAGGAGTAAGTGATCCAGAATACCAGAATAACAAAGATGAGTCTCCTAACCAAGACTCCTGGCTCTCACTTCAGCAAGGTCCACCCAGCCACCGTTGTGAGTGGAATGATCCTGAGGGCGGTGCTTCCAGACCTCTTTGGAGCTGGCTTGGAGAGCAGTCTCAGGACGAGGGCCAGACCAGAATGTCTATACTGAGTGGGTGGGCTTAGCCTTTCTCTAGCTGTCCTGTCAGTCAAGGTTGTATCTTACCAGTGTGAGCCCTGGGGGTTCCAAGTGCTCTGAAAAGATCCTCTGGTTCTCACCCTCCTCATTTTGCCTCTCAGCTCCTCGCTGTAGACAAGGGTTCACCTCAAGGCTCCGAGTCAGAAAAGACATCAAGCCCCAGCCTTAACTGACCCTCATCTTAGAATCCGTAGACCCAAAGGAGGCTGTGCGCAGCTATTTTAAAGCTATTTCGGCTACTACCTCTGCTCCTTCCAAACTTTTTCCCAAATTCAAGGAAATGAAGTCTTTCTGGACAAACTCCAGTGACAGCTCATCCTCTGCCAGCGCTGCTAAAGGTCAGCTTCACCCAGAAGAAGGAAGGAAAGAAAAGGACAAAATGGAGGCCGTGTTCCCAGAGACAATCACTGGGAATAGTCTGACATCTTGTTTCATAAACCTTTGGGACTTTCAAGGGGTGGCTTCGCATCATGTTACCAATGCCAATAAAACAAACACATAATAACAGTTTAAAACAAACAACAACAACAACAAAAAAAAAAACCAAAACTACACATACAACATGTCTTTAATGCCAGCACTTGGGAGGCAGAGGCAGTCCGGTCTCTGAGTCTGAGGCCAACCTGGTCTACAGAGTGTGTTTCAGGACAGTCAGGTCTATACAGAGAAACATTGTCTAGAAAAAACAAACAGCAACAACAAAATCACATATAACATGCTGTAGCATGCATCTGTAACCTCAATACTCAGGAGGTGGAGGTAGGAACAGGAATTCAAGGTCATCCCTTGCTTTATGGAGAGTTCAAGGCTAAACTAAGCTTTATGAAACCCTGTCTTAAAAAAGGACCCCCAAACCAAACCAAAACATTAACAGCAAAACACATGTGCAATACACATTCAAAGTCTCATGATGTGAGTCCATTTTTTTTTTTGTAGTTGGGGTCATAACACACATGTGCATGCATGAGCACACACATTTATTATATATAATTTTATAGAGCATTACTATATATTCACAGCCATCTCTGTTCAAGAATACAAATAACACATAAAATCATGAACTCCATTCCTCTGGGCACTAGTTATCTTTTGCTGTTGTTGCTATATTGAGACAGGGTCACATGTAACCCAGGCTGGCCTTCAACTTGCTATGTAGCCAAGAATAACATCGAATTCCTGATCGTTTTGCCTCTACCCCCCAACTGCTGGCATAACCCTCATGTACCACCACACCCAGGCTGGGTCATCTATTAGGAGATGTGTTATTGTTTGTGCTATCTTTTCTGGTTATGTTATTCTGTTCAGCATAGCTCTATGAACCCACCCTCCGGTGTTAGTGACTGTCCCCTCTGTGCCTCTGCTTTGTTCTCTGCTTTGGCCACCAGATGGCATTCTGGAAACACTGCCAGTTTAGAGACATTTTCTGCATCCAGGTTCTCCCTCCTGCAGACTCTCAGTAGCCTCCCCTCTCTCTGCTACCTTCCCAGGAGCAACTGAAGAGCTTTCTGGAAAGCAGATCTATAGGATCTTGGACAAATTTCCTGTGTTCAGCTTTTTTATTAGCCTGATAACTTGGCTGTGGGTCGAAATGAGAGGACATAAGCAAACCACTCAGGACATAGGCTGGCAAGTCATGGCTGATTTCATCGTTCTTCCCAAAGCTCTTCTCCAGAACAAGTTGTAGGTCCTTTCTGTGGGAACCCAGGCCTTTCACCACCCGGTGACCTGGGTCCTATCTTCATACAGCCTCCAGATGCAGTGCCAGGAACCAGCTTGTTCACTAATGGGGCTCTGCCTAGTCTGCCTCCCTGGGCTGCTTTGCCTTTCTTTTTGGTCTTTCCCTTGCCTTAGTGAACTAACTCCTCCCACCCACCAGGGAGCACCTGCCCTGCCCGAGGCATGGCTGCTGACTCTCTGGCCACAGTCCACAGCCACATTGAGCTCACGTTTTCATCTCCCCTACTTCCGCATTGACTGGAAGACCCTTTGGGGTCACCGTCTCTCCTCTGCCTGGTGAAGGATGAACAGTAGTAGGATGAATAAGGGTCAGACAGTGACGTCATTATGCATGCTGTCATCAGAGGCCAATGAGCACCCACTGTGCTCTGCTCTCTGAGGGGGGCTACGTGGCTCTCTCCTTGTAGGACAGCCTGCCTCTTGCTCATCCAGAGCTAAGATAGACCAGACCAGGGGAGAAAAAAAAAAAAAAAAAAGAACAAAACCAGAAAGGTAAAGGCATAAATGGCTTCATATTTGTGTATGAGCCATTAAACCTGCGAGACGAGAGGAAGGGAATAATGGTCCTGCCTGCTGAGTGCTGTCTGCCAGGCCTGCATGTGAATTGTTTCTTTTTTTTTTTTTTTTTTCAATCCCTACTGTAATCTTATAGATGACAACTCACTGTCAGAAAAGGAAACTGAGACTCAGAGACGCAAGTAACTTGTGCTCTAAGTCTGTGAGGGTTCCAAGGTCCCCAAAGCTGAGTCGCAGGAAATGGTCTATGAACTCAGGACCCTTGCCTTGGCTTAGTGCACTCAGTGAGACCACTCAGCAAACTGCAGGAGGGAAATGCAGGACAGAAGGAAAGAAAGGGCAAAGGGAGGGGGAGGGCGCACACACAGTTAACCCTCAGCCACCCCAACCTGACTGCCCTGGGTCTCCACGCCAACAAGCCCTGAGTGGTGTCTGTGTCCAAATGGGGCATCACTGGCCCCAAGGACTCAGCAACAAGACACCCATCTTTGGGAGGTTGACCTTAATTTCCACACTTTGAAATGCTTTACAGATCTCCAGAATAAAAACCCTACATAGGGCTGGGTCATAAGGCTGGATGAAGCCTGGAGGCAGCATCCTGAGGAGAAAAGCATAAGTCAAGAGGCCATGCAAGCCACCTGCCCCTCCTCTGCCTGAGAGAGAAGTCAACGGGAGGGAGAGGTTTTGGGGTGGGAGTGGAGGCAGGCCGTTAGGACTCTCATAAACAAAAGTGTGGTGAGAAGAATGGCAGGAAAGACAGATGAAAGGGAGAGGAAGGTGTGGGAGAAGGAACCCTGAAAAGGTGAAGAAAGGCTCGGGGTTCCCCAGACAGGGACTCTCAAGTTGGACCAGATGCAGAGAACAATGGATCTCAGGAAGGGAGGGGGAGGGAGCCTTTCAGTCAGATCAGACAGGTCCTTACAGCTTCTAGCAGTGCCACTGACAGCCTAGGTGTCTGTGTGAATAAGAACTACCCCATGGGGCTGGTGAGATGGCTCAGTGGGTAAGAGCACCCAACTGCTCTTCCAAAGGTGCAGAGTTCAAATCCCAGCAACCACATGGTGGCTCACAACATCCTTAACAAGATCTGACTCCCTCTTCTGGAGTGTCTGAAGACAGCTACAGTGTACTTACATATAATAAATAAATAAATAAATAAATAAATTTAAAAAAAAAAAAAAAAGAACTACCCCATGGCTAATGTAAGCTCCAGCCACAGGTGGGATGGGCTGTGGGGCCGACAGTAACTTTACGCTTGGGACCAGCTCAGAAAGGTTAAGTCATTTGTCCCGGCAGACCCAGATGCTGCATTGCAGAGTCAGCATTTGAGCCCATTTTGCTCCTGTGGCATCATCACAGCTGCTTTTCCGAGAGACAAGCATGGGGGCAAAGTTGAGGCTGAGAGTCTAGCAAGTGTAGGAAAAGGGCAGGGGCAGAAGGCAGAAGAATGGGAGAGGAAGGCAAGCAAAAAAGATGAAGTAGGGAGATGGGGAGCCCAACAAGCCCTGGAGGGACATCAGCATAGGTCACGTTCCTTGCTCCCTTGGCTACGCAGTGACTCCTTGTCCCTCATTGGCTGCCTTGCCACATGGACAACACCTTCTCGTCCAGCCTGTCCCAGGAGCCCTGGCCTCATCCTCTTCAGCAACAGGCCTCTGGTCTCACAGGAAATGCTCTTTCTCTAATTGCCATTGAAACTCGCAGCCCTCCCTTTTCCTGTAGGTGGGGTTTCCATAGGAAAAAGCTGCTTCTCTGCTTCCCCAGTCTACTAACTGTTTGGAAGTCAAATCCCTACATCCTGCTTTACTAGGTCAAGTCTCTCTCAGACCGGTACTTGCCCATCACCGCTAAGTGGACCAGCTGGTGCCGCCGCGGAGCAGGAATCTCTTCCAGCAATTTATCTGTTCTGGGACCTCTCAGATCATTTGTCAGGAAGATGGCCTTGCTTGGGAATCCTGCTCCGTACAGCATCTTCTAATTATGGGACAGAGTTGTAACAGCAGGTCTGAAGCAGGAGATCCAGGCTGACCGAGCCACTCAGGAACTACTGGGGACAAGCCCTGCCTTTGAAAAACTCCAGTCCAGCCCACCCGCCGGTAAGCATGATGCTACTTCTGCCATTCCTGCTAGGGCTCTTTGGTCCAGGAAGCTACTTGTTCATTTCAGGGGATTGTCAGGAGGTGGCCACTGTCATGGTGAAATTCCAAGTGACAGAGGAAGTGCCGTCTGGCACAGTGATAGGGAAACTGTCCCAAGAACCAAGAGTGGAGGAGAGGCGTGGGAAGGCAGGCGATGCCTTCCAGATTCTGCAGCTGCCTCAGGCACTGCCGTTTCAGATGAACTCGGAGGACGGCCTGCTCAGCACCTCCAGCCGGCTGGATCGGGAGAAGCTATGTCGGCAGCAAGATCCCTGTCTGGTGTCATTTGATGTGCTTGCCACCGGGGCGTCTGCTCTCATTCATGTGGAGATTCAGGTGCTAGACATCAATGACCACCAGCCACAGTTTCCCAAAGATGAGCAGGAGCTGGAAATCTCTGAGAGTGCCTCTCTGCACACACGAATCCCCTTGGACAGAGCTCTTGACCAAGACACGGGTCCTAACAGCTTATATTCCTACTCCCTGTCTCCCAGTGAACACTTTGCCCTGGATGTTATTGTGGGCCCTGATGAGACCAAACATGCAGAGCTTGTGGTGGTAAAGGAGTTGGACAGGGAAGTTCACTCATATTTTGATCTGGTGCTGACCGCCTATGACAATGGGAATCCCCCTAAGTCAGGAACCAGCGTGGTCAAGGTCAATGTCCTGGATTCCAATGACAATAGCCCAGTATTTGCTGAGAGTTCACTAGCACTAGAAATCCCAGAAGACACTGCCCCTGGTACTCTTCTCATAAACCTGACTGCTACGGATCCCGACCAAGGACCCAATGGGGAGGTAGAGTTCTTCTTTGGCAAGCATGTGTCCCCAGAGGTGATGAACACCTTTGGCATAGATGCTAAGACAGGCCAGATCATTCTGCGCCAAGCCCTAGATTACGAGAAGAACCCTGCCTATGAGGTGGATGTCCAGGCAAGGGATTTGGGTCCCAATTCCATCCCAGGCCATTGCAAAGTTCTCATCAAAGTTCTGGATGTCAATGACAATGCCCCAAGCATCCTCATCACATGGGCCTCCCAGACGTCGCTGGTATCCGAAGATCTTCCCAGGGACAGCTTCATTGCACTTGTCAGTGCAAATGACTTGGACTCAGGAAACAACGGTCTAGTCCACTGTTGGCTGAATCAAGAGCTGGGCCACTTCAGACTGAAAAGGACTAATGGCAACACATATATGCTGCTCACCAATACCACGCTGGACAGAGAGCAGTGGCCCATATATACTCTTACTGTGTTTGCCCAAGACCAAGGACCCCGGCCCTTATCAGCTGAGAAGGAGCTCCAAATTCAGGTCGGTGATGTCAATGATAATGCCCCTGTGTTTGAGAAGAGCCGGTATGAGGTCTCCACTTGGGAAAACAACCCACCCTCTCTTCACCTCATCACGCTCAAAGCGCACGATGCTGACTTGGGCAGTAATGGAAAAGTGTCATACCGTATCAAGGACTCCCCCATTTCTCACTTAGTCATTATTGACTTTGAAACAGGAGAAGTCACTGCTCAGAGGTCACTGGACTATGAGCAGATGGCAGGCTTTGAGTTCCAGGTGATAGCAGAGGACAGAGGGCAACCCCAGCTCGCATCCAGCATCTCGGTGTGGGTTAGCCTCTTGGATGCCAATGACAATGCCCCAGAAGTGATTCAGCCTGTGCTCAGTGAAGGCAAAGCCACCCTTTCCGTGCTTGTAAATGCTTCCACGGGCCACCTTCTGTTGCCCATTGAGAATTCCAGTGGCATGGATCCAGCAAGTACTGGTACACCACCAAAGGCTACCCACAGCCCCTGGTCTTTCCTCTTGGTGACAATTGTGGCAAGGGATGCAGACTCGGGGGCCAATGGGGAACTCTTCTACAGCATTCAAAGTGGCAATGATGCTCATCTCTTTGTCCTCAACCCTTCCTTGGGGCAGCTATTCATTAATGTCACCAATGCCAGCAGCCTCATTGGGAGTCAGTGGGACCTGGGGATAGTGGTAGAAGACCAGGGCAGCCCCTCCTTGCAGACCCAAGTTTCATTGAAGGTCGTGTTTGTCACCAGTGTGGACCACCTAAGGGACTCTGCTCATGAGCCTGGAGTTCTGAGCATGCCAGCACTGGCTTTGATCTGCCTGGCTGTACTGCTGGCCATCTTTGGATTGCTCTTGGCTCTGTTCGTGTCCATCTGCAGGACAGAGAGAAAGGATAACAGGGCCTACAACTGTCGCGAAGCTGAGTCGTCGTACCGCCACCAGCCCAAGAGGCCCCAGAAACAACACATTCAGAAGGCAGATATCCACCTGGTGCCTGTGCTTAGGGCCCACGAAGATGAGACTGATGAAGTCAGGCCATCTCACAAGGATCCCAGTAAGGAGACACTGATGGAGGCAGGCTGGGACTCCTGCCTGCAGGCCCCCTTCCACCTCACACCAACCCTATACAGGACCCTGCGTAACCAAGGCAACCAGGGAGCACTGGCAGAGAGCCAGGAGGTACTGCAAGACACCTTCAACTTTCTCTTTAACCATCCCAGACAGAGGAATGCCTCCCGGGAGAACCTAAACCTTCCTGAGTCCCCACCTGCCCTACGCCAGCCACTTGTAAGGCCTCTGAAGGTGCCTGGCAGCCCCATAGCGAGGGCGACTGGAGACCAAGGCAGTGAGGAGGCCCCACAGAGCCCACCAGCATCCTCTGCAACCCTAAGACGACAGCGGAATCTCAATGGCAAAGTGTCTCCTAGAGAGTCCGGTCCTCATCAGATCCTGAGGAGCCTGGTTCGACTCTCTGTGGCCGCTTTTGCGGAACGGAACCCCTCCGTGGAGGAGCCTGCTGGGGACTCTCCTCCTGTCCAGGTACCTCTGGCGTGGGCAGCACTTTTTCTGGCCAGCCCCCAAAGAATTAGATCACTGAAAGCATTAGACACCCTCGTTTCCCATATTCATCCTTAGACTCACCCAGTACTCGGTGATGCAGAGGTGAAGGGCACAGTGGCCAGGATCACCGTGTGATCCAAGACTAATTAGTTGTCTGTGGGCCTCAGTTTCCCTAGTGGTGAGATGGGTATGTCAGTGAGAAGTATGTGCCTTGGAGAGTTGCCCTGACGACCAGACCAGTTAATTCCTATAATGTGCTAACTCATGCTTGGCAAAGGTAGTGATTAGGAGTAAAAACCTTAGAGTAAGGTTTGCCTAGGTTCAAATCCTGCCTCCACCTCTTCCCACCTGTGGCTCATAGAGAAGTTAACTCAGCTTATCTATTGAAGGTTCTACTTTAGTAGCATGCTTCTCCCGTGTCTGCATTAGAAACAAAATGAATCCATCAATGGCAGCAGTGCCTGGACAGCTGTGTCTGTCTGTCCTGTAGTGCATGCTCAGCAAATGAGTACTATCGCCTCCACAAAACACCTGTCCATCCTGCTGCAAACCTGCTCCGTCTTAGCTAGGTAACCTCCCTGTGAAGGAGTCAGGCCTACTTAGCCACTGCCTTGGGCTCCAGGGGAAGCGCTTGACCTGCCTGAGACTCCAAAGGTCTGTGTGCTGGGCTCACAAAACAACACAGTAGAAACAACCCTTCTAGCTAGGCAGATCCAAGTTCAAACACAGCAGCTTAGAACTGCAGAACAGAGGCAATGACCTTTAACGGTGGAGCCTCACTGTCTTCATCTACAAAATGGTATTGCAAAGCCAAGCTTACTTGGTCGCTACTGCCCTGGAGGGGAGGATTAATGGGATGATGAGTAACTATCCGTTTCCTGCTTTGGGATTTACTAAGCACAGATGGGAGGTTTGCTCAGAGATGGTGCTTAACACATCCCTAGCTGCTTCTCTGACACCCAGAGAGTTTTCTCTGTGCTAGCCTGTGCTGCAGCAGGTTTCTCATGGAGCAAGCACACAGCTTCCTTCCCAGCCCCCTGCCCAGGAAACCACCTGGTGGCTTAGCTAGTCTCCTAGGAATCTTACCCTAGGGCTCCCTGCAAACCCAGAGGAAGCTACAGCCAATGACTTCATTCATTCCCTCCCATTCATCCACCAGTTGTTTTTTGAATGCACTCTTATGCCATGACACTACATGTCACTGGCCATGAAAGTAGAGAGCAGACACTCTGCAACTAGTGATGGATAGAAAGGTACCCACGAGGAGTCAATTGGAGGGAGAGAGAAAGATACCCAATGCCCAGGTCTTTATGACAGTTCAGCTCCTCAGTAAAGTCAGATCTAAGTTCAAGTTCCAGGCCTTGGTGCTGTGAGGACAGTGAACCTCAGCTTCCATCTCTTTAAATATTTGAGATGGTGTCTCTTTCCTGCAACTATGGTGTGGCACAAATGAGATTAGTTGTCACCAGGTAATTACTAAGTGCTACCACAGGCTCTATCAACAAGTGAGTCAGGTACCTCAGCTCACTGAAATATAAGCACCATGTGACCTTAATCTCATTCCTGCACTGCTGAGGACACTGGCTTAGAAGCCAGGAGTAAGTGTCTAGGGCCATGGAGATGGGAGGTGAGGCAGGAACAGATTTAGAATGTGATCCCAAGTCTAACCCCAGAATTTGGGTTCCAGCTATGAAGCGACTCTGAATGCCCGGTTGCAGCACTGGGCATGGCTCTTCCGTTTGGATTTACCTGGGTAAAAGGTAGCAGGTGGCTTCCTTTTAAGGGCTTCTGGGCCTGGTGGGGAGGCAGGATCTACCTGAGGCAGGCTATGGGACCCTGACTCTCCCAAGTCTCAGTGAGACCCCAGTCCTGGCCACAGAGAAGCAGCATTTTTAGGGTCTGCGGGAGAATTCTAGTATCAAGATATCTAATTAACACTGACAATACTGTGGAGATGCGAACCCACTTCAGAGATGAGAGAAGCTGGAGTCTCAGTGGACCTCAAAATCCGCCTGAAGGTCCCCAAGCTAGTGACCACAAGGAGAATGCAGTCTGCCAAGACAAGGTCTACTTCTGCTCTCTCCAGGACCTCAGGGTATAGGGCTGACATCTAGACAATCCCCACTTCTTTCACCTTCTGAAACGTCCATTTTTTCTTCTGGCCCTTAACAGAAGCAGTCTTCTGTTACTGTCTAGACCCCCCAGTCTCTGGCGGACTTCCTGCGGAGCCTTAGGTCTCAGCAAGAGTTCCTGGCACGCAGCCAGAATTCAAAAAAAAAAAAAAAAAAATTGTCGAATTGCCTGAAAGTCAAATTTGGTGACACATGCCTATAGTTACAGCCTTTCAGGAAGCTAAAGAGAGTTCAAGGCTAGCCTGCACAGCATAGTAAGATCCTGTCTCGATGGGCAGAAATGGATAGTTTTCTTCAG
>NC_034604.1:33322862-33331098 GCF_900095145.1 Mus pahari | reverse complement strand
CCCCCGTCTTCCTTGTAAACCATGAACTTCTAGAGACAAAAGGAGAGGGCGTCCCTTTTTTGTTCTTACAAGTCCTACAGAAACACCATACCTGGCACAAATGCTTTTAAATGCATGGCCATTGATTGACAGGGAGAATAAGTGAATTGATGAAATGACACCATTTCTTCTCTATACAATGCTGTCGTCCATACTGCCCACACAAACTGGCCAGAATGCTTGAATACAGTTCAAAGGCAATCTTTATCAAAGTAACAACCATAAGATCAGGAGATACCCTTTTCACCCCGACCCTCGAAGTCCACCAGCCACTCCTGGGAAAGAGCTTGTGGGGATGGTTTCAAGGGTCTCCATGCAATCTCCTTCAGCTGCCCAGGGCTTGCAGTGACAGACAAAGCCAGGAAGCACCCCCCCCCCCCGTCCCTTACTCAGTCCTACAGGTCCATTCCCCCCCCTAACCCCCTATCTGATCACAGAAGCATCTGAAGCCAGAGGAAAAACTATAAAAAGAAAGCACCAGCATTGAGGGAAACATCCGGCGAGGAAGCGTGCAGGGTCGGAATTGTGTGGAGTCAACAGATTTTTCCTGTCTTGTAGCAAATCTCCCAGCTGCTGTCCTTGCTGCATCAGGGCCAATTCCAGCCCAAACCAAACCACCGAGGAAATAAATACTCGGCCAAGCCCGGCAGCAGCAGGTAAGCAGCACGTAGCACCCACAACACAGTCCCCTCTGGGCCCCTAAGCCACTACAGCCTTGGTGATGTGTGGAAGGGTGAGCGCGCCCTAGGAACTCAGCTCTGGGGTTATGAGCAGCAGACAGCACCCATCCCCCGCTCCGGAAGCTCCATCCTGGGGCCACTGTATTTATGATTTTTACAGGTCCCAATGTCACCAAGGAAATTAATTACTTCATCTCTTACCTCTGACTATCTGTCCCCTGATTACTTGATTGGTTTGAAATCTGTACCTTTCCCCTTTCTTTCTCTTGGCCTACTACATCAGGATGTAGATGTGAGGGTGTGGTCCTGGAATTGAAGAGACCTCAAGAAGAGAATCCTACTCCTCACTATACAAGGGAGAAATAGATTTTCTTTCTGCAGGCTCAACTTTTGAGCCTGTGGAAATAAACTGGTAATAGGGCAGTGAACAAGAGACAAGCCTTAAAAATGTTTTAAAATTACTTTACATGTATTTTGCGTATGAGCGGGTGGAAGGGTGTATGTGGAGGATGGAGGACCACATGGAGGTGTTTGCTCTCTGTTTCCATTACGAAGGTACTAAGGATTGAACTCAGGCCATCAGGTTTGGTGACAAGTACCCTTAGCCACTAAGGCATCGATCCACCTCACTGGCCCTATTACAATTTTTTTCAAATCATAATTTTATGTGATACAGAAACCTTTAGATTGAAGGTCCAAAAAGACCCATTTTTAAGATTGGGTTCAGTGCTGCAGGAATACCTATGAAAATATAATTGGATAAGAGGGGAATGAGGAAATGGAAATGTAGACCAAGTGGGGAGCCCCAGCAAGGCCTATCTGTATAGCTTCTTGACTGTTCCACCATGCATTTCTTGCTTCCAGGTATGGGACAGGAGCTTTTTCTGGAACAAGGGACTTATAACGTGGAAGCAAGCTAGGCAGCCCAGAGAATTTCCTTATTGCCAACTCTTACCCATAAAGTAAGGGGGATTCAAGTCCTGTTTTTAGGTTGTAGGGTTAGGTTTGGATAGAGTTCTAGTTTCTGTGACCTACTTTGGGAAAGGAATTCTAGATCGCTATCTACTTGCCTGGGGGAGCGGGAACTCTGGGATAGGAGGTCAGAGGGGCAGCTTTAAAGGCCTTAATAGTACATACATTCCAGAGTCATGAGTCTATATTAGAATTCTCGCTTAATTACTTAGTCAACAAGTGGGGGTGGGGGCATAGGCAAGCTGCAAAAATCTTCTCGCTGGTAAAATGGGAATGCCTCTTCTGTATAGACTTGAAAAGGTCCAACGAGCGAGCGAGTGTCTGCACTTTGTGAAGCACCTACGCAGTTACCCCCAGCTTGCTGCATCCTATTTGATCATTTAACAGCAGCAGCAGCAGCAGCAGCAAGGGTCACAGTGTGAAATGAGGACAACGAACAGCAGATGGGACTCATGGGCCTTAGGGGCTCTGGGGAGGCTTTTCACCTGTAGAGATGAGCTTCCTCCTGAATGACTGTCAGAGGCACTGAGGCTCAGTGAGACATGGGGGCCCCATGTTAAGCCAGGAAGCTGGGGTACAGATGCAGATATGATGCACCCCCTTGCTCTCCCCAGACACACACACACACACACACACACACACACCCCTGCTCATTTGCTCGGAGATGTGGCTTTGGTAGGAAGGAAGCTGCTCACTTATTCCATAGGTTTGTCAAGGACCCTGTGTGTGCCAGGCCGTATTCTGAGTACTCGACAAGAGAATGGAGAGATAGCTCAGCGGTTAAAAGCACCGATTGCTCTTCCAGAGGTCCTGAGTTTGAATCTCAGCAACCACATGGTGGCTCACAACCATCTATAATGGGATCTCATGCCCTCTTCTGGTGTGTCTGCAGAGAGCAATGGTTTATTCATATACATAAAATAAATAAATACATTTTTAAAAAAAGAAAAGAAAAAAAGATAGAAAGGCAAAAAGAGCCTTGCCTGGCTGGGGCAGGGTAGATGACCAAATTGACTAAAGAAGTTTGTTAAATACCGCCCTTGTGCTATGCTCATCCGAGGTGTGAGGGGGCAGTAGTGAGCAACACTACCAATGGCTTCCTTTCTCTTCTGTGTGCCTACCAGTTACACTGTTGCAGGGTACCTATGAAGTCTCATTTTACAACCACCACCCACCCTTACCCCTACCACCCACGGGAAAGCTACTAGGTATCACTCCCGTTTCATTCTAGAGGAAACAGTCTTCAGGAGTGTAAGACTCAGGCTGTATACCAGTTTCTTGAGTAGATGACAAAGGCTGCCTGAACAGACAGTTATATAGGAATTCCTCACGTGAAACCCCGTCGGCTTTCTTCACAGGGGTACCATCCCAGACACAGATGGCCTTGTAGGCCTCAAGCCTGGTGGCCAAGCAGAACCTGACCTGGAAGAAGGGCCCCCGAGTCCGGAGGAGGACCTTTCTGTAAAGCGACTTCTAGAAGAAGAGCTGTCAAGCCTGTTGGACCCTAATACAGGTAGGGATGCCCCAGGGTCACCTTGGTGCTGTCTCTGTGCCCATCATCCTTCTATGCACCCCGAATGCAGAGTTCTGCTCCGGTCCACTGTAGAGAGGGGCGTGGCCAGCATTTTATTTGCCCTGCAGTCTCAGAAAGTGGTTATTTATCTGTTTGCTCATTTAGTTATATGGTGGTTAGGCATAGTTATTTAAGACAGGGTTTCACTCTGTCAATATGTAGCCCAGGCTGACCTTGAATTCTTCTTTGAAATCCTCCTGCCTCAGTTTCCCAGTGTAAAGTACAGGGATCACAGGCATGAGTCACATACCCAGCTTTCCTTTGTTTAATAACCAGGATTTTCACCTTTTTAATGTATTTTTTTATGTATATTGGTGTTTCTGCCTGCACGTTTGTGTGTGTGAGGGTATCTAATCCCCTGGAACTGGAGTTCCAGACAGTTGTGAACAGTCATGTAGGTGCTAGGAATTGAACCCAGGTCTTCTGAAAAAGCATCCAGTACTCTTAACCACTGAGTCATCTCTCCAGCCCTTAGGTTTTTTTTTTTTTTTTTTTTAATCATTGTTAAGAATAATGAATGGGGCCGGGCGTGGTGGCGCACGCCTTTAATCCCAGCACTCGGGAGGCAGAGGCAGGTGGATTTCTGAGTTCGAGGCCAGCCTGGTCTACAGAGTAAGTTCCAGGACAGCCAAGGCTACACAGAGAAACCCTGTCTCAAAAAAAACAAAAAAAAACAAAAACAAAAACAACAACAAAAAAAGAA
This sequence comes from Mus pahari, assembly GCF_900095145.1. Lineage (NCBI taxonomy): Eukaryota > Metazoa > Chordata > Mammalia > Rodentia > Muridae > Mus > Mus pahari. Next base: position 33,327,131 of record NC_034604.1, on the reverse strand, counting down.
TAATGAACAGACTGGAGAGGTGACTCAGTGGTTAAGAGCCCTGGATGTTTTTCCAGAGGACCTGGGTTCAATGGCTAGCACCCACATGGCAGCTCACAACCATTTATAACTCTAATTCCAGGGGATCCAACATCCTCCTCTGAACTTTACAGGCAATCGGTACACATTTGAAGCCCAGACAGACATCACCTAAAACACTCATAGACATAAAACAGAATAAATAAATTTCTTGAAAATTAAAAAAAAAAAGAAAAAGAATAACATAGCACAAGGCTTGACTTTGGGGTCATTTCTGAGTGAACAATCACTTCATTCTTGATCTGTGAGCCTGGCACCAGGAAAGCCTACAGATAGTCCTCTGGGGTACATAATACAGGTGAGCATAGGCTAAGGAACTGAGCTGGCCTGCCCAAAGTCTCCTTGCTCATGGCAGGGGTGCTCAAACCCGGGCAGTAGCAACTCAACTGCACTGTTGCGTTTGGCATATTTAAATAACCTTCCCCACCAGAAAGGAGGCAACTCCTTAATGTGTTAATTGAAACTAAAGAAAAAAAAATTGGTTTGGTAGAAAACAATTAGTTTTGTTTTGGTAGAAAGTTTCTAGGTTCATTCACACACAAGCACTGTATTAAATGGAGCTGTTGGTACACACCTATAATACCAGAATTTGGGAGTGGAAAGTCAGAAGTTTAAGGTCCTCCTCCATTACATGATGAATTCTGGTCTACTCTGGGCTATATAATACCTGTTTTTATTTTTATTTTTTTAAATGTTTTATAATACCTTGTTTTTATTTTTATTTTATTTTTAAAATATTTTTAAAGATTTATGTAAATTTTTTATGCAGATGAATACACTGTAGTTGTCTTCATACACACCAGAAGAGGGCATCAGATCCCATTACAGATGGTTGTGAGCCACCATGTGGTTGCTGGGAATTGAACTCAGGACCTCTGGAAGAGCAGTCGGTGCTCTTAACCTCTGAGCCATCTCTCCAGCCCAACCCTGTTTTTAAAAAAAGAGGAGGAGGAAATCAAAGCAATTAATTTTAACATTAAACATAATATGGACCAGGCTGTGGTGCCACATACCTTTAATCCCTGTACACAGAAGGCAGAGAGACTGGTGGATGTTCACGAGTTCGAGGCCAGCCTGATTTACAGAGTGAGTTCCAGGAACAGCCAGGGCTACACAGAGGAACTTTGTCTCAAAAACAAAACAAAACAAAAGATAAACAAAAAACATAATACGATTTTAATGCAGGATGCACCCAGCCAAGCACCATCAGTGGACTCTCCCTCCTTCGGGTGGCACGCACTGCCCTGACCAGCCATCCTGTTAGTGGATTTACTTGCCATGGCTTCTATCTGGCTGTGAGGCATGGCAGGTTTTGCCCTTTCTGAGGCTAAAAATCATAACTAGCATTGACAGAGTGCTTTCTAAGTGCAAGTCACACATTGTAAGTTTCTCTGGAGAAAATATGAAGAGAAAGGAGCTATTCATTATCCTTATTTCATAAAGGGAAAAAAAGCTGAGGGTCAAGCGTGTTTAATAATTTGCCCAGGGTCATGCAGCTAATGGCTATTAACATAGACAATATGGCTCTAAATTTTAGAGCTGTGCTGCTCAATATGATAGCCACTGGCCACATATGGCTCTTTAAGTTTAAATGAAGTGAAATTAAATAAAATGAAATATTGAGTCCTTTGTCATACACTTCAAGGGCTCAGTACCCACATACGGTTGGTGACTACAGTTCTGAATTCTATCATTGACCAGCGGTGGCTAGAATATTCGGGCTCAATGTTTGACCTGCCCTGCCTCCCCACAGCCCAGAAGGCATTGGGCAAAGTGGGTTTGGAGGAAGAAAAAAGGAGTGGGAAAGACTTTGCTTGGATCCCGGGGCTACTGAGGGGTGTGCTTACGACTGGGGACTTGGTGATCAGATAAAGAACCTAACTGAGGGTGTGATGATAATGGGGCTGCGATGACTCAGGGTGGGACCTGCTGACCACACAAGTTTGAGGACCTAAGTCTGGATCCCTTAACAGCCATGTAAGAGCCAGGCATGAGGGTGCATCTGTAATCTCAGAGCTGGAGTGGCAGAGCCTGGAGGATGCCTAAAGCTTGTGAAGTCGCCATCCTAGCTGAATGGTGAGCTTCAGGGTTAGTGAGAGCATCAGAACTCAGAAGGTGGAGACAGGTGGAGGTCTGCAAGTCTGACACTAGCTTGGTCTACTTAAGGAGTTCCGGGCCAAGCAGGACTACAAAGTGAGCTCTCATCTCAAAAATAAATAGATAGATAGATAGATAGATAGATAGATAGATAGATAGATAAATGGAAGGGAGTGGAAAGAGACATCTGATGTTGACTTCTGGAAGCCTACACACACACACACACACACACACACACATTCATACACACACACATACACACACATACATACACATATACACATGCACAATACACATCCACACACTTATACACATACATATACATACACACATGCACACACATATACACATACATACACATACATACACATACACACATACACACATATATACANACACACATGTACACATANACACATACACACACATACACATACATACACACATACACACACATACACACAAATACACACACATACACACATACATGCACATACACACATGCACACATACATACATACATGCACACGCACATACACACATGCACACATTCACACACACACATACACACATACACACACATACACACACGCACATGCACACGCACAGTGGCTGGGGGAGGTAATGATGACTATTTTACTAGCTGCCATAAACTCACTGAAGCCATAATGAAGACTCACACCATTTTCCAGCTGTTCTCATACAATAGACATTTGCTAAGTCCCAGGCTGGGGGAGGGAGGGTGATTTCCCCATCCTGTACAGTCTAAAACCGAAGACAAGAACCAGGGGATCGTTCACTAATGCAAACAAACGATTAGCTGCAACCTGGATAACCTTTTCACCGTGCAAAAGTAGCAATCTAGTCATGCAGGAAATACAGGCAAATAAACAAACAAACAAGAAAGACAGATTGTTTGTGCCCAGAGAATTTCAGTTAACATTTTGCCCTATTTCCTTCTAGCATCTTTTTCTTGCACAGATTTGAAACCACTAGCCTAAAACTAACTTAAAATACCGGTCACCAAAAACATTAACACACACACACACACACACACACACACACACACACACACACACACACACACCACCTTTGCTTCCAGGGCTGGAACTCATGTTTGTTTGTTGTTGTTTGAGAAAGAACGGTATGTAGTCCTAGCTGACCTCTTCTATCCCAGAACCCCTCTGTCTCTGCCTCCTGAGTGCTGGGATTACAGGCATGTGCCAACACATCTAGCTTCTAGAATTATTTTTTTCGAGACAGGATTTTCTTTTTTTTTTCTTTTCTTTTCTTTTTTTTTTTTCTGATGACACTTAAAGTATAATTATTGACCATTTGTATTTTCTTCTTCTTTTATTGGATATTTTCCTTATTTACATTTTAAATGTCATCCCCTTTCCTGTTCCCCCCAATCCTCTATCCTATCCCCCCTCCCCCTGCTTCTCCGAGGATGTTCCTGCACCTACCTACACGCTCCTGCCTCCCTGCCCTGGGATTCCCCTACACTGGGACATCAAGCCTTCACAGGACCAAGGGCCTCTCCTCCCACTGATGCCCGACAAGGCCATCCTCTGCTACATATGCAACTGGAGCTATGGGTCCCTCCATGTGTACTCTTTGGTTGGCGGTTTAGTCCCTGGGAACTCTGGGGGTTCTAGTTGGTTGATAGTGTTGTTCTTCCTATGGGGTTGCAAACCCCTTGAGCTCCTTCAGTCCTTTCTCTAACTCCTCCATTGGGGACCTTGTGCTCAGTTCAATGGTTGGCTGCAAGCATCTGCCTCTGTATTTGTCAGGCTCTGGCAGAGCCTCTCAGGAGACAGGCTCCTGTCAGCAAGCACTTCTTGGCATCCACAATAGTGTCTGGGTTTAGTGACTGTATATGGGATGGATCCCCAGGTGGGGCAGTCTCTGGATGGCCTTTTCTTCAGTCTCTGCTCCACACTTTATCTCCATATTTCTTCCTTTGAGTATTTTGTTCCCCTTTCTAAGAAGGACCAAAGCACCTACACTTTAGTCTTCCCTCTTCTTTTTTTTTTTTTTAAGGATTTATTTATTTATTATATGTAATTACACTGTAGCTGTCTTCAGACACTG
>NC_034604.1:33286086-33322627 GCF_900095145.1 Mus pahari | reverse complement strand
CATCTCACCAGCCCCTACTCTTCCCTATTCTTGAGTGTCATGTGGTCTGTGAATTGTATCTTGGGTATTCTGAGCTTTTGGGCTAATATCCACTTATCAGTGAGTGCATACCATGTGTGTTCTTTTGTGATTGGGTTACCTCACTTAGGATGATATTTTCTAGTTCCACCCATTTGCCTAAGAATTTCATGAATTCATTGTTTTTAATAAATGAGTAGTACTCCATTGTGTAAATGTACTGCATTTTCTGTATCCATTCCTTTGTTGAAGGACATCTGGGTTCTTTCCAGCTTCTGGCTATTATAAATAAGGCTGCTATGAACAGAGTGGAGCACATGTCCTTGTTATATGCTGGAGCATCTTTTGGGTATATGCCCAGGAGACAGGATTTTCTGTTGGGGAAATGAGAAAAGAAGTGTGGTGTGGCATGAGAATCTAGGAGACAGTTTTTCTTTCTTAAGCATCAAACACCAGGCAGTCACTGTTGCTGCCGCTGCCCCGTCCCCTTCTCAGGACCATTCTCAGGCGGGCAGCCCCTTTTCAGCTATACACTAGACCAGGATTTCCTGCCTTTGGAAAAGTAACAGTGTGAGGGGGAGGTGCTCAGGGACAGGTGGTGACAAAGCAGGCCCTAGCAGCCCTGGGAATTCCAGAGGTGGACCCCAGGATCACCCAAGAAGGGCATGCTTTCCAGAGAGTGGGTAGGGTTGGGGACTACCAGGGGCTTCAAAGTCACCAGACCTAGGTCCAACCCAGTTTGGTTACTTATTAGACAGGACTTCTTTGAGGATCCCTTAAAATGGAGAGAAGACTCTTGACCTCAAGGGTCTGAGTAGGTAAAATGAGATAATTATGCAATTTCATAGGTGGTCATTATTATTTCCTTCTGGTTTGTTTGTTTGTTTTTGAGGTAGGGACTCATTATGCAGCCTTGGCTGGCCTGGAACTTGAAGCACAGATGAGCCTGTCCTCAAATTTTATGTGACTCTCTCACCTCAGTTTCCCTGGTGCTGAGATACCATAGGTGTTCCTCCATGCCAGGTTGAAACAGGCTAATTCTATCAGTCCTCACGCGACTTCCCACGAAGCTCTTCCGGCTGCTTTGGTCAGCAGCTTTCCTGCCCAGGGAGCTTGCCTGTCAGGGCCTCTTCCTTCCCGTCACCCTCTCACCGTAGTGTGTCCCCCACCATTTCCCTTTCCTTCTTTGTCCACTGCTCTTGTTCTGCTTCCAGCCCCACCCTGCCTGGATTCCCTGCCCTTCTGTGCATCTGTTCCTCACCGTGTCCCTCCTTCCTCTGTAGGTCTAGCCCTGGACAAGCTGAGTCCCCCTGACCCAGCCTGGATGGCAAGATTGTCATTGCCCCTCACTACCAATTACCGAGACAACTTGTCTTCCCCTGATGCTGCAGCGTCAGAGGAACCGAGAACCTTCCAGACATTCGGCAAGACAGTCGGACCGGGACCGGAGCTGAGCCCAACAGGCACGCGCCTGGCCAGCACTTTCGTCTCGGAGATGAGCTCTCTGCTGGAGATGTTGTTGGGGCAGCACATAGTACCAGTGGAAGCTGCGTCCGCGGCTTTGCGGAGGCTCTCGGTGTGCGGGAGGACCCTCAGTCTAGACCTAGCCACCAGCGGGGCCTCGGTTTCAGAAGCACAGATGGGTAGAAAGAAGGCAGCTGAGAGCAGACTTGGCTGTGGCAGGAACCTATGAACATGTTTGGTTGGGATGTGTCTGGATCCAGGACCTGGGTGCCCTGAGAAATGTTAGGGCACTCGGGTCTTGAGGATCTCAGGGAATAAGCTGGTTTTTAAAATTTGTGGAATTCATTGGCCAGAGATATCCCTAACTTTAGGGCAACTGATGCTATGCTGTTCTTCACAGAGGAAGCAGGAGCCCAGGACTACCAAGCAACTGACTAGGGCAGACCTTGTAATGGTCTGGGTGGCTGAGCTTTATGGACAACAGGGACAGCTTGTTTCTCTCCTAGGAGTTTGCAGTAAAACACATGCAGAGGTGGCCCTCAGGAGGAACAGATACCACAGAGTGTAGTTAGTATCCTAAACAGAGGGATGGCCTCACTGGACACTGAAGGCCGAGGGTGGGTTCTTGGGGGAGCCAGGCAATGCCTTCTGACCTACTAATAAAGGGAAAACTGCAGCTCACTCTGTTTGCATGCCACACAAGGGAGGACAGAATCCCAGAGTGAGGGCTGGTTGTCATCGAATTCCTGGCATGAAACTCTTGTTGGGTCATGACAGGTGTGGGTCACACTGGTTCACAGTGACAGGTACGCAGACTATGGACATGTGTGTCCTTGACCCCATTCCACTATGCTATCCAACAGTATGTGTCTCAGCTAGAAAATCAGGATGTTAGGAAAGCAAGACTGTAAATAGAATATTTATATGAGCCAGGCACTAGGCTTTAATTTGATTCCCCAACCCCCACCCCAGCCCTTCCCAGTGCTAGGTCGGTCGTATTTGCATACCCATTTCACAGGAATGAAGCTTGAGAACATTGAGGGTCTTCCCCAAGGTTGAGCAGGGAGTAGAGGCAGACTCAAGATTTGTGTTCAGGCTGGCCAAATGCCAAAGCTCACGCCATCATCCATGGCACTGGATTGCAAACAAAGGAACGGAAAAGGAAAAGTCCCTGAGATGAAAACTTGCAGATAGAAGGCACTCGGTTCCGAATTAGTTCACTCTTACAAGCACAGGGTAAAAGGAGCTCGCATTCGCCCAGTCCTAGTTCCTTCCTTTTCCAGGGAGCAGCCCTTCTTACCTGACACCCCATCTGGGGAAGTCTTTCTCTATCTGCAGGCTTGGATCTGTGAATTGAGGCCCCAGAGGATGGTGTGTGAACTAGAACTAGAAAATCCATACTGACAGCAGCCAGCTTTTCAGGGGTGGGAAGAGTGAAGAAAGAGCTAATATTTTCCCAAGGCTCTTTTGTCCTTGGAAATTTCCAAGCAGCCACAGCTGGCTTAGGATAGTATGAGATGGGGTGGGGTGGGGGCTCTCCTGGACACCAGAGGCAGAAGATATTGTCTGCCTCACTTGTCATCTTCGGGAGCTCAGGGCTCTTGACTCTCATCCGTAGACAGGCCAGCCGTGGTCCCACCTCGGGCTGGTGACAGTCATACACATTGGAATGCAGTGATGTTATTCCAACTTACAGATGAGGAGTATGAGACCTGGAGAAATTAAGCATTTCAGAGGCAAGGTCTCGGTCTCTGTCACCTCATTCCGGTCAGAGTCATCGTATAAGACCTGTGATTGTCAAGCTGGTTCACAGAGCTGTTGGGTTCCAGGCCACTGAGAGAGGCCATGAGAACCAAGCAAGCAGGAGCTCTATCTTACCTAGCCAGGTGCCTGGCACAGATGACACTTGAAATACCTGTTGAGTAGATACATGATTGAATAAATGGGTAAACAGGTGCTTCAGGGTTTTCTTTTCTTTTCTTTTTTAAAAAAGATTATTTATTTTATGTGTATGAGTACACTGTAGCTGTCTTCAGACACACCAGAAGAGGGTATCAGATCCCATTACAGGGGGTTGTAAACCACCATGTGGTGGCTAGGAATTGAACTCAGGATCTCTGGAAGAACAGTCAGTGCTCTTAACTGCTGAGCCATCTCTCTCAGCCCTGTTTTGTTTTTTTTTAAAACAGGGTGTTACCAGGCAGTGGTGGTGCTTTTCTTTAACATAGACACACAAACACACAGACACACAGACACACAGACACACACACATGGCAGAGGTAGGTGGACCTTTGTGAGTTGGAGCCACCCTCCTACAGACAGCCACAGCTACACAGAGAAACGCTGTTTCCAAAAACCACCCACAAACCAAAAAAACCAATAGACAGTAGAAAACAAAAAACAAAAAAACCAGGGTCTCACTGTGTAGCCCAGGTTGGCCTGGTAGAACAACCCGGGCTTGATCTCACCAAGGTCTGCTTGCCTCTGACTGCTGAATGCAGGGATTAAGGGCATGTACCATCATGTCTGGCTACTTTACATTTTAATTTTTATTATTTTTAGCAGGGTGGGGATGGGTAGGTGTAACCTAGGCTAACTTGGAACATAGCAGGATAGCCATAGACTTGAACACTTGGCAATTCTCCCTCAGCATCCTGAGTGATGTTATCGGATGTGTGAGCTTCCTGGCTTCCATCACAGGGTCTTAACTGAGGATGTTTGGGCCTCGGAATCTATGAACAGCTAAACTGCATGCGGAGCTGGGATGGGATGTGGTTTCCTTTGGGCTGGAACAGTGCACAGTGCTGTCATCAGATTTTCAACATGGACTCTGACTGCTCTAGGATTAAGGACCACGGCACCCTCGGAGTCCGCTTTCAGCCTTCCCTGCAGAACCCAGAGAAGTCCCGGGCAATGCTGTTTTGTCAGAGTAGGGGTGTGAGGTGAGGACTGGTGCTGTACCCTGCATCTCGCATCCCTTCCCAGCACGCTGACACCAGCACTTTTCCCCCGTGATAGGCTCCGAGTGAGGCGGTACAGATGGTGACAGAACTGGGTGTGCTGAACAGGAAGGTTACAGAAATTTCTTGACATCAGCCAAGATGTCAAAGCGGAGGCTTTGGACATTCTTGAAACAAGTTTCCACCAAGATGGGCTCTGTCTTCTGGGAGACAGACAGAGCAGGCGAGCCAGCAAGCACTCAGTTAAATGTCGTCTTAATTTGGAAAGCACAGAGGGACATTTTTTTTTTTTTAATCAATAGTCAGTCGTTCTCAGGCACCAAGAGTGTGACGCGGTGTTCACTCAGCCCGGGGGCAGCTCAAATTGACAGGCAGACTTCCCGTCTGTCACCCAACTTCAGCTTGGCAGCTCACTGACCCTACCTCTCCTCTGGCTGGAACAAGAATGAGATGGCAGTGCTACCCTTGGGACTCTGGAGAGAACCGAATTCCCAAAAAAAGACAGGATGGGGGAGGAGGGAGACAGCACAGGATCAACCTGCCACACCATATTTACCTGCCAAGTAGGTCAGCGTTTTCTGGCTCCTCCCAAGAACGCTGTATATTATGAGGGCACGTATAAACATCACTCAGTAAATTTGTTTGAGTCAGAGTTTCTCATTGTAGGCCTTGAACTCAAGGCAATCCTCCTGCCTCAGCCTCTTGTGTGCTAAGATTACAGACATAAGACACTACACTTAGCTATTTTGTTTTTCTTGGAAATTTCTAATCATAGGAGAAAGGCATAACCAACCATCCCTCCCACCCTCCCTCCCTCCCTCCCTCCACAGAACAATTATTTAAAGCACTTACTATGTGTGGGCTTGTTGCTGGGCACAGGGTAGATGGGGTGCATAAAATCACCATTTGTTGACTAAGCATTTGCTAAGCACCTACTAAGTGCCCTGCACTATATCAGCAATGATGGTCTGATGGTCACGTTCCCACCACAGCATCATGGCTTCCTGAACAGAGCATCAGAAGAGCTTTGCTCAGAGATTTCATGGCTAATGAACTGGTTCCACAGCTAGGCCTTGAACCTTGCATGCCCCTGCACCCGAGCCAAACTGGCCCTGCTGTGGGGCCATCACCCTGTCATCCTCTCACAATTTTCTCTCAGGGTACTGATGAGTCAGTAATAGAATTTCAATGGTGAAGCCTGTCCCCTGGGGCTATACTGAGACTGCAAGGACTGTTTAGCCATGGGATTGTGCCCCAACATCATCTCTTATGGCTTCTATCCTGCCCTCTCCCCAGACAGAGATTCTTTTTTCTGAGGCTGGAGAGGTGAGCACTACCCCACCCCAACTTGGGTACCCCTATTATGTTTAGTCCAGCAGGGACTGCGGGGAGGGAGAGTCTTACTGCCCCATCACTGCAGATACCCTGATCCACTGTCTGACAGCACAGTTGGGAAGCAAGCAGAGCCCAGGGGACCCGAATGACCTCATTTGGCTTAGTGAGACTCCTGGGAATGCTGGTGTTGACAGTTCTCAGGGCTCCCAGGAAGCCTCCGCTGCCTCAGTGAAGAACCTCCATCTTAATGCTGGGCTTCTTGGAACTGCCTATGCCGATGTGTACTGAGTCTATAAAAAGAGTACGTAGAGGGCCATGCTTCCCAAACTCATCTGACCACAAAACCCTCTCTATTTATTATTTATTTTTGCCATGGAGGTTAGTGTATTACAGGGCTTTAAACTCTGAACATGGAGCCTTCACCTTGCAGGGACGCTGCTCTGAGTGTTGGGACGTGACCAGGTGCCCATGTTTAAGGAGCATGGTTTGAGGAAGGCAGCATGTAAGGTATCCAGTGGAGGTGGGGACAGTGTATACAGCAACTCTGAGAAGGGAGCAGGGAGCAGGGAGCAGGGAGCAGGGGAGGCACTGGGGCCCTCGGGAAAGAAGGAGCTAGAACACTGTGGTCAAGATCTCACACAAGAAGGAGCTAGAACACTGTGGTCAAGATCTCACACAAGATGTGGGGGTAGGGGAGGGCTGGCCCTCACCCACAGCCACATTTCTGCTATTGAACTTGGGCTAATTTCCAGAAGCTGGGGAGCAGCTATTCACAAATTCAGTAATTGGAGTCATTAGTGTTGACTCTGAAGTCATTTTTGTCTAAGTCTCTCTCTTGGAGAGCTTTTAAGACCCTTTAAATTGGTTAATGGAGAGTTTAGAGATGAGGATGGAGCCTCGGCCCAGCTTCCCCCTGCCCATCTCCCTGGCTCTCTCCAACACACTCAAGGGCAAGACCGAGAGATAATCCACCATCTGTTTTATTAAACACTTGTATATCCCTACCTGACCTTTCCCAAAAAGGACTCATGGTCTCCACTCTCTGGCTGTAAGACTCCAGGTGCCTAATCTCCACTGATCTGCAGGATGATGATAATGTTTTCAAATAACATTGCAGTGTGAACTGGTAGACCTGAAGTCTTGGCTGGAGTCATAATGTCAGCTTTGATACTCATCTTGACCTAGTGACTCCTCTTCTTCATCCTCCTCCTCTTCTTCTTCTGTTTTGGGTGGTGGTAGTGGTGGTGGTTTCTCTGTATAACAAGCCTTGAATGTCCTGGAACTCACTTGGTAGCCAAGGCTGGCCTCGAACTCATAGACATCTGCCTGCCTCTCTGCCTTCCGAATGCTGGGATTGGGTATGTCTCACCATGCCCAGCGGCCTGGTGATTCTTCAGGTCATGGAACTGTGGGCACCAGTCTGTCTTCAGGAACCTAAGCAAGGAGGACAGTTCTTTCTACAGTGAAATGGTTGCATCTCAATCCTTTAAGGCAGGAGCCCTCAGTCTACAACAGAGGAGACGTGGTAAACATCCAGTCACTGCTTCCTGGTGACACAGTCAAAGCCTGGGTCTTTACACACGTTCCTCTTCCTTATGGTGCCGGGGAGGTGCTGGTGGTTCCTGGGAGGGTAAGTAGCTAACTGGCCTCTTCTTCGGGACTCAAATTGTGATATCTCTGAGAACTCTCAGGCTTCATCTTTAAGGAGGAGGTCTGAAAAACGTCAAGCAGACACAAGCCAGCATCAGGCAACCCCTCTCTTCTACATCAAAGATGAAAGTGACCGTGAGCCCATTGGGGGTAGAACAAGGCGAGAAGACTGGCACTACCAGGACTTCCCAAGCTTCAGCTACTCATGGAAACATCTCCATACCTTTGCCATTATATATTAAATGTGTCACTAAGCATCTTGATTACACGCCATCATGTAAGCTATCAGGGGCATGCACACACCCAGGGCTGTTGGCAAACTATGGTATGGTCTAAGGTGAGGACATGGAGGCACAAGAACAGAGGTTAGCTATTTGCTCAAAAACAAAGGTGAAGGTGACAAACTGGGGGTCCTGGGGTTACTGAATGAATATTTTGGCTGCATTTGAGGTTGGTGTGGAAAGAGGCCCAAGGCTCAAGTGGAGAAAAAGCCAAAGTCACCGATTAGCCATGCACTTGAAATAGGCAGGTGCCTGAGCACCAGTTGGAATTGCTACCCTAGGCTACACTAACAGCCAGCCTCTGCCACCCAACCTCCAATCATCCTCTTCCTCGCCCCTCAGGCACAGCCAGGGCTGCATTCAATCTCACCTTAGCCGAAACCCAGTCTTACGAGACTCCTTTCCAAGGATGGTATAGCCCTGCTCGGGGCACCATGGCTGGCTCCAAGATGGCCACTTCTGCAGAGGAGGCCGAGGTTCCCAGTGCTTGAGGCATGAGGGAGGCCTGAGGCACCAGCAAACAGGGTGTTCAGGCTACAGAGGGAGGGGCTAGAGAAAGACTTCAGTCCTGTCGTGGCCAGGTGGCTGGGCCCTGAGGCAACAAAAAGAGGAGACAGCAATGCTCAATCATCAGTCCTCAGATGGGGGGTGGGTGGGTAGTTGGGTGGAGTGGGCTTTGTCGATTTGTTAGATTGCAGCAGGGTCTCTACATAATGCTGCCTGTCCTGGAACTCACTGTGTAGACTATACTGGCCTCAAACTCAGAGATGCGCCAAACTTTGTCCCTAGTCCGGGGATTAAAGATGTAACCCACCTTGCCTGTAGGGCAGGGTCTTCTTCTTCTTCTTTTTTTTTTTTTTTTTTTTTTTTTTTTTTTTCCGGAGACAGGGTTTCTCTGTGTAGCCCTGGCTGTTCTGGAACTTACTCTGTAGACCAGGCTGGCCTCGAACTCAGAAATCNGCCTGCCTCTGCNTCCCNAGTGCTGGGACTAAAGGCGGGCAGGGTCTTCTTAAAGGACCTGACTCCCCTGGAATTTCTTTTCTTTTTTCTAAGACTTATTTATGCAGCTTTCTGCCTGCGTGTATGCCTGCAGGCCAGAAGAGGGCACCAGATCACATTATAGATGGTTATGAGCCCCCATGTAGTTGCTGGGAATTGAACTCAGGATCTCTGGAAGAGCAGTCAGTGCTCTTAACCTCTGAGTCATCTCTCCAGCCCCCTTCCCTGGAATTTCTAATGGGGCCCAGCCCCAGTACCTCAGAAGTGAGTGGGGCTGTCATTGCCCTAGAGAGGTAGCGTGGTCAGCTCAAGACATTGGTTCTCCTAAAAAGTCATGACAGCAACCATCATTTATTGGTTTATTGAACACTTACCGTGTGCTGTACTCTGCTGTGACTGTTTTACTAAGGCAGTTTCTCGCTGCTACCCAAGCTGACTGGGAATATATGCTTCACCATCCCTAGTGTGACTCCTGGCATGTACCACCACGACTGGTGTGCTGAGCCCTTTATTTCCCTTGAGATTTAGTGCTTGCAACAAGCTAAGGAGTTAAGTTCTACTGTTCCTCAGATTGTTAGAGAAGAAACTAAGGCTCAAAGGCACGGAGTTCTAGTTCAGTGTCAGCAGAGGTGAAAACACCCATTTACATCACTCTGAAAGCTGGCCTTCTAACTCCTGCTAGGGCCAGGACAACAAGGAGATCTGGGGTTACCGCCCTCTTTTGTCGCAGGACACTAAGCTCAGGAGGAACCAGGCCTTGGTTTGTATTACCTGCTGCTTCCACGTGAAAGAGGGTCTGAAGTCTCTCCTGGGCGGGTTCATTCCCCATAGCTGCTGACTGCTGGTAGCACTTCACAGCCTCTCCCAGATTCCTCTGTACACCAAGGCCCTTCTCATAGCAAATTCCCAGGTGGAATCTGCTCTGAGAGTCCTAAAGGAGAAGACAGACAAACTGAAGAAGTGGAATGCTCAGCCAGGAGCGAGGTGGAGTCAGGCAGGCGTGCTGGGCCATCATCCATGCAGCCTGACACATTCCAAGCTCTTTGACCATGAAACACTAGAGGCCCGGTGCTTGCTGAAGGAGTTAGGTTCCTCTGCCCAGGGAGAGTCTACCCCGGCAGCGTGAGGGCTCTTGTAGGGACTGGATGAGAAAGACTGCAGAATGGTTCAGCTCTAAATGAAAAGTGACCAGCGCGCCAGTCTGCAGGGAGGTTTCCCAAAGCCAGGGCTGACTCCCTGACTTAGCCTGAGAAGACTGTAAAACAGAAACCACAACACAAGCATGTCACTGAGGCTGTGCCCCTGGCCTGTGGCTCTGACTCTCTCTCTTCACTGACATGACGCTTCTCTTCGAGACAGAACAAGTAGGCATTAGGAGCCTGGCTAGCCTTCCGGGCTTCAACCTAGGTCCCTAAGTTTCTTCACCTTTGGACTGAGGTAACAGAAGCGCTGCCTGCTTAGGTTGTCACTGTATGAAAAAAAAGCCTAGGTCAGTGCCACGAGCATCAGATTCCCTTCTGGCTACGCACAACACTGAGCTCTCGACCCTTACTAGAGAGTTCTTATCATATTTAACAAAGAGAAGCAGTGGTGCCCTGTGCAGAGAAATGACGCTGCGCATGCTGCCTGCTCCAATCCGACTCCTGAGCCTTCTAGACCACTGAACACGCATACCGATCCAATCCAGTGCAGGAATGCTACGAACCACAGATCACCTTGGCATTTCCCAGGGGTTAAAAAGCTCCGAGATTGTCTACACCAAAACAACTGTTAGTGCTTCTGAAAACTGAGTGTCATTCCCCTGGCATTCTTCATCAACATCCCATGGATCCAACGCCCTGTGGAACAAACTGGGTAATGACACCTGAATGCCAACACCCAGGTCAGACAACAAGGTAGCCCTCTCTCCCTTTGTCTCTGACTTCCCCACCATGACAGCTGGTCACGGACACAGCTTCTAGGCAACTCTCTCATGCCTGTCACCTTGGTCTGATACTCCCACCAGCCCTGTAAAGTGGCAGACAGCAGACGGTTAAGGTGGGCATTTTATGCTTGTTTTAAAGGTGATGAAGCAGGTTTGAATCAAGAAGTGATGGATGCCTGGATGTGTGGTGCGAGTGCAACAGCAGGCCCGGTGGCTGGTAGAGAGGAGTGCCGCAGGGCCACACGTCAAAGGAGAGCAAGTACTCCCACCTCAGCTGAACAGTCTCCCCACCTTTAACCTCAGCACCCCAGTGGCCCTGTCCGAGGTTGCACAGTGGAGCAGTGGAAACCATGGCATTATTGATAGGATTATTGAACCAGCCCAAAGGCTCCTAGAAAACATATCATAAGCTCAGAGCTCAGAACCAGTTTCCAAATCCCTTTTCTTATCAGACTTGATCCCCAGAATGCACAGACCAGAGACCTCACACGTACCCCATTGTTGGCCGCCAGCCAGAGGTATTTTACCGCTCTGTGTTCATCCAGGTGTGGTTCCTTAGTAAAGAGCACCCCAAGGAAAGCTTGGGCCTGTTGGGGAGGAATGACAAGGCATCTCAGTCACTTTGAGGCTCTGACACCGCACTGAGATAGATTCCACCAGAGGCACTCACCTCTGTCAAGCCAGAGTCTGCAGCCTGCTTCAGCAGAGAGACCGCCCTCTCTCGCTCAGGGTCTGACAAAGAGCCTGGATTTTGCAACAGGCACCTGGCATAGCGGTACTGAGCCAGGTTATGGCCCTGGATGGCAGCCAGGTGGTAAAAGAGGATAGCCTGGGGCAACGGGAGAGATAACCAGATTGCAGATAACTTGCCTCTTTGAAATTTTAAAAATCATTCAAATAAATACATAATCGTTATGTCAGGTAAATGCTGGTAAGTCAAAATTTAAAAACAGAAATCCGGAAGACGAAAGTAAAACCGCAGTATATCCTGCCTCCTGCAGAACACTAGGACTTTTGATGGTGCCTCTGATCTGTGGTCTTTTCGAGAGGAGGTCTTGATACAGAGTTCTATATCAAGAGTTCTTTATCAGCAGATCTGTTACTATCTGTAGAGCTCAGACTGGCCTCAAATGTGTGGAAATCCTCCTGCCTCAGCCTCCAGAATGATGGAATTATAGGTATGTGTTACCATGGTCAATTAAAATATTCTTTAATTAAAATTTTAGTGTATAGGTTTCCAAGATTTTTCCCACGGATAAGCTACACACATTGTACACTATGTATAAAATTATACAAGTATGATTGTGTACATGTCTCTATATACTGCATATATATAAAATTGTTTTTATTTTGTGTGCATGGGTGTTCTTCCTGCATGTATGTGTGTGTACCATATTTGTATGGTGTCTGTGAAGGCCGAAGAGGACATCAGATCTCCTGGAATTGGGGTTACAGATGGTTGTGAGCCACCATGTGGGTGCTGGGAATTGAACAGGGGTCTTCTGAAAGAGCAGCTAGTCGGCTTAACTGCTGAGCCATCTCTGCAGTTTGTTTGTTTATGTATGAGTACACACTTGTACAGTGAAAGAGACCTGACAGTACACTTGGGATGTCTTTGCCTGTCTATTTAGATCTATCATTACTATGGTCCCACAGACCAACATTAAGCTGATTCTTCCCCTTCCTTTCACATACAGCTCAACAAAATATTTTACATATGACATCCTTGCATACCTATTTTTCTGTCTTAAAATTAATTTCTTCATCAGGGCACAAATCTAGGCTCTGGGAAGGCAAAATGTCTGCACCCTCTGAGTTCTGAGTACGTTTCTGTGCGTTAGGAATATCTTCCTTTGGAATCACAGCTGGGCTCCAACAGAGCCAGAGTCAGGCAGAGAACTGGAACTATGATCCCCTTCTGCTTACTGTTCAGTTTTTGAGCTCTCTGAGTCTGGGGATGAAATGGTACCTTGCTGAGGTCCCTGGGGGTGCCTCTGCCATGCTCGAGACACAAACCCACATTGTACTGTGCTTTGCTGTAGCCACGGTCTGCGGCTTTCTGGAAGTAAGAGAAGGCTGTCGCATAGTCCCCTGTCTTTATGTTCTCTGTCCCTGTAGGAAAGCACAGAGCACAAACACAGTTACCACTGAGACCTTCTATATCCTCAACCACACCCTCGCGGCTGCTCATCTCCTCCCAGAATCCCTCTTTTCTTCAAGTGTGCAACACTTACTTTTCCAATTGGTTCACTGGGTCAGGGACTTGGTGCCAGAGATTGGTGGCTCTGCTTGCTTATCTGGCCAATAGTTCTGGCGCCTTTTGGGAATAACCCCTCCCACCTCCCCAGGGCTGTCCATCAATCACTGTGCTGGTCCCTACCAATAAGACTTAGTCAGGGGTGTGAATCTTTTTTTTTTTTTTTTTTTTTTTTTTNGAGACAGGGTTTCTCTGTGTAGTCCTGGCTGTCCTGGAACTCACTTTGTAGACCAGGCTGGCCTTGAACTCAGAAATCCACCTGCCTCTGCCTCCCAAGTGTTGGGATTAAAGGTGTGCACCACCACGCCCGGCTTGAGGGGTTTGAATCTTAATCAGGGTGACAAGATTCTCACCGAGAGAAAAGAACCCCTAAGGAATTCTGACAGCAGCGACCTTGAAACACTATCAGTGCTGGCCCCTGGGTCTTAGGAGCATCCCTGATTCCTGTCCCCCTGAGCTTATGTTAGCCAAAGAGGGGTTCCACGGTGCACTGGAACCCCACAGGTGATCCTGCTTAGCTAGTCTTATGGGGTAATGAGGAGCCTTAGCAGAAGATGGCCCAACGCCTGACTGACATGCAAACCCCAAAGCCAGGGCTCTTTGCTTTGCCCAGGCGTTAAGGAAAAGGTCAAGACTCAACTTTGGCAGGTTTTATCTTTGCTCAAACCAAGTCCTGCCTGAACCCCTATGTCCTGAGTCTGTTGCCAGGCCTCCCATCGTTTCTGTTCTAGAACCTTCAGACCACACTCGGGGTTTAAACTCTTTTTAGCACTTTCCCAATATACCAAACCTTTGTCTGCGGATGCAGCTGTTACAAAAGAATAAGCCCCGATTCCTCAGTTATACTGTAAAATCCTCGAGGCGGGCAGAACAAGACCGGAGAAGTAATTTCGCATGGGATGAAAATTCTACATAAATGCAAAATATGATTATAGCTTGTGCTGCCTTTGTGCTGCCATGGGGCTCAGCACTTGCTGAATAAATGAATAAATGAATGGAGGAACGGCATGAGGGTTCTGAGGAGAGCCTGCCCCTCCAAATCACAAAAAGCCACATTCCTTCAGCAAGCCGAGTTACAGTCATTTCCCTGGCCAGAGTTCACGGATTCCATGTCCTTGGGAAGGAGACACGAGAGGCAGGAGAGACCCTGTTCACCAGTAACCGGATTTTCCTACTCCCCTGGTCTCTGCTTCCTCTGGCCATGGCTAAGTCCTCATCACATCTTGCTTAGTGCTCAGCACGTCTTCCTGCCTGGTCTCCCATTTCCCTTCTGGCCGGAGTCAATCCATGCTGCTCTGTAAACAGCCACAAGAGATCACATGACCCTCCATCCTTCTTCATGCTTCAGTGGCTTCCTGGCTCACTTACAATCCCTATTCTCTTCCTGGGCTCAGAAAACCTTATGTGATGTGGCTCCTGCCTGCTTCTCTGACGTCGTCATCTGTCTATCCTTTCTGTGTTCGCTAAGTTCCAGCTGCACCCACCTCCCTTTTATCCCTTAACAAGTAAAACTCAAGGCTGCCTCAGGGCCTTCGCTCTCAGTTTTCCCTTTGCTGGAAAGCATTCTCCAGATGGGGAACAAACGTAGCTTGCCTTTGTCAGCCAGGCTGAAGCTCAGGGTCTCCCGGCATACTTCTACATGAAAAGTCGTTCCTTGCCCAAGTTACTAAAACATCCCCTTGTTCAATATCTTCAAAACATTTATCATCTGAGATTCTTTTTATTTGCCAGATTACTGCTTTTCTTTTTTGACCCAGAGTCTGACTCTGCAGCCCTGTCTGTCCTGGAAAATACTGTGTAGACCAGGCTAGCCTCAAATTGAAAAGATCTGCTTTGTCTCTGCCTCCAGTGTGTTGAAATTGAAGTTGCACACCACTATACCTGTCCAGTTTACTGTTTATTATCCTTCGACTCACATGTAAACACCGTGAGAGTAAAGAACCACCACATCTCTAGGACCTATCCCTAGCAAATGCTGTACATGCAGTAAATAGTCTCTACAAGAGCCCCACCCTCTCCCCCATCAACAACTAGACCCCCATCAGGTCCTGCTGGGAATTCGGGGCTTCACCTTAGATGGCTAGAGACAGGAGGAGCCAAGTTACCAGAGACCTCGGACAAACTGCTGAGTCATGTGCAGTTCCTAGATTTAATAAGGGTTTGTTCCCATGATGCACTTGGGACCTGCTGCGAACTGCAGGAGCCTACTCTTCTCTAAGCACGGCAGAGAATGCTGGGTGTCCTCTAAAATTATTTTCTACGGCCTACACAGAACAGAATCTTCAAGGAAGCACACGGCCATCTGACTGAAGACATTTCTCAGCCTCCTCTGTAACAGATGGCCGATAAGTCGACCTTGTGGCTTATAAACCTCCATAAAGGGCGACTTCAAGGTCATGCCCTTAAAGAAAAGGAGTGGCCCTCTAGCTTACTGTGTCCTCCCTCCCAGCTGCCCAGGCTGATGTACAGGAGAGCAGATGCTAGAGTGACTAAGACAGAACTCAAGACAGAGCTAGTTTTAGATTGGCTGAATCTTTATGAACAAGGAGGGGGTCCCTGACCCCACTGAACCACCATGCCACCATTTGGACTACCTACCCAAGAGACGATAAACCTCTCGTTTAAACCACTCTCTACTCTGACTGCATCCCACCCACCCTTTCCGATCCTCATCCCCCTTCCTTGAGGCAGGGAACCAGGTACCCAGGAAGTTGAAAGTGATGGCTACACTGAGCTGAAAGAGTTGCTGAATGGAAGTCACAGCCTCCTCCAGAGGAGGAGCCTTGGCCGTGTCTTGTTCCTGGAGGAGAAAGAGAAAGCGGCATCAGGGTATGGTTCACCTGGATCTCCACCTGCCGCCCCAAGGGTGGAGTGGGCATCCAGGGTGCCAAACCTAGACCATACATTTTTTCCTCCAGCGGGGCGGGCCTCGGCTGCCTTGGCCTGGGATGTGAAGTCCCTGCTAGCATGCAGGAAGTCAAAGTCACTGGGCTCTGCAAGGGAAAGGCCAACACCCGGGTGGTCAGATAGGGAAGGGTGTGACATCTCCCATCTCTCTCCCAGTCTGCCCTGTCTATGTCCAGTAACTCTCAGCCACCCCGGAAAGCAAGAGGACTCACAGGAATGACAACTGGTTACCCGGACATAGAGAGCAACAAAGGTCCATCTGCCAGCCCCTGCCCCTGAAGATATTAGGTGAGGTTGTACCTTCTTCAGGTAGATTCAGAAGGTCAGGTCTCAGGGAGCTATCTGAAGGAAGGCACTGGGACCGAGCCGAGGGTTCTTCCGGGCCCAGCCTTGGTTCCCTGAAGCCAGTGTTCCTGGGAGCTGGGTGGTCAGGCCTGGGAAGAACATGCCTCCGAAGTGCTAGAGAGAGTCAGCAAGAAGTCACCTGAGAAAGGGATCAGTTCTGGGGGAGCAGGGGACACATGCCAGTCAGTCCCTCTGAGATCTGGGAGGCCAGAGGAAGAATTGTGAAAACTCCTAAGACACTTCACTCCCTCTTGTCCTTTTCCACTTTGGCTGGCCTTCCTCTATAGGGAGCTGTATTTATGCTGGCGTCCTGTCCTGAGCATAAATCACTTGAATTCTTGCAGTGGTAGGGAGTACCTATCTCATTCACCATCACAACCTATCATCCGACCCTGCTTAATGCTAACAGGGACAGTCTGCTATACAGGGCAACAACAACCAAGTGTGAGTGTATGTATGCGATTGTGAGGCACAGTGCTAACGATTGCGAGGCACAGTGCTAAGTCCTTGACACATAGTAACTCATTTCATCTTGCCAAAGAATCCCTATAGTATCACTTATTATTATTCCATTTTACAGATGAAGAAACTGAAGCATAGGGAGATTAAAACTGATTTCTTCAGGAACACAAAAGCAGTTAGTAAATAGTAGTTGTGGGACTTGAACTCTCACAATCCAACTCCAGAGCCTCAATCATGGGCTATAGGCTTTCTGAACACAACCAAAATACATACTCAGTAGATGCAGTTACTGCTGAGCGTGACCTTGGGAATGAACCTAACTAGTTGAGGATTGGGCAGGAAGCCACACCCAGGGTCTAAAGCAGCCTAGGTCTTGGGGCTTCCTCTCTGGGAGGTGACAGAAGGACACTGAGGAACACTTAGGGGCGGCATGGCCCACACCCAGTGTGGACAGCACTTCCTCACTTCTCTTCCTCTGACTTTAGATAGGAAATGCAAGCAGCCACTGATGGCCCTCTTCCTGAGGTGTAGCCAGAGATACTTCCTGGCCCAGAGAAACTCCCAGCCTGCCCCAGTTGCCTCATGAGGACTGAGAACTCACAGGAGTGTGGGTGCCACCAGGAAGAGGAGAGGAAGTGGTACAGGGGACTGTGCCAAGAGCGTTCAGCTGGCTGAGGTCCTGCTACCAGAGGGGCGTGGAAGTGGATCTGCCTCGCCAGGTGCAAGGCCAGCACCGCCAGAGTGCCCTGGAAAGAAAGCAGTCCATCAGGAACACAGCCCCCACTGGCCATTCATCATTTGCCCAGTAGTCTTTCCTGACTAACAGGGGCAGCGCCACACCATGTTCTTTCACAGCACTTGAGCCTGGTCTTTGGTGTTCTGAAGTCCTTCTCAATTACTCACTTAGGGTCTGTCACTCCTGTTTAGTCTATAAGCAAGACAGAGGTAGAGTCCATGGACCATGCACATTCTGGGATCCCTGGAGCCCAGGGCAGTGTTATGTGAAAGTAGGCGCCTAAAAGAAATGCATGCTGAATGCATGTGCCAGCAAGCGACAGAACAAAAGGGTCTAGGCAGGCACAGAGATGCTGTGGTAAGCAGAAGCTTAGCCTAAAATCCAGGGACAAGTAAGAGCACCCAACAAAGCCACAAAGAGCATACGTGTACAAGTGCAAGCTTGAAAAGGTGATACAGAAAAGCTGGGCTAGCTCCTATTCCAAGGGCTGCTTGCTCGCCCCATCTTCCTGTGCACAACTGGGTTAGCTCCTATCCCAAGGGCTGCTTGCTCGCCCCATCCTCCTGTGCTGGGCTGGAGATACCCCAATACTTCTTCGTTGCTACAGGAACTCTGCACCATAGCAAATGAGACAGAAGCTCTTGGGGTTGGGGACTTAGCTCCGCGGCAGGGCACTTGCCTAGCAAGCACAAGGCCTTGGGTTTGTCCTCAGCTCCCAGAATGCCCTAATGAGACCTAATGTTTGTTTTTTCCTTTTGTTTTTCGAGACAGGGGTTCTCTGTGTAATTCTGGCTATCTTGGCACCTACTCTGTAGACCAGGCTGGCTTCAAACTCAAGAGATCCATCTGTCTCTGCCTCCTGAGTGCTGGGATTAAAGCCATTCACTACTACCACCCAGCACGAGACTTAATGTTTGTGATACATCCCCAACCTTAAAGACCAAGTTCAGCAAATATTTACTGAACAGCTATTATGCATCAGACTCTGAATCAGGTGATTCTACAAGATATACTCGCTGACTACGTGGTACAGCTTGAATGTGCCTGGTTCTACCACTTAAGAGCCATGTGACCTAAGGTATATTGCTAACGTTCCAAAGCCTGAGTGTCCTTGTGTATGGAATGAAGGTTAAATCTCCCTTGCAAGATTTCTGTAAATATTAAACAAGATAATGTACGCATTACAGTTCAGGTTGGTAAGTCATGCTATCTATCAGATATTTCTTATCCCTTGTGCTAACCTCCATAAAGGTAAGAATTATTATTTTCCTTGTTCTCTACTCTACTCAGAAGTGTTAAATAAACGTCTGTCAAATGGAGAAGAATAAACGCATGGCAGAGGCTAGAGGAGTGGCAATGTCTCCATGAACGTGCTCGGGGCCACAGGCCTCACCATATGAATACATGTTAGCCTTGTCTCTAGACTAGGATGCGCTCCCATGCAAGCTCACTATGTTCTATGCTGAAGGTACAGGACAGGCCTGGGGAAGCCTTACCCATGAGATGGCGTCCCGCAGAGTGTTTGGGGAGACATGAGCAGACATCCAGTGGAAGGCATCTTTCCATCCACAGCACTTTGGGTCCCTGCTCCTCTTTGAACCGTGGGAGCCTGATCTAGATGGTGCAATTAGAGACTATTAAGTTCTGTACACATTGGGAACAGGAGGCAACATGTGACAGAATGTCAGTCTCTTACCTGTCAAAGCTGAGCCTAGGGAGTGGCAGGGTAGTGGAGGTTGTCTGAGGCCCATCTGAACTGGTGGGTTTGGGTGTTACCCCTCGGAAGCCAGGTCCCAGCAGGCGGGGAAGAACTGTGGGGACAAGGGACAGTCACCATCAGGGAGGGGTCGAAGTAAAGAGGGCATTCACAACCTTCCCTCCGTCTTTGAGGAAGCCTTATCCTGAGAGCCCCCGGAATCACTGACATTGTCTGTGCAGTATGTTTGCTGGAGATGAAAGCCAAGACGAGATGAAAGCAAAGACTTTCACCATTCTAGACAAGCCCTCTACCACAGAGCCTGCCCCTCTAGCCCTTTGAAGTAGTTCTTAAACAAGGGTACAGACAGAAATCTTTAGTGTGTTGGAGGATTTCAGGGTAACAGCACCCCAGAACCAATAAAGCAAGACCCTTAAAGATGTAGCATGTTTATTTTGAAAATTTTTTCCTGGAGTAGCTTCTTATGTCCTAGAACCATATACAGTCTCACTCTACTGAGCACGTGTCTCTAAATTCCTCCTCTTTCCATTGGCTTTCTTTCACTGACTCCTCCCTTTTAGAGCCCCACCCATCTCCTTGGATCTAAGTTCCACCTTCTTCCCACTTTGTCCCTACCACGTTTCAAATCCCAACGGCTCCGGTCGCCTGAATGGAGCCTCGCTCCCTATGTCCCGCCCTCCACAGATCTAAGCCCACCCACTGCCGCTATGGCGGCCTTCCCGCGGGTCGCGGCGCACTGCGGGTATGAGTCCATCGCCTGCAGGGCCTCGCCTTGCGGACGGCCCCTACCTCGCCCCAGGATCCCTGTCAGGCGCCACATGTCGTGGCCAGCACCATAGAGCCTGCAGCCGAGGGATCGAGGCCCAAAGGACGGGACAGGGACCAGAGTGGCCGCTGCGCAGTCCCCAGCGGCCGAGTCCCCAGCCAGCCAATCAGCAAGGAGCTCTGCCGGAAGGATGACGCTCTAGGAAGGAAGTGGCCATCGGATGGGGCGGGCTTGGCGCTGGCGAGGTGAGAGCTACAAACTTGAAGCGGCGCCAGGGCCAAGGTGTCATCCTCTGTCGCCATTGCAGGAGCCGCGAGGGTGCGCGGATCCGAATGGTGGCTGATTGGGGGACCGAAGTACCCAGAGCACGTTTTGCCGCCAGGTTCTAGCCCTGGCCCGGTTTATTCTCTCCTCGTTTAGGCTGTAGGCAGAGGAAATCCTCACTAGCGGCCGGACGAGAATTCCAGCGCAGTTAACAGTTAAGGCCTTCTCCCCATCCCGCTTCGCAGCCACAGTTGTTTCATTAAGAATCTCACCAGAAATCCGTTTTCAGGTGAAGGACGTGTACTCAGCCCCTTGTGGCGCCTGGTTTTACTTGATCACATTGTGATTCCATCCTACGAACCACCCTATAAGTTCACTTAACAGAGAGAAGTGGAGTGGTTCTTAGCAACCTTTTGCGATGTAAGTTAACCAGCTCTCGAGGAGTCCGTATTTACACGTTGGTATGTATTGCTTTTGTTTCTCTGTGCACCTTCTGCACCTCCTGTGTATGCCTATGTTTAAGTTATCTTCAATAAAACCTCCAGCTCTTCTTCACAGTGGCTAGTCCTGAAATTCTTTTTAATACTCTAAACCAGGCTTCCTGGTTTGGCCTGAGTCAAAGTCCCTGAAATTAGAACTTGGGCTGTTGAGGGTAACAGTGTAGCAGGTAACAGTGTAGCGCTATTTCCCTGGCCCTCTTTACAGTTGACTTTCTGATGCCTGGGCCTCTGTGCAAGGCTAGGGTCAGCTGGAGTACCCTTGTTCCTGCCCCCACGGGCTGAGGCCTTTGAGAGGCTGCTCCTTTCAAAATACCCGAGGATTCACAGGCCCTGGTCATTCTGAGCTGAGAGTTCAGTTTCAGCCAATGGTGGTTTTCATAAACCGGTCCCACCTTCAGCACTCTGGAGTCCTATGGGGAAAAAAAAAACAAAAACAAAAACCGTAAGGTATTCAGACTTCCTCTCTCCTTCCCCCGGAGTGTGTAACTTTTAGGTGGGTGGAAGTGTCTGAATAAAGGAGTACTGGGTGTACCTAGTCTGAGACCCAGGCATGTGGTGTGAAAGTTGTGTTTATCTGTGAAACGCTCTCAAGCCATATGTCAGCCACCGTTCTAGGCTAAGAGAAGACAGATTGATAAAGAACATTTGTGGTCTCTGAAAATGGCTCCGGTATGTTAAGATTAGACTAAAGTAGGGTGTGGTGACATAAGGCTTTAGACATGGAGGCAGGAGCATTAGTTCAAGGTTGTCCTCAGCTATATAGATCTAGGCCAGCCTGGGCTACATGAGATCCTGTCTCAAGGAATGGAATCTGACACACACAGCCTTATAGTTTCAGTTCCAAGAGTGGGGAGGCTGAGATAGGAGCTCAGATTCAAGGCATAATGAGTCCAGGCAATCCTGAGCTTTATAGTAAGATTCTGTCTCAGAAAACAAAGAACTGTGTTGTAGGGCTGAAGTTATAGCTCAGTGTCAGAGGCCAGGCCAGTTCTTCACAGGGCCAAGGTCAGTCCTTCACGGGGCCAAGGTCAGTCCTTCACAGGGTCAAGGTTGGTCCTTCACAGGGTCAAGGTCGGTCCTTCACAGGGCCAAGGTCGGTCCTTCACAGGGTCAAGGTCGGTCCTTCACAGGGCCAAGGTCAGTCCTTCACAGGGCCAAGGTCGGTCCTTCACAGGGTCAAGGTTGGTCCTTCACAGGGTTAAGGTTGGTCCTTCACAGGGTCAAGGTTGGTCCTTCACAGGGTCAAGGTCACTCCTTCACAGGGTCAAGGTCACTCCTTCACAGGGTCAAAGTCAGTCCATCACAGGGCCAAGGTCGGTCACAGGGTCAAGGTTGGTCCTTCATGGGGTCAAGGTCAGGCCTTCACAAGGTCAAGGTCACTTCTTCACAGGGTCAGAGTCCATCACAGGGCCAAGGTCGGTCCATCACAGGGCCAAGATCGGTCCTTCACAGGGTCAAGGTCGGTCCTTCACAGGGCCAAGGTCGGTCCTTCACAGGATCAAGGTCAGTCTGCAGCACTGAGGAAAAGCGAAAGTGCTCTAGTCCCACAGATACCAGCTTTCTGATTTCCTAGCATTGTTACTGTTGCAGGGGTCTTAAGCACACACACTAAGCCTGTTATCTGAAATGTAGGGAAAAACAATACCTTCTGCGGCCTCCAGAGTGAAAACAACATAAATGTCTACATAAGTCCTGGGATAGAAAGTGCTCAAGAAATATAAATTAGTATTAATTATAGTAGTGGAAGGGGTGGGCAGGGAACTGTAAACAGTATTTCAGTAGAAGCCTGAGCGGTGGAGGTGGGGAGAATGTATCGTGGAAGGATTCGGGCGTGTGGTTTGCCTTTGAGTTGGGCCTTTAAACACAAACTTACCGGGAGAAGGGGAAAGGCATTTCGAGCAGAGGAAACCCAATGAGAGTCCAGGAATGTGAATGTGGGGAACTATTCGGAAATGTTCTTACTTGGGGAATTGGGACACCTTTCGTAGGCCATGTGCTGCCTGAAATAAACCCACAAGTGTGCTGGCTTGGCTCTGTTCTCCTGGGACTTCTGTGTTCTTCTTCCTCTCCGCTTGTCTCTAGTTGGCTCCCTTCCGCAAGGCTCAGCCAGATCTCAGATCTGCAATGAAGACTCCCCAACTGCTGGAGCCTCACTTCTCTGCTTTCCCCAATCCCTGTAGCACTTAATTTTTACTACACAGTTTAGCAGTAATTATATGTTGTCCTGTTAGTTAATTATCTCATCTGTGTAAGTGTAGTCTCCCCGTTCTCTCCCTCAGGGCAGGGGTGGCATCTTCCCATTTTATGTCCCACACGGGACTTAACCCACACATCAGCCCACAAAATATTTACACAGCATCTCTTAGCCACACACAGCCAGAACTAGACCCTAATCGTGGAATTACTGATTTGAGCAAAAAATGTGTTCATTCTACAAACTTTCATATAGACTCCAGCCTGTATGAAGTTAGTTGAAGGGATCTGAGAGGGAGAATAATGTATCTGCCCCCATTTACAAAATGGTGTCATGTCCAGGGGTGGTGGCACACACAGGTAATCCTAATACTTGGTCAACTGAAGAGAGTTCAAGGCCAGACATAATTAGTAAGACATCGTCTAGTAGGCTTCAGGACATGACATGGCTATCACATTCATGAACTCAAAAGCTGTGGTTACCTGCCCAAGAGCAAGCCAACTAAAATTCTGAAATAGCTCAGAGAAGCGCTCTCCAGACCCCACCCCTTATTTGAGGAACTGTCAGCAGATGTTGTCTGCTGGGAGAGGGGAAATTGTTGTATTTTCGAGCATGTGTTACTGATGGGTTTCCCATGCTCCAGGGGCAAGGAAGGAACATTTTCCTCCCAGAATCTTGGGGACATCAAGAGACTACTTGATGTGAGTTGTGTGGAGGTCTCGGGAATCCTCACATCCATTCACTTGCTCAGTGCAACCCACTGCAACACTGTTGGAGCGACTCTGACTTTACCCTCGGCCCCCAGCCACTTTCTTCTGCTGTCCTCACTCTGTTTTTGGATCATGGCCCAAAATCAAGTTGATTCAGTCCTTCAAAGACCAGCTGTTGTCATTAAGAACCTATTGTCTAGGTACCAAGTAAATCACTTCTCGTGATGTGTATATGAGCCATTCTGTTCCCACAACAGGGACTATTGTAGACATTTGTTGTTGCCTTTATTTTTGTAGACATTTTTAATTTGTACTAATCAAGTTTATGAGAGTTTATTCAGTGCTAAAGAATGCCCAGAGTATTTAACAACTTGAAAAAAAAAAATGCATGTGGCCTGCTATGGTGGCACCCGCCTATGACCCAGCACTCTGGAGGCTGGGAGACTGAGGTAGGAGGATTGTTATGAGTTTGAGAGCAACCTAGTCTATGATGAATTATAGGAAGGCTAGGAGACCCAGTCCCAACAGCAAAGCAGATCAAAGCAGCTTGTTTTATCGTGGGCAGTAGTCAATGAAGAGACGTATAACTGGTCAAAGTGCTGAGAAGTGACTGAGGGCTCAACCCTACATGATTGCCTTCCAAACCCTGAGGCTTAGAGAAGATGTCAGAAGAGGAGGCAGGAAGAATGTAAGAAAGAGCCAAAGGATGGGAGGGATGCAATGAAACGCTGTCTTCAGGACATGACATGGCTATCACATCCATGAGCTCAGAGCATCTGTGGTTACCTGCTCAAGAGCAAGCCAGCTAAAATTCTGATAGAGTTGAGAGAGGCACTCTCCAGACCCCACCCCTTATTTGAAGAACTATTGGCAGCTGATAGCTGCTGGGAGAGGGGCATTGTTCTTTTGAGGATGTGGTTGCCTGTGGGCCATCCCGAGCAGGCTGCAGGGGACGACCCACATCCGTGCACATATGGGCAGTGTTAATTTAACTCTGCTATCAAAGGAAAAATAAGACTTGAAATTGAAAAGGAGATGTGCTAAGAAGATACAGGGGATGCTGGAGAGGGAAGTGGGCAGTGTGTACAAGTGAACATGATCACATTGCATTGTATATATGTATGAAATTCTCAAGAACAGAGATAATTTATTAAAGGAGAAGGATACGGCCCCTACCCTCACTGAGGAAACAACGTAGCAGTGCAAGCAAAGCCAACAGGCAATTAAAATACAGAATGGCATTTTACTTATTTATTGCAGCACAACAAATACTCCAGATTTTTTTATGGCTTAAAACAGTCGTTATTTTCCTCTAGTTCTGTAAATTGATGGGGCTTGGCTGGATGATACTGCTGGTCTTACTTGGAATCTCTCATGAGGCTGTAGTTAGATGCCATCTGGAAGCAGAGTCATATGAAGACCACTGGGGCTACAGAAAGGCTGGGCGTCTTCTGCTTGTGGTCGCAGGGTCTCTTGACCGCACTTGGCCTCTCTGTCTAGGCAACTGAACTTCTTACATCGTGGCTCAGAGGGTACACAAGGAGAACTGCCGGGTGTCTCAAAAACTAGGCCTGGAGCCTGCACACACTGTTGGGTTAAAGCAAGTTAGAGGGCCAGCCCCAAATTAGCATAGAAGGGTGGCCACCAGGCTATGAATGTGGGAAAATGTCCTTTGGAGACCAGCAGATTCTACAGTAGAGGCTGTGCAGAAGCCCCATATAGGATGACAGTGACAACAACTCCTCCTTCTGCTCCTACTCTTCTTTCTCCTCCACTTTCTGTGTGTGTGCATGTGAGTGTGTGTGAACACGTTCACACCTAGACACATGCATCCAAAAGGACATTGTCTTCCTTTATCTCTCTCTCTACCTTAATTCCTTTAAGACAGGATCTTTTACTAAACTCGAAGCTTTCCATTTTTGTAGGCTTTCTGACCAGCAAGCTCCTAGGACCTGCTTGCCTCTGCCTCCACCCCCACGTTGGAATTGTTACTTGTATGCACAGCCGGGCACAGCTTTTTGCTGTTGTTGTTTCAGGATAGGGTTTCTTTGCGCAGCTTTTGCTGACCAGGAATTTGCTCTATATACCAGGCTGCCCTCGAACTTAGATCTAAGAGTGCTGGGAGTAAAGGTGGATGCCACTACCACTCAGCCATGCACAACTTTTTTCACGGGTGCTGGGGATTTAAACTCAGGTCTTCGTGTTCGCACGGCAACTTTGACCTACTAAACCATCTCTTCAGTCTCCATGGGTTGACTTCTTTCAAAGCTGAGTGAGGGGCTAGAGATAGAGCTGAGGCTAAGGGATTGTAGCTCAATGGAAGAGTACTTGCCTAGAATGCAAGTTCTTGTACTCAATTACTCCACAAACAAGGCATGGTGGCATATGCCTGGAATTCCACCGTTAGGGAGTCAGGAGGATCAGAAATGCAAAGTCAGCCTGGATACAGAACGAATTGGAGGTCAGCCTAGGATGCATGAGACCCTATCTCGAAAAGACTAGGGAGTGTGGTGTGTAGTGTCTGTGTGGTATAGAGAGCTAGATTGGATCCAGGAAAGAGCTATTGAGTCCCCATTGTTACCTTGTCCCTTCTCAGCCAGCAACCTCACATTTGTCACCGAAGGCTAAGTCATTACCTCAACATTGATAGCAATTCTTTTTTCCTTTTTACTCTCGGGATTTTTTTTTTTTTTAATGCAAACTCCTTCTTACAAATGTTTTGCTTTGTTTAATTTTAAAAGAACATTTTGCAGGAACCCTGCTGTCTGGTAGGAATCTGGACCCGGGTTGGTCAGGTGGCCAGACAGTTTATATTTGGGTGTGAAGCGTGCTGAGGGAGAGCCTGCTGGCAAGAGGCAGAGAGCATGCCACTGACCTCAGATCAAAAGATAGATGACATTGAAATTATCTTCTCATTACCACTGAGAAGGCAATGTGGAAGAGGCCAAAGAAGGTCGTTAAGAGAGTTTCTACTCTAGTGAAAAAGTCAAATAGTACTAAAGGGTTATATCAAAAGCAGCAGGCCTCTACTTCATGCTCCCTACCCTCCGGTCCGGCTCCCCAGAGGCAGCCATTTTCAACTCTTTGAAGTGTGCACAAGAAGGAAGTTGTGCACAAGAACAGTGGTTGCCTGCTATCCAACAGTACTCCCACTGATTGCCTGGTTATCTCGCTAGATTAATTCCTATCTTTTCCTTCACTTCTCTTATTTGTATCATGAGACTAATAAAGATAGTAACCATCGCACACGGAAACACAATGAGTGGTACTCAATGATGGTGATGATGATGATGATGGTGATGATGGTGGTGGTGGTGGTGGTGATGGAGGGAACTTGAGAGCTACTGTGAGCACACTTGGACTTAGTCACACACCATACAAATAAATATAGGGCATGGTTGTGACTTAGTAGGAATGACAAGAGCCCAGGCTCAGTTTGAGAAGTTTGAGCTTTTTTGTTCGAAGACAAACTGTTCTCAGTCCCCTTCCTTTCCTGTCTCTTCTACAACTTCGTCACTATAATTATCCTGATCTTCATAGCAAAGCATGCATCTCTTCACTACGTATTTGCTTTCTGCCTATGAAATATACACAGGCCTTCCCTATCTTGGCCAAGACTTTTAATTGATCCTTCTGCTTCTTCAATTATCAGTCTGTTTCTTTGTCTCCACTGCCAAATCTCTCAACCCGAATGCTGCCTCTTGTTTCTCTATGAATCCCAGCTTCCAACCGCGTCATCCCCCCGGGTGATCAGAGCCCACCTTATCAGCCACTAGGGTACATTTTGACCCCGAGTATTTGACTTAGTTGACCCCATTATTCCTTCAATCTTACCTCCAAAGACTCTCCAACCCACTTCGTTATCTCTGTCTACATTTCTTCACACGATCCAAGAAAGCAGCAACCTTGAACTCGGAGTTGACTCAGCACCTTTCTCTTCCATGCTAGTTTGCATTGTCATTGTCAATACTGGGACTCACTGAAGCTAGGATCTGTAAAAACTGCATCGTATCTAGGGTGGGGGGCGGGGGAGCATTAACAAATCCTAAGAGCAGAATAGAGTTGGACCCAAGAAAGACCAGAAACGTGGGTTCAGGATCTAACAGATTGAGTTGGTTCCCTAGCCTGCCATGTGGATTTCTTGTGATCTGTACAGACACCTGAAGGTGCCAGACATTCCCACACTCAAGCTGATCACCAGGTCCTGCAAAAAATCACCCCCATCCTCTCGAATTAGGCACTTAAACATGTCTCTTGTGCCACTTCCCCTGAGACACTGAACATCTGAGGTCATAGCTGTTCTGCTAGAGAGAAGGCTCAGCAATTAAGAGCACTATTTCTTCCTGCAGAGGACCCAGGTTCAATGCCCAGCAGCCACATAGTGGCTCATAACCATCTGTAATAGGATCTGATGCCCTCTCTTGGTGTACGTGAAGACAGCATAGTCATATACATAAAAAAATACATATACATAAAATAAATCTTTAAAAAAAAACAGTGTGGTGTATAGAGGCAAAATAACTCATACATAAAATAAAATCAATCTAAAAAAACATTTCTTAGCCGGGCGTGGTGGCGCACGCCTTTAATCCCAGCACTCAGGAGGCAGAGGCAGGTGGATTTCTGAGTTCGAGGCCAGCCTGGACTACAAAGGAGTTCCAGGACAGCCAGGTCTATACAGAGAAACCCTGTCTCAAAAAACAAAACAAAACAAAAAAAACATTTCTTTTAAGTAAAGTGCTAGCCACCAAACCTGACAACCAGAGTTCTATACTGGAGACCCATGTGATAGAAAGCCAGATGCAGACTGTCCTCCATGCATGTGTTACGGCATGCACACATATGCACACACACAATGTAATAATTTAAAAAAAAAGTTATCTCAGAGGTTGGGGGAAATGCAGGTTTCTGGTGCTGAGGGAGGGGAACTTGAAAAGGACAAGTGGTCTCAGCAGCTCCTCAAAGAGAGCCCTATCTGGCTTCAGCCAGGCCTCAGCTCAGAAGAGCCTGAGGCAGACTTGCCCTCCCAGCTCCCAAAGCCTGCGCTACTGTCTCTGAGGGATCTAGGTGTGGCTGCCATTGACAGGAATCCAGCCTTTAAAGACCGGGTGATGAAGAGATCGGCAGCGCTTGCAGGAGGTGAGAGGTGAGAGCTGCACCTGGCATTGTGCCAGGAAGCCTTCCTCAAGTGCTGGCAGCCCGAAACCAGAGGTGCTCCCGAGTCTGCTGCTCTCCGGCAGCTCCCCTCTGCACCCTCAAGAGCATTTCTCATGAGGCTCTTATGTGTGGAGCAGGGTGCTCGGCTGCCTTGGGTCCAACAGCCCGGCTCTCTCTCCCTGCCTGCTCCTGGGTGGTGGCACTCCTGCGGCTGGAACTGCACTTCCCACTCTCACCAGCACAGAGGTGGGGGTGGGGCAGGGAGCGCGGCCTCACAGCTGTTTGCTCCCTGGCAGCCTGGCTAAGTAGATCCCGGCTCTGGCTCTGAGTCAGAACCCGCCCATTTCAACCCCCCTGCTGCCAATACTGTCTTTGTGGCCCTGGGCGACTTAACTTTCTTATGCTTCATCTGTGCAGCGGGGATAATGATAGGCCTTCCTACTGGTCCTGAGTTTTACTGTGATGATGCAGAGAAAACACCCAGCTTGGTCCACCTTTACCTCTTGAAGCCCTCCCACCCCCGACTCTGTTGTCTGCCCTCCCACTTCCAACCTTCCCCCTTTGCCCTCTGTTTGGATGTCCATTTCCACCTTTGGCCTGGGTTCCACAAAGTTAAAGATAAAATTTATGAGTCTATGTGCTTGGTGCCCAGCACAGGACCTGGCATACTTGATAATCAGAATATGAAGTTACTGTTGGAAGGAATCCATGAGACAGTATAGAAGATCCGGGATCCGGGCTGGAGAAAAGGCTCAGCAATGAAGAGCATCTGCTAGAGGACCTAGGTTTGATTCCAAGCTCCCACATAGCGATTCATAACTCCAGGGTATCTGACACACTCTTCTGTTCAGCATGGGCACTAGGCGCCCACAGGATGCACATACATGCAGGCAAAGTATTTGTATACATAACACAATAAAAGACGAAAAGGCCAGGTGTGACGGTGTGTATCTTTTAATCCCAGCACTCTGGAGGCAGAGGCAGGCAGATCTCTATAAGTTCAAGGCCAGCCTGGTTTACATAGTGAGACCCTGTTTCAAGAAGGGAAAGTGGACAGGGGGTAGGAGGGGCAGGGGTGATGGAGGAGTTGGGGGACAGAGGTGTCCTCAAAATTTCATCTGGCTTTAGTGGTTCTCCCTCCACTCTGGCCATTCACTGCACTTGAAGAAGCTCCTGCCACTGACTTGGCCTGGGGACCAAGAAAACGGCAAGGACCACAGTAGATTATACTACGGACCTTCTGGAGCCAGATTGATGGACATTAAGCATATAACCAATCTAATGGTAGATTTCATCCAGGAACCTGGCAAGGAAGGAGAAGCCCCAGCTCCAATAGAGAAAGCACATTTTGGGGAGGGAGGAAGCACTAAGAGTCTCCTGGATGATGTGAAGGCTGTGTGGTAGCAGAAGATGAAAGGCTTCCACAGAAAGCCCCCGGATGAAGGGAACAGGGCTGTTGGGCAAAAGACAAGGTTGGTGCCATTGGAGTGGCAGGGCAAATGAAGGCTTCCTTCTACAAGGCTGCAGAGCTGGGAGAACGAATCCTGCAGAGCAACTGAGAGACGCGAGCCTCTGTCCTAAGGATAATAGCTCACATTTATTCAATTTTGTGTATATGTACACTGTGCTAAGCACCTTGTGTGCTTTTGTCATTTACCACCCACAATCCTCTAGGAACCCAGTACTCTTATTCCCACGCTGCCTCCGGAAGGTAAATCTGCTCAAAGGCGATCTGCGTGCTGTAGCAGCTAAGATTTGAATCCAGACGTCAGGACCCAGTACCTTCCCTACAAATCCCTGTGTGGTCCAGTCAAAGAACTAAATGCAAGCAGGCGACCACCTCGACCGCATGCTACTCCTTGGTAACCCTGGCTCCCGCAGGTCAGGGATGAACTCCCCGGCAGTGGGGTTGAACGCCTGGAGAAGCTGTCAAAGAATCACTGGCCTGGGCTTCCACCCGAGTGGGATGCGACCGCAGTGCGGAGGGCGTTAGTGCGTGTGCACGCGCGCGGTCGCCGCAGCTGTGCGGGCTGCAGCCGCGAGCTGACCCGGTCCGGTGGCAGGGGCGCCCCGCGGCGTCCGGCAGGGGGCTCTCCGTCCCAGGATCCCACAGCTCCCACAGCTCCCCCCGCCCCCGCCCGCATCACATCCCCTCCGGCCTTGGGGGGGGGGGGGAGGCGGGAGGGAAGCAGGCTTTCGTTTCTGATTTAAAACGACTATTTTAAAATGGCTTTCATTCTCTTTTTTTTTCTTCCTCTCCCCCCTGCCTTCTCTCACAGCCAGAAAAAGGGGGAAAGCGACACCAAGAATCCATTCCAAACGAAAAACCAAGAGGAGACGCGGCAGCTCCCAGATGTTGATGTTTTGTTTTTTTGACATAAATCTTCGCACTCATATGGGAGTTTTCATTGATTCATGTTCCCATCTGCTGAATTTCCTTTTATTTATTTAATATTGCTTTTTGGGGAAATCTTGCTTCGAAGCTCTGGAGAAGCATAAACCGTGCCAGCCACTGCAGCCCTCCTCCCTCTTGCAAGCCTTGGCTGCTGGGGGCAGGGAGATGCGGTGGCGTCCTGCAGAGTGGGTGCTGGGCATCCTCGAGGAGGGGCTGGCGCTGCAAGCCTGCACTAATGTGGCGATTCTGTCTCTTCCGAGCCTTCCAGAGGCAGCGGGAGAGGTAGAGTGAGGAAGAGGGGAAGAGAGAGGCAGACTGGCTGACTGTTCCTCATGCTTTCTGCTCATCCCCAACACTTCATACGTCCCTTTTGCACTAAAGTACACTTTGCTTTTGACACCTTGGATAGTAGGAAACGTTTAACAGTGGGCATCTATATTAATAAGATTGTGCCTCTCCCCGTCCAACCAGTACCCTTCCACCTCAATAGTGATCCGTCAGTAATTACAAACTCTAACTCTGGAGTCAGACTAAAATCTTGTCGACTTTCCAGAGGGAATTCTTGAACAAATTTACTTTTTAAGAGCTTTGGGTTTCCTACATATAAGATAGGAACGATAACTACATTCTTCACGATGTCAATATGTTTTACAGAAAAGGAAACCGATGCAGAAACAAATTAGGGCTTTATTCAGGTCATCTCCACCCAAACCCACATCTCTACCAGCCAGGTCCCCATTCCAGCTTCTCCACCAGGATTCCACATTAAACGATTTGCCTGGCAAAGATTAGAGCCCCCACCCCACCCCACCCCACCCATGAGGCAGAAGAGAAGACCAGGAGTTAGTGGTTCGAAATGATAGATGGCTGAGAAGAGTATCCATTGACTTTGGAAAATAGGCTCAAACTTGGGAGAAATGGAGACATCATCCTATTGAGTTCCTTACCTAATCCATCCAGACTGGCCTCCCTGACAGGCAGGGGCACTTCACCTGCACAAGGTGCCTATTCTATTGGAAGATACTTTGAGACATTAAGAACCTTATAAGGGCTGGAGAGGTGGCTCAGCAGTTGAGAGCACTGACTGCTCTTCCAGAGGTCCAGCAACCACATCGTGGCTCATAACCATTTGTTATGGGCATCTGATGCCTTCTTCTGGTGTGTCTGAAGACAGTGACAGTGTACCCACATACATGAAACAAATAAATAAATCTTAGAAGAAAAAAAAAAAAGAACCTTATAAGGCCAGGTGTAGTGTCACATGCCTTTAACCCCAGCACTTAAGAGGCAGAGGCAGGCAGATCTCTGAGTTTGAAGCCAGCTTGGTCTATGCAGAGGATTACAGGACAACCAAGGGTACATAGTATAACCCTGTCTTAACCACCCCTTAAAGAGCCCTGCAGATTATGGGACAGGAGTATTTGAATGTTGAGAATCACAGTTTTCCTGGAAACCACCCCTGATGACCTATCACTGTCCTGATCAGTAGCTGTTAAGGTCAGTCCTGAGCAGAATGCAGTTTCCTAGGTTGTGTGGCCTTTTTCTGAGAAGAATGAACAAGTGTCTATTCATCTCAGATAGGAAACAAACCATAGACTGAAGAAACAATTTTAGCCAAGTCTAATGAACCAATGAGATTAGTTGGGATCACAAGGGATGGTTTATCTATAGGAACACTATCAACTTACAGGCAGCTACACTCCTAAAAAAAAGTCTCTCTCTCCCAAAAACCAGTCTGTGTATTTATTATCCATGGGGAAAGACAGAGCCTTGTGAAGCCCTCCTCCCTCTGTTATTGATGTTAATGGGCCCAATCTAGTGTGACCCTCATGTTCTCATAGCTGCTGAGAGTACAACTGGACAACAGCCGTGTCACGGCGTGGAGGACAGCATTCTACAACACCTGAGGTCACTTGAAGGGTTGCACTAGATTATAGCACCCTCCTCTGGGGCCACCATTCCTTCCCTAAGCACCTTACCCAGCCCGACCTTCTCTACATGTTCTGGGGGAAACTTCTGGCCAGGCACATGCAGCTGGAAAGCTGAAAAGGATTTGATTCTAGGCTCGGCTTTGAGTTTTTGCACACATCCATAATCTTGATGCATGCATGCTGTTTTCTGGAGCCCCCTTTGAATGGTAAAGCACACAGTACTTTGACACGTGCTTACAGCTTACAGCTTCCACTGGTAAAGCACACAGTACTTACACAGGTGAAGCACACAGTACTTTGACACGTGCTTACAGCTTACACAGAAAGTGGGCAGTCAAGAGGTGTACAGTGCAAAAATTAGATTCTGTAGGAGAGCGTTCCTCTTCACTCGGCCCCAGAGCTACCTAAGCTGAAATCATGACTTCATTGGGAAACTAAAGCCTACTCATCCAATCCATAATATGTCCTTGAGATTGTTGAAATAGAGCATACACATCACATACAAACCCAAAAATAGAAAAACAAGGGATACTGGATCTATTGCTCCATGGTAGAGTGCTTACCAAGCATGAGTAGGACCCTGGTCTACACACACACATACACACACACACACACACACACACAGAGAGAGAGAGACAGAGACAGAGACAGAGACAGAGAGACAGAGACAGAGAGAGACAGAGACAGAGACAGACAAACAGAGACACAGAGAGACAGAGAGACACAGAGAGAGACACAGAGAGAGAAAATGACCATAACAGACCTGTGTAATAGATAACCACAGGGTAAGATGGGGGATAACTGCTCATCTGCACATTTTTGGCACCTTCTGGATTTTCTACCCTTCACAACAAAGTTGTTTAGACATAACTTACCTGGTAAGTTGAGGGTTCACCGAGGACGATAATGTAGTTTAAGCTCTAACCAACCCTGCCTAATGTGTAGTAGGCACTCAACGGAAGTGACTTTTCATGTTGAGGGAATGATTTAAAGCCACATAATTAGTCACTGACAAAAATTAAGAAAAGGTCCTTTGAAGCACTGGCTGCCTATTTTTGTGTGTATGTATATATGGGGGTATGTATATATGGAGGTATGTATATATGGGGGTATGTATATATGGAGGTATGTATATATGGGGGTATGTATATATGGAGGTATGTATATATGGGGGTATGCATATATGGGGGTATGTATATATGGGGGTATGTATATATGGAGGTGTTTACTGATTTAGAGAAACTGACAGCTACCACTCGGTGCAGAGTTGGAAAACATTACTCTGAACTCCCCCACAGAGAAGACACAGAAGGAAAGAACAGGAAAATCGGTTGACTCCAGAGGATCTAGATGAGAGAGACAAGAGCAGAAAGGAGAAAATTCCATTTCCCTCGAAGCGGGGGATCAGGTCTGCGGTTCCAGTAGACCGTGGAAGTTCATCTGAACCCACTTGGCTGTGTCATGCTTCCTGCAATATGGATGTGACTTCAGAAGCTAGCCCAGGCGACAGTCCGCTGGCCCAGGCCCAGCTCATTGATGGTGAGGGAAGCCATTCTGCTGACTTTGTGCTATAAAGGTACTGTGGAAATGGCCAAGAGTAAGAATGCTCACCCGCCAAAAGGCACTGGAATCAGCCAGGGAGGCCAGGGAAGTCTTGCCAGAGTCCTCTAGCCAGGAGATGCCAGCAGAACTGTGCACTTCTGGATGGAAGCCTTTTCGGGGGGGTCTCAGAGCCAAGACGGCTCTGGCCGTAGCTTGAGGTTTGCCATACGCTCCAAGTATGCCTCCCCAGACAGAGCCTCGTTTGAGATACTGGGAAAGGCTCCTTTCCCCAGGCATCCCTGTCTGCTTTGTGCTGTTAAAACAGGATGCCACAGAGTGGACCACAAACAACCGAAGTGTGCTCTGCTCTTAGTATTGGAGGCTAGAGAATTCAAGACCAAGCCTACATCTGACCAGGACCTTCCTGATGCACCATAACGTGGTAGAAGGGTATGGTGAGCATACCAGAAAGAAAAACAGGACCAAAAAGAAGGAAAGGGACAAATTCGCCGTCAGAGCTCTCATGGCTTAATCAATTCTTTTTTTTTTTTTTTTTTTTTTTTTTTTTTTTTTTTTTTTTTTTTTTTTTTTTTTTTTTTTTTTTTTTTTTTTTTTGGTTTTTTTGAGACAGGGTTTCTCTGTATAGCCCTGGCTGTCCTGGAACTCACTTTGTAGACCAGGCTGGCCTCGAACTCAGAAATCTGCCTGCCTCTGCCTCCCAAGTGCTGGGATTAAAGGGATGCGTCACCACGCCCGGCGGCTTAATCAATTCTTGAAGGCCTTCTGCTTAAGACCCCTACAATGATAAATTTCAAATTGACTTTTGAGGCCAACATTGAAACTACAGCACTACCCGTTTCCACACTGTATGTTGACACACACCCTGGTGAGTGAAAATACCAGAGTCAAGATGAAAGCTTAACCCTACCACCAGCACTGTGGATGCCTGGGCTCTTGACCACTTAGGATCAACTTCGCTTTACTCTGAGTCATTCTTGTTCATTTAGTTCAGTCATTCTGTAGTGGGCCTCCAGACCTTATCACAACTGATGTCATGATGGAAGTACCATTCAGGCATAAAACTCAGCTCATAGACAGTACCACCTGCAAAATAAAAACAACGACCTAATCCATCAAAGTCCATAGATCTGTAAAAGTTTCTAAATGTCTCAAAACCTTCCTTTTTGCCAGGTGGAGGGGGCACACGCCTTTAATCCCAGCACTTGGGAGGCAGAGGCAGGCAGATTTCTGAGTTCGAGGTCAGCCTGGTCTACAAAGTGAGTTCCAGGACAGCCAGAGCTACACAGAGAAACCCTGTCTCGAAAAAAAACAAAAAACAAACAAACAAAACAAACAACAAAAAAACCTTCCTTCTTGTCTTCGGAAGTTCTTTTTTTGGCTAACATATTCTTGCTAACTGAAATATGTCATCCCAGAATATGTGTGTCGTGTGTGTGTGTGTGTGTGTGTGTGTGTGTGTGTGTTTAAGAGTGTGTGTGTGCTTAAAAGCTCACCCTGAGAAAGGCTTGGACCTCACTGGGATCCCAAATGCCTGTTATAGTCACTGGCTGGTGACTTTCTATTGGTTCAAACCCATGAATGAGCAGTCCTCTCCGTTGGATACCCTACCTTCCACCCTGTGTCTACTGACCCCATATAATGTCTAGGTGTCTTTTTTTTGTATAGACTATAGATACTGGGGTTTTTATGATAAACAAAAAAGTCATAAATAATGTCTCCATGAAGTTTACAGTTTAAGGACGAGTTTTAGTTAAGGTTTCTGGTGATAAAACATGACCAAAAGCAACTTGGGAAAGAAAGGGTTTATTTCATTTTACATCTTATCATCCATCATCCAGGGAAGCCAGGACAAGAATAGAAGGCAGGAACTCAGACAGGAGCTGATGAAGAGGCCATGTAAGAGTGCTGCTTACAGCTGGGCGTGGTGGCTCACGCCTTTAATTCCAGCACTTGGGAGGCAGAGGTAGGCAGATTTCTGAGTTCGAGGCCAGCCTGGTCTACAGAGT
>NC_034604.1:33283192-33285826 GCF_900095145.1 Mus pahari | reverse complement strand
TTTATTTATTTTTGTTTTGTCTTATTCACTTTTGTTTTTTTGAAACAGACTCTCCCTATGTATATCAAACTGTCCTGAAACTCACTATGTAGATCAGACTGACCTCAAACTCAAAAGAGACTGCCTTCCTCTGCCTCCCAAATGCTGGGATTAAAGGCATCCTCCACCATGCCTGAGTTTCTTACACTATTCAGGACCATGGCACTTCCCACAGTGGGCTGGGCCCTCCTACCCCAATCACTAGTGAAGAATATGCTTCCATATTCTTGCCTACATACCCATCTTATGAGGGCATTTTCTCACTGGAGGGTCTCTCTTCCCATGACTGCAGTCTTTGTCAAGCTAACACAAATTAGCCACTACCGGGGAAAGAGGGGCAGGAAATTTCTGACTCACTTTAGCAAAAGAGAAGCGCAAATGTGTATTAACCGGAGGTAGGAAGTTGGCTATTGGTTTGTTTGCTTGTGACAAGGT
The DNA here is from genome assembly GCF_900095145.1 of Mus pahari. Classification (NCBI taxonomy): domain Eukaryota; kingdom Metazoa; phylum Chordata; class Mammalia; order Rodentia; family Muridae; genus Mus; species Mus pahari. The sequence continues at coordinate 33,285,352 of NC_034604.1, read as the reverse complement.
TTTGTTATGTAACCCAGACCAGGCTCAGTCTTGTGGTTCTCCCTTCTGAGTGCTGGGGTGACAGTGGGTGCCCTCATGCCCAGCAGATATAAGATGCTTAATGTGGTTTAATTATGCTTCTCCCCAGACCACCTATCAAAAATGTTTGAGCTCCTTGTCAATGGATTCAGATCCTGGGCCTCACGTCACGAGTATCAAGTGAAAAATAGGCATCTCTGAAACTAGAGCAAAACCAGAGAGAAGCCTGAGAGGTGAGAGAGCGTCCTGAGCGAGGCCGGCAACGTGACGTGGACCCTGGAACCTAGGGAGGAAGGCAGACATCCATCCACAGGGCTGTGACACGCAGGTGCCTGCCCTCTCTTGCACACAATATTAACGACTAAAATAAAATAAAAAACTGGAAGTGGAACCCAAGCAATCTGCTTTTCAAAAACAGATAAAATGTAGCTAAGGGGGAAAAACAAAACAAACCAGTGTGCACACACTCCAGCGACCTTTAGTGCTTTTCCAGTGGCGTGCAATCATACCTCGGTCTAGTTCTAAAACACTTTACCAGCCATCAGAGATGTTCTACCCCAGGAGCCAGGCACTCCGGTTCTCTCCCCAGGCAGCCACCGGTTGTCTCTTTCTATAGATTTTCAGGTCCTGGACATTTCATGCCTCACTATGTGACCTTTGGTGCTGGCTTTCTTCACTTTGTGTGCTTTCTAGGCATATCTATATGGTTAGCCGATATTTCATTTCTTTTGATTATTGAATTCTTTTAGCCATTCCTCCACTGATGGACTTTTGGGTGTGGGGGGTCCCACCCTTTGTGGGGTCCCACCCTTAGGCTACTTTGAACACATCACTGCTGTAAACATTCTTACCTGTGAGTCTTGTTGGATAGTTGGTTTTTGTTTTTTTTAAGACAAGGTTTCTCTGTGTAGCCCTGGCTGTCCTGGAACTCACTTTGTAGACCAGGCTGGCCTCGAACTCAGAAATCCGCCTGCCTCTGTCTCCCGAGTGCTGGGATTAAAGGCATTCACCACCACACCCGGCTCTGCACCTAACTTCTATAACACCAATTGTTTTAGATATTTTCAATTCTCTTGGGTCCACATCCAGTAATGTAATTGCTGGGTTATGTGGTAATTCTCTATTTAACTATTGGGACTTTTTGTTTGTTTGTAGACAGGGTCTCCTGTAACCCAGGCTGATCTTTTGAACTCCTGTCCTGCCTCCACTTCCCAAAAGTCAGGATTACCACAGCCAGCTCTATATCAACTTTTTGAAGAACCACCAAACCACAGAGGCAGTTCCACATTGGTTTCCATAGGAACGCACAAATAACCATCATCTACATGTTCTTTTCAACACTGTTCTCAACATCCTGAATGTGAGGCAGCATCCCCTGTGTCTTTGATCTGCATCTCAATAATGATCAGTGATGATGAGCGTCTTCTCATGTCCCTGTTGGCCATTTGTATGTCTTCTTTGGAGAGATACTGAACTGGTTTGAATAAGAATGGTCCCCATAGGTTCATATATTTGAATATTTGGTTCCCAGTTGGTGGACTGTTTAGGCAGCATTAGAAGATGTGGCCTTGTTGGAGGAGGTGTGCCTCTGGAAGTGGGCTTTGATGTTTCAAAAGGCCACACCTGGCCCAGTCTTGTTGTTTTCTGCCTCTTGAGTGTGGAAAAATGTGAGCTTTCAGCTACTGCTCCAGTGCCATGCCTGCCTGTCTGCTTCCTGCCTGTCTGCCTGCCTGTCTGCCTGCCTGCCTGCCTGCCTGCCTGCCTGCCTGCCTGCCTCCTGCCTCCTGCCTGCCTGCCTGCCTGCTGTTCTGCTCCCTGCCATGATGATCATGGTGTAATCCTCCAACACTATAAGCAAGCCCCCAATCAAATGCTTCCTATTATAAATTGATTTGGTTATGGTGTCTTCACAGCAGTAACTAAGATGTCAATTCTTTTACTCACTTTAAGAAATGAGAAAGAAAAAAAAAAAGAAAAAGAAATGAGAAATAAGCCAGGCAGTGATGGCGCACACCTTTAATCCCAGCACTGGAGAGGCAGAGGCAGATGGATTTCTGAGTTCGAGGCCAGCCTGGTATACAGAGTGAGTTCAAGGAAAGCCAGGGCTACACAGAGAAACCCTGTCTCAAAAAAGCAAAAAAA
>NC_034604.1:33277346-33282340 GCF_900095145.1 Mus pahari | reverse complement strand
ACAGAAGTTTTGAATTTTAATGTAGAGTATATATTTTTCCTGTGTTACTTATATATGTGCATGTATATGTGTATACATATATATATATAGGTATATATATATATATATATATATAGGTATGTATATATGTATGTGTATGTGTGTGTGTATATATATCACATAAAGTTTCACTACAAGCCCAGGCTACCCTTAAGCTCTGATTCTTCCTGTCTTAGCATCCTTAGCACTGAGATCACAAGGATACACTGCCACTCTCAGCTAGTTGATTGTAGCTACTTTTTTTTTTTTTTTTAATTAGATTGATCGATTGAGGGGCAGTATACACCACAGCTTAAACACAGAGCTCAGAGGATAGCCTGTGGTCATGAGTTCTCTTCATTCATGGGGATCTAACTCAGTTCATCAGACTTGACAGAGCACTTTACCATCTGAGCCATCTCATTGCTTGTAGTTTGACATCATTTTAAGAGACCATTGGCAGTTAGACACGCATATGTGTGTGAACGTGGGAAACGGGAGGCTAGCCTAGGTTGATGAGAATCTTTTTCACAGGAAAGGAAGGAAGGAAAACAAACCATTATTAAACTCAAGGTCATGAAAGTTTTGCCCTCATGTTTTAGTTGAAGAGGCTTTATAGTTCTTGCTCTTTTTTTTTTTTTTAAGATTTATTTTATGTGAGTACACTGTCACTCTCTTCAGGCGTACCAGTAGAGGGCATTGGATCTCACTGTGGTTGGTTGTGAGACACCATGTGGTTGCTTGGAATTAAACTCAGCACCTCTGGAAGAGCAGTGTTCTTAACCACTGAGGCATCTCCTGGTCCCTAGTTCTTGCTCTCAAATTTAGATCCATAGCAGGTTAAAGTTGTTGTTGGTTTGTTATCACCACTATGTTTGTGGTAACCTGTTACACAACAATAGGACCCTAACACAGGCACTGAGCAAGAAAAGAGTTTGAGGCTGATATAGGTGTAATACACGCTGCCTTAAGCTGAGACCTTTCTACTGCAGTCTCTCAGTTGCTGAGATTATGGCTTTGCTATTAGGTCCAACCTCCAACGTATTCGTGTGTCTGTGTGTGTGTGTGTCTGTCTGTCTGTCTGTCTGTCTGTCTATGTGTAGTTAGGTATCCAGTTGTCCTAGCACCATAAGAGAGTCATCTTGGTCTTGGAATGTTTGCTAAAAACATGTTAACCACAGTTGTATGAAGTTTTTCCTAAACCCTTAATCTCATAATTCCATTATCTTTTGGATTTTTGTTGTTGCTTTTAAACTTGCTCTGAAGACTGGGCTGGCCTCAAACTCCGAGATCTGCCTGTCTCTGTCTCTCCAGTGCTGGGACTAAAGGCGTGAGCCAAAAGGCAAGTTCCAATGCTGTTATCTTGATAGATATATTTATCCTTAATCCAGTATCAGACTATTTTGGTAACTGTAGCTTTGAAATCAGGAAGTGGGAGTCCTCCAAGTTTGTTCTTTTTCAAAATTGTTTTGGCTTTCCAGAGCCCCTGCAATTCCACTTGGATTTTGGAATCAATTTTTTCATTTCTGCACTGAATCAAAAGATCTGAAGATAGAGTCCAGGAGTGACTGAAAAAATAAGCACACAAGTTATGGGGAAAATGCACACAACTTAAAGTTGACTGTTTTAATTTTAAAAAAAAACGTATTCATTTATTACAGGTATGTGTGTGTCACATGATCGTATATGCCACAGTACATGTGTGTATGCTTAAATTTTTCTCAAGCCTAATTTTAATAATTGTTCTTAAGTGCTTTGACCTTCTTTCTAACCAACACCCACCGGAAGTTGTAGAAAAGAAAGGTTATTAGGATACAGGGAAAATGGGCCTGTTTAAAAATTGTTCTTTGGAGCAAATCCAATCTGCATTGTCAGGAAATCAGCCGTTCAGTTCACAGGTCAGCAGCAGCAGCAGCAGCAGCAGCAGCAGCTCAATCCACTCGCAGATACACCACAAATATACCAGCAGTCCAGTTCAGTAGTGCTGGGATAGCAAACACGAACCAGCAGCAGTGGCGTGACCTAGCAGAGACAGCCAGACCTCAGCCAAGGTGACATAAATCTGCAGGAGCGATTAGGACCAGCTTAGACACCAGGAGAAGTTCTTTGCCATGGCTCTCTCAATGAAGTGAAGGTCAGCAAAGATGGGAGACCAGGAAGCATTGCAAAGCTAGCTATGCAAGCCTGCCCCTTCACTGTCCGTTGAGTCCTATTTATACTCCCTCCAAACATCACGTGTCCTCCATGGGTCTTGCCTCAGCACGTGAGTCTGTCTTAGCAAACCTTCAGGTGACTCTGTCTCATCTGACATCACTCTGCCAATTGGCCCAAGTCCAAGGAAACGGCAAGAAGCTGCCAGAATGCTGCTGGAAGTTTTTTGGTGTGTTTCTCTCTATAGTCATGACAAATGGGCTCAGCTACACAATATAAGGCAAACCAATACATACGTGTTGTTAGTGAAGAATCCTTCATCACATGTCCTTTCACGTGGTTGCTTTAGCAAATCATCCTCTTACCTGTGTCTGCTTCAGTGAAACATTCTTTGACATAACTGACTTTCCAAAGAAGCTATAAGTTTGTGTGAAGGTCAGAGGACAGTTCTGTGGCGTTGGTTCTCTCTTTTCACTTTTAGAACGGTCCCAGGGATCAAACTCAGATTCCCCAGGAACCTTTACTAGCTGTGCTGACTTGGCAACTCTATTTTTCGTTATTTAAGGGACTAGCATACTATGCTCTCATAGAAACTACTTAGCGTTCCTGACAACCATGCATGAAGTTCCCTGTTTCTTCACATCCTCATTAATACTTGTTATTTTATGAGATTGATCCCCCCTCCTTCCTTCCTTTTTCATTTTGATACTCTGAAATGACATGTCACTGTGGTTTGGCACAGAGTCCTCATTTTAAAATAACCCTTTTTATTTTGGAACAATGTTAGACTTACAAAGAAGTTGTAGATAGTAAGGCAAGCCTCTGTGTAGGTCTCAATTTGCTTACATGGCTCCAAATGTTGTCATCTGACCATGGCGCTCTACCAAGTCTGAGCAGCTGCTTTACTATCACATGAGTGTATGCTCATGCACATGTGAGCATATGTATACACACACACACGCACACAAAGACAGACAGACAGGCAGACAGACAGGTAGATAGGGCACATACATCCATGCATGCACACAAGTATGTGTGTGACGAACCTGGGGACCTTACACGTGCTAGGCAAGAACTCTACTAATGAGCTATATCTTCTGTCTCACACAGTGACTTTAATTGCTTTTATTTAGTATTTGTGTGTACATGGATGTATGCATGTGTATGTGTTAGTTACCTTTCTATTGCCAAGAAAAACACCATAACCAAGGAAACTTATAAAAGACAGCATTTAATTTGGGGCTCCTAGTTCCAGAGGGTCAGGCTCAATGATTACCATGGTGGGAATCATGACAACCAGGCATGGTCTTGGAGGGTATCTGAGAGTTTACATCTGATTCACAAACAATGAGGCAGAGAGAGAGAGAGAGACAGACAGACAGACAGAGACAGAGACAGAGACAGAGACAAAGAGTAGTTAACTGGGAATGCCCTGAGCTTTTGAAATCTCAAAGGCCACATGCTCTGACACCCCTCCTTCAACAAAGCCACACCTCCTCATCTTTCCCTAACAGTTCCACCAACTAAGGACCAAGTATTCAAATTTATGAGCCATTCTCCTTCAAACCACCAAGTGTGTTTGTGTATGTTAGTATGTGTGTGGCACAGTGAGCATGTGGAGATCTGAGGGTGCGTCACAGTAGAGGTTAGAGGACAGCTTTGAGACCTCAGTTCTTTCTTTCCATGTTTATTTGGTTTCCAGGGATTGACTTCAGGTTGCTAGGCTTGCATGGCCAGAGCTTCATTCCCTGAGCCATCTTAAAGTGTTTCACGTGGTGTTTTTCACGTGCCAGAGAGCTACTGATCTAGATCTAGGCCAGAAAAGTTTTTCCAGAGAGCTATGTCTCAGGTGTTACTTGAAAGACGAGCATGAATGGATCCAGGAAACGGGGTATGATCTAGGCAGATGGAACAAATTGTGTCAAAGCCTGGGGGTAATAAAGAACCGAGGACACTTGAGGATAATCATAATAGCAATAATGGTAATTTATTGACACTTACCATATGCCAGGCATTGGTAAGCACTTTAGAATGTTATTTCACTTAATTTCTCACAACAAGTCTATAAAGTGGAGGATGTTATCATCTCTGCTTTCCAGATGGGGCAACTGAGAGTTGACAGAAATAAGTTGTCCAAGGTCGCCAAACCAGTTATAAAATGGCAGCAGCAAGATTTGAATTGATTTCCCGGACTAAACACACACACATGCACACACACACACACACACATACCTAATTCCTTTTCTTCCACCAGCTCCAGTAAAGTGTACTCGCTTACTTATAGGAAGAAGGAAAGCATTAGATACACACTCTACCCCTGGCCTTCCCAAACCATCCGCCTTGCAGAACGCAGAGTCACTGTCATTCCAAACTGTCGCTTACTGTTATCGTTTCTCTCATGTGGATTGATAGCTGGATGAATGAATGAATAAATAAAGAGAAACAAAAAGCATTGGTAACAATTTACACTTACCTACTCACCTACTTACATGTTTAATGCCTGACTCTCTCACTGAGCCTTCAGCCCTCTGACGGCAACGATCCAGTCCATTCAGTGAACCTGATAACAATAAATGCTGAGGTTTCTGGGGAGGTTTTTTTTTTGGGGGGGGAGGCATTAGGGACTGAACTCAGGACCTTATGCAAGCAAGACAAGCACTCTACCACTGAGATACAGCCATAGCCCCTTGTAAATTAAAACAAGAATTTCAGTATATGAAATGAGTGGCGTTTGTTTGTTTATTTGTTTATTTACTTATGTAGTGTGTGTGTGTGTGTGTGTGAGAGAGAGAGAGAGAGAGAGAGAGAGAGAGAGAGAGAGAGAG
>NC_034604.1:33270671-33276401 GCF_900095145.1 Mus pahari | reverse complement strand
TGCCAGGTGTGGTGTTACACGCCTGCAGTCCCAGCACATGCCAGGTGTGGTGTTACACGCCTGCAGTCCCAGCACATGCCAGGTGTGGTGTTACATGCCTGCAGTCCCAGCACCTGGGAGGTAGAGGCAAGAGGATCAAAAGTTCTAAGGTTGGAGAGATAGTTCAATGAGTAAAATCCTTGTTATGCAAGCATGAAGGCAGGAGTTCAGATCCCCAGAGCCCATGTAAAGACTAGCCAGGCGTGGTAGTCTGCCTGTAATTCCAGCAGTTGGGAGGCAGAGACAGAGGCTCACAGGACAAGCTGGGTAGATGAGCTGGGTGTAATCGGTGAGCTCTGGGTTCAGGGAGAGGCTCTGCCTTAACAGATGAAGTGGAGATTGGTCAATGAAGGCACCTGCCATCAACTTTTGGGCTCTACATATATGCAGTCATATGTGGACATACACCTGAGCACACGTGTACTTGTATACATGTTCACACACACATTCAGACATAACATTTGCACACAGATAAAAAAAAAAAAAATGCCCAAGCTATATGAGATCCTGTCTCACAAAACGGCAGGAGGAGATGGGAGATAACTCATCAGTAAAGTGTTTGCTTTGCAAGCACGGAAACTGAATTTAGTTCCAAAATGTACATTAAACAATCTGGGCATGGTTGTTATACTTACACGTACTTGTATGTACTTACAATCCCAGAGCTGGGAGACAGAGACAGTAGGTTTCCCAGGGGTTCACTGGCCAGAAAATTTAGTCTATTCATCAAGCTCCAGGTCATTGAGAGACCTGGTCTCAAAACACCCAAGATAGGGAATGACATCTACAGTTGACCTCTAGCCTCGACATATACATATGAATGCAAGTGCAAGTACACACAGACGGTGAGCAAGATAAATCTGAACAGATCCCCAGTAAGTCAACCATATTCACGGAGAGGAGGCGGCCAGAGGCCTCCCCAGAACTACTCCTATTTTAGGAGCTGGCTTTCTGGCACAGCACAGAGCTGGCTGAAAGACCATGCCGCAGGTGAAGGCGTAATTGCTCCTTACTTTCCCTGGCTCCTCCAGTGTTAAATTAGCTTTATGTCAATACCACATCAGCAGCTGGGATGAATTATTGAAGCTCATTCACTGCAATGGGTCCAGGTTCCATTCGCTTTATGGGCTGAAGGTGGATGTGAGCATATTATTTTTGTCTGTCTAGTTGCGGTCAGTACATGTTCAGTCTGTCGCTAATACAAAGGGACTCAGGCCTGATGTGCAGATGATTCCAGCCTTTATTCGGAGCGCCAGTAGTGGGAGGACTGAGCCCCTGGGTGGGACAGAGGAGGAGAGGAACTCGAGTGCTGACCACTAGCCCACGGGGGCTCTTACCACTCTTCACAATGTCATTCTCAAACACCTGTTCCTCTACACAGAAACACATATCGCCAGCACATGCATGTGCATGTGTGCATTTAGAGTGTTAATAAACCACACTCACTAGAGGCCCAGGGGGAAAAATAGAGAGGAGGGTCAAACATTTTAAAATAATGATTTTTTTTCCAAAGAATTACAGATTTTAAAGCCTTCTTCCTTCCCCACCTTCAACAATGATGTTTGTCTAGAAGTCCCAGCTAGTTAGTGTTCTGCACCTGGCAGAGGCGGATGACCTGGACTGTCCAGTGTCAAGGACATAGAACCTGGCCATTGGAAATTTCTGTATTGGGGGTGGGGTGCTGTCTCCCTCCTCTGTTCTCCATTCAGGAGCTGGCGTGCTCCTGAATTTCAATGTATGTTTCTGCTGCTTGGTCCAGATGCCAAAAATTATTAACTAGAGCTCTGCATAAACTCATGCACACCTGCAGTGATGTTTACTGTCACAAAGACACATCCACAGTCCTGCTCTCTTATTCTCTCCCTCTCTCCCTCTCTCCCTCTCTCCCTCTCTCCCTCTCTCCCAGAGATAGACCTTCTAACCACATGATGTGGCTGGAAATCTGACAAGAAGGTCTCCTGATGCTATCAGCAGGACACATGCCTTCGCACATCCCACCATTAAATATTTATTCTTTTGGGAGTCCCCAGCTGAGAATCAAATACCCCTAGACAAGGCAACACACCATAAAGTGATCATCTAACATTTTGGCAGGAACTCCCCTCTGCTTAGGGAACTTCCTTCTCCTCCTCTGGCTGATTCTTAGTCAGGTTCCTCAGGTCTGGTCCTGTTTGTACCTCACTGGTGGGGGAGGGCAAGTTGTCCCATTATCTACTCTCAATACTCCCCATCATCTCCCCTGCATGAAGTCATTATAATTGTGATTAAATAAATGCTTGTGTGGCTCTATTTGTTGTAACTCTTATTCATGTGCCTTGAATAAGTTAGGGGCTGTCTAGAATAATGCTTGCTACAGAGTAGATATTCAATAAACCTAGATGAAGTCGGAGGATTTGGGAAAAGGAGAATAGAGCGAGAGGGCGGGACATGAAAGGTCTGAGATGGTGACTCCAAACTTTGCTGACCTTACAACTCTTACTATATCACACACACACACACACACACACACACACACACACACACACCCTTCCTCATTATCAGGATGCCACCTGCATGTCTGCACAGGACATGCTAAAAGCCGAGTGGGACCACAGGAGACTGAACTAGGAATGAGAAAGGAAGACTATTCAGAGAGAGGAAACAGGCTCCAAGAGACATCTTCACTGGCCTGGATCCCAACTTATCCAAAAAGTGACTAAGCAAGGACAGAATAAACCTCAGATGAAGAATGTCCTTTTACAGGGGTTTCCCAGTGATTAATAGGAAAGATATTTGTTCTTGAAAGATATTTGTTAGTCATTGCAAACAATACTAGCAGACACTATCTTTCAAAAGGTTCAGTATATGTCAGGGACTGGCCAAGTATTTTGTATCTATCACATATCATTATCCAGCCAATACTCTTAGCTACCTCGTGAGATAAGTACACAAGTATGTCCATTTTATATAGGTGGAAGAATAAGCCCAGGGAGAAGAAATAATTGGCCTAAGGTCATACAACAAAGAAATGACAGAGCCATTTCAGCAGAACTACGAGAGGCCAGGCATTTTGTTTCGTGTTGTTTTTCGAGACAGGGTTTCTCTGTGTAGACCTGGCTGTCCTGGAACTCACTCTGTAGACCAGGCTGGCCTAGAACTCAGAGAATGATGCTTCTGCTTCTGCCCCTGCCTCCTGAGTGCTGGGATTAAAGGCGTGTGCCATTACCGACTGCCCAGCTAGACCAAGCTTTTAGCCCCAGCATATGCTGTCTGCCTTAAGCTCCTTAGGAGCCAGGCAGCCAGGCCACCCCTTCTCCTTACATTTTCATATTCGCTCAACAGACACACTCATACTGGTGCCATTTAATGGACCTGTGATATATTTGGATTTGTCTTCAGATGCCATTGTTTCCTTACAATTCCAAGGACCAGTCTCCTGATTCCTGGACTTGAGACGATGCCCAAACATCTGTTGTGTCAGAAGGAACCAGATACCAACAGCAGGGAGGCATTAGCTCCATGGTGTTTTTCCAGCAAGACATCCCTAGATTCCTGGCCTTCCTGCTTGAAAGATGAGACTTTGAAAACACTTTGGGGTTTTTCCTTTGTACCTCTCCGGGCAATCCTGGGTCTTGTTTCAGAAGGATGGTCATGAGGTAGGTGGCAGGTGGACTGCAGAGAGCCACATGGACCCAAACCAGTGTAAGAGAGAAGCTGCCGGGCTGGTGAGATGGCTCAGCAGGTAAGAGCACCTGACTGCTCTTCCAAAGGTGCAGAGTTCAAATCCCAGCAACCACATGGTGGCTCACAACCATCCTTAACAAGATCTGACTCCCTCTTCTGGAGTGTCTGAAGATAGCTACAGTGTTCTTACATATAATAAATACATAAATCTTTAAAAAAAAAAAAAAAGAGAGAGAAGCTGCCACTGTTCCCTGGGGTCTGTGCTCAAGGCCCAGGACAGCTACATGGACAGCCACTTCCTTGTGGGGAGTGAGATGGGCGTGCCTTTGATTTTTGAGACAGTCCTGACTGCTCCTTTCTCTCCCACTGGCTTTTGCTTCAATTTCCCAGGGATTCTCAGAGCCTGATCTCCTTAGCTCCAAGTTAGAACTGGGACCAGTCCTAGATTTGTGCTGCTGAAACTTGGTCCAAGACAGACCCTTTCCTTCACCTTGTCCTCTGTCCTGATCCTAACACTACCTTCTTAGTCAGAGAACTTCCACAGCCTCATTCCTTCTTCCTACTCTGGTGTGTGTGTGTGTGTGTGTGTGTGTGTGTGTGTATGTGTGTGTGTCTGCTGGAGATTAAGCCTTGAGTCTTAAACAAGAACTATAACACTAAAACAAGTCCCCAGAATTCTTTCTACTAAAAAGTAGAATAAAAATTTGGGTCTGGCCTTGAACTTACTCAGCAAACCTGGACCTCACAGTCCTTCTGGTCAAGTATCCCAAGTCACCAAAGTCACAGGCTTGTGCCACTGTACTCTGCCTCTGGTTTTGTTGTTGTTGTTTTGTTTTGATTTTTGTTTTTTCCTTTTTCTTTTCTAATTCGAAGCCTAGAGGTCTGGTCTGCCTTCCTCTGATCCCCTTAACAGTGGTACACTTACATCATCAGATGGGAGGAAGACAGGAGAAGCCATTCTGTTGTCTACGGCTCTCTGTTTTCACTACATGTCAGTTATCTGTGGTACAGGCACAGGGCAGGTTCTCTCCTTCTACCATGTGAGTTCTGGAAATCAAACTCAGACCATCCAAATGCTCTTGCCCACTGAGCCATCTCCCTGGCTCTTCACAGATAAGTAGAACCCTAGAGATGTAGCATGCTCGTGTAAGAGCTATTCCAGCTTGTGAGTTTCTGCTTCCTAATTCCTGGAAAGCAAGTTTCTGGCAAAGTGTTTTTTAAATCAATAGTTCCACCGCCGTGGCCTTTTGATTTCTTACCTTGCCAGTCATGGCAAACGTACTAGCTCTCCTGGTGCAGCTTCTGGGAGTCCATTCCACAAGTGCTTTCGATTATTTTGGAATCATTAGTTCCCTAAATTAACTCCCTCCAGTTCAAAATAACTAGACTGGTTTCTGTTTCCTGTGCTGAACTAAACCTTCACACAGTTATAAAGTGAGACAAACAGAAATAAAACAAACAACATCCAGTGTTGGAGAAGAAACATTTTTTTTTTTAATCCATTGCTTAGCTCTATGGGTCAGATTGTTATAACAAAGGATGGAATGACAGACGAAAACCATATACAGTTATTTAGTGTCTTATCTGACACAGGAGCCTTCGTATGGAAATAAAGACCCAAAGAAACAAGGAAACCTGTTTAATACAAATTAAATTTAAATAATTTAAGTGTATATTGTTACAAGGGCTGACCATGTAGCTCTGTGACATTGTCCTTAACACAAACAAACTGTGGCCTGCAAAACCAAAACCAGCTCTCATAAACCAGCTTCTCTCACTAATGCAGTGTAAGCTTTCGCAGTCAGAGAAAACTAAGACAACTGAACTCCTCAAATTATATGTACTAAATGTATGCAGTTTGGGCCAGCAAAATGGCTCAGTAGGTAAAGGTGCTGCCACACTTGATGATTTGAGTTCAATTCTCAGAACCCACATAGTGGAAGGAAAGAACTGATTCTTCCAAGTTGTCTTCTGACTTCCATATGCACACTGTGGTGCATGGACACACACACACACATTGAGGACCGG
>NC_034604.1:33230070-33267441 GCF_900095145.1 Mus pahari | reverse complement strand
AAAAAAAAAAAAAGAAGAAGAAGATAAGAATCCAGGTGACAGCTGAATGCAAACTCAGCAGACAGGTAGGTGGATCTCTAAGTTCAAGGCTAGCTTGGTCTGTGTAGTAAGTTCTAGGAGAGACAGGCTACATGAAGAGAGCCTGTCTCAAAAAAAAAAAAAAAGAAAAGAAAAGAAAAGAAAAGAAAAGAAAAGAAAAGAAAGGAAAAAGAGAAAAGGAAAAAAGAAAAGAAAAGAAATAAAAAAAAACCAGGTGACATTAAGAGAAAGATAAGGAGCTGGGCAGTGGTGGCGCATGCCTCCAGCACTCGGGAGGCAGAGGCGGGCAGATTTCTGAGTTCGAGGCCAGCCTGGTCTGCAGAGTGAGTTCCAGGACAACCAGGGCTATACAAAGAAACCCTGTCTCAAAAAGAGAGAGAGAGAGAGAGAAAGATAAGGAAGAACAGAATGGGAATCATGATGTCATGGCAGGAAGTAGACAGGACACCATGGGAGTCAGGACACCATGGGAGTGACGGTAGGCTAAATAAGGATTGGAAGAGGATAAAGGGGTGTTAAAGGGATAAATAGATTGTTTCATGTCTTTTGCGTAGTGTCTGGAAAATAGAAAGCATTTTGTAAACACTTACTGAACCAAAGAACAAGCTCAGGGAAGTCTCCAAGAACAGGTGACACAGTGTGAGATTACTATCAACATTTATGGAGTTTTGCCATAAGCTAAACATTCGGCCGAACATTTGGAATCTTCAGCAACACTTCTTGAGCCCATTTAATAGATGAAAAAACTGAGGTTCACATAGGTTAAGTAACTTAATCACGTGGACAAGAAGTGACAGAGACCAGTTAAGTTCCTACAGGTACACTGTATGACCCTTTTGGGTCAAGGGTCAGCCTATGCTTCTCACTTGCCTTAGAACCTTAAACACCCAAAAGTCTAGAGGGCACCTCAAAAATCATAGTCCTGAAAATGGGATTAAGAGAAGAGATGGGGTGCCTTCCCCCACTGAGGAGGGACCATATTAAAGCTTCTTCTTCAACAACAGAAAGAAAAACAATTTGAAACTTAATCATCTCCCAGAATTATGATCCCTCCCCTCAGCGGGGAGCACATTAGCAGAACTGAGAAATGATAATTCAGCAGCCCCCAACCCAGCAGGGATGGAAAGGGGAGGGGAAGGAAGAAAGAGGGAGGAAAGCAGGCACAGACAGAGAGATGGGGGAGGGGAGGCAAGGCCTGAGCTCCTAGGGTCTTTTTTTTCCTGCTCAGGTCTGAGACAGCAGTTTGGTAACACTCAATTCTTCAATTCTGCTCAGATTGAGTAGGGAATATGTTGCTTCCCAAGTCAGTTTTAAGTACCGAGGGATCCCCACATCTAAAGCATCCAAGCCAATCTAGGAGAGATGTAGTCTGAGGTCTTAGTTTAGGCGAGGAAGACCTCCTGAGCTACCAGGGCTGCCTCCCTTGTTTAAAGGCACGTAGGCGAATTAGCAGCCTTTCAAAACCTGAAGTGCTGGACAGCTCCCGACTTGTGCACTGGTTTTCCGAGTACGGAGAGGTGGGGCCAGACTCCTCCCGCCCCTTCTCTGACACTGCAGTAGTCCCCACCCTCAAGGGATGCGCGAAGGCTTCTGGGAACTACTGGAGACCCAACTTGGGGTCACGAAAGGGTCTGGACTGAGTTCTGGTGGGGACCTTGAGCCTGGAGCTACCCTGCCCCCCACGGGGGGGCGGGGAGAGTGGTACGGGCAACTTCTCCAGACGCATTCCTTCCTTCTGAGTCGAGACCCCCTTCAGTCCCCATACAACATCCCCCTCCCGCCCGGGGGTGGGGGTGGGGGGACAATGGTGCCTTCAGCCCCCAGACATGAATGGGACCTTTGAGAGCTGCACGCCATGGGGTCAGCAGAGGCCACCGGGTCCCCCGGGGCTGTCCAGCCTTCTGATTCCGGAGTCGCTGGGCAAGGGAGGGTGAGGAGCTGTTGGGGGAGAGAAGGTGTCCCATGGTTCCTGTCTTAGAGACTAGTGGGTCCTGGGAAGAAAGTCATTCTTAATTAGGCAGTTTCTGATAAACAAGGATTTTTAAAGAGGTGAAGGGGGGAGTGCTCTTTCTCTGTACCAGAAGACAGTTCCTGTGGCACCATCTCAGGAGGCAGCAGGGCACACTACATGCAGGTAGAATCTAGCAGGCATTTTCTACCTCTTATCTCCCCTCCCAAATCAAGGTCCCACACTAGATGGAGCAGAACCCCATCTTCTCTCAGTACCCATATTCCTTTATCTGGGGGCTGCCCTTGAGGCTTGGTCCCTCTTTCCTTCTGTCTCCCCTCCCACTCCTGCACTGCACAACCTACCAGGTTTCTATGGAAACGGGCTAGGAAGGCTCTGCCAGGAGGCCAAGGCCACCACTGCTCTTGAAGGGAGGGGAAGAAAGAAATTGAAAGTGAAGATCAGGAGACAAGTTCTAACCATTCCCAGAGGGGATGCAGATGTGTTAGGAGTGAGGCTTTCTCTGGGGGTGGGGGGGTGGGGGCACAGGAACAGACAGAGATATAACTGAATGATTGAGGGGTTTCTTCTTATTCCCCCAATTCCCAGTGCTCCAGACACTTAGACAAGCTTCCTCAGAGGGAACATTAGTGGGTGATAAAGGAGGCAAGGCTGGTAATACCAGGAGTTCTGACCCTTCCTCTTTGACATGAGACTCTCTTCTGTTTAGAACATGCCTATTTGAGGGGACATCTCCAGGGGAGTAAGAAACCAGAGAGGAAATAGGAGTAGAGTGAGTATACTTGGAATGTTCAGGAGCCTCCCCTAGGCAGGCAGGCGATGCTAGAGACCTAGGACTGTCAGGTGCTTTTAAGGCATCCTAACTGACTCAGGCACCTTACTGAGGACTTGGGGGGTGGGATGGCTAGTTTGGAGGAGGGCAGTCCATCCCATCAGGATGAAAGTGGGAAGAAAAGTGGAGATAGTCAAGTGGGATAGGAGCAGCAGAGGAGGAGTAATTCTAAGACCAGTCAGGGGGAGGGGTGGGCAAGGGGAGAGGTGGGCAAGGGGAGGGGTAGGTAGAAGCTCTTAGAACTTTCTCCTCATATTTTAACCTCATGAAAAAAATTGTCTCTTGACCATGGACGACTGAAAAATCTCAGAGTCCTAGGAAATTATGCTGTAAGATCCCTTGGGAACCAAGCTCCCAGGTTATCAAAAAAAATTCCTAAAGCTTCTCTAGAGAAGGGGGGGAGGGGGCTCCCCTGGGAACCTAGGGTTTCCAGGATCTCACCCATCAACTCTGTCTTGGCCATAGCCCCGTGTATAGCCATCCTGGTGTTTGCTTATTTTGGTTATTTTTTGATCAGATATTTTGGCACAATGCACACTGCCTCCTGTTGCCATGGCAGCCATGACAGGGGCTGAGGCACCGTGAGAAAAATACCAAAATTAATGAGTGAGCGAAAGTGCAGCCGAGAGAAAAACAAGGTTAAAAAAAGAGTTAAAACAGTAATGAAAACAGGCTTCTGAGCTCCACAGCAGAGCAGCTGCTGAGGCCTCCCCAGAACAGCAGCTCCAGCCGACCTTAGGGTCCTGGCATCTCCCAGACCTCTAGACAGGACTCACCTGCCCTCCCCTCCCCAGCCCATCACAGACCAGCAATAGCCACTGGAGGACCATTCTGAGTAGATCAGCTCCCATCTCCAGTAGCATGCTGCCTCCCAGAACAGCATCTCAGGGAACAACTTCCCATCTCCTAGACAACAGAGTCTTAGCTACAGCCCCCACACAACAGTGGTCCAGCTATATTACCAAGAAATGGCGTCCTAGCTACACCAGAGCTTTGGAGCTTGAGCTGCAGCCGTAACAGCATCCCAGTGAAAGCCTTGCACACAAGAACAGCCCAGTTACAATCCCGGGCAATAGCATCTTAGCTATAGCCAATCCTCAATATGCTGTCATCACAGCTATAGCTTCAGGACCAATAGCATGCTAGCTACAATCCTATATACAATGGTAGCTCTGCCCTCATCCCAGGTAACAGCCTGCTTCTCAGGTACAGGCTCCTAGCAACAGCTTTTTATCTCCTTTAAGACCTACACAGTAGATTCAGAAACAGCCCTAACTACATCAAATTAATACAGAACAGCTCAGCTATAGTCAGTCTCAAGTGCATCAGCCATACACCTTCAGCTTCCAGACCAATGGTATACACACACACACACACACACACACACACACATATTCACACACACACTTTATTTCACAATAGTCTCTTGGGTCATCTGGCTACAGCCTAGGCACACTAGCATCACAGCAAGCCGAGTCAACAGCCTTTCTATTAGTTTTAGGTTCTCCCGCATCCCAGACCTCTTAGCTACAGCCCATCCCAGGTAAACACATGCCAGCAAGCATCCCGGCCATTTTCATACCCAGCATCACCCAGGCTCCGTTCTCTGGACACAGTCCCAGATGGACTCTCAGTCACTGTCAGTTTGAGGAGCCTCCCCCAAGGCTTCACTTGCCAACTGGTCCTCCTCCCAGTTTGGTACAGTGCCAAGAGCCTGACTTCCTTCTTCAGATGCTACCCCCTCTACTCCCCGACCATCCTCCTCGAAGTCTCAGCTCTCTTGCCTGCCTTCCTGGTGTGGGGGCGGGAGCGGGGGTGGGGGCGGGGGCGGGGGTGGGAAACAAGCCCCAATACTCATACCTACATTGTCCCAACTCAGGTCCCCACAGAGACAGTCTGGCAGTTGGAGTAGGAACGAATACGAAGCAGGGAAGAATAATGACCATACCCTACTATTGCTGCCTTGGCCCAGTTCT
Organism: Mus pahari; assembly: GCF_900095145.1. Taxonomy (NCBI): domain Eukaryota; kingdom Metazoa; phylum Chordata; class Mammalia; order Rodentia; family Muridae; genus Mus; species Mus pahari. The sequence continues at coordinate 33,262,625 of NC_034604.1, read as the reverse complement.
ATTCCAACCAGTTGGTGCAGGATTTTGGGTTGATGGTGGTGGAGCAGGGAGGATGGAGGGGAACATCTGGGAGATTAGCATTTCCTGCCCAGCTCTGCGGCTGCTGGTCCTGCTCAACCCCAAGCAAAGGAGGAGAACAGAGGAGCCTTTGAATGGCTCCCAGCAAGCAGCCTGGGAGGGTTTGCTGCAGTGGGCAGCAGGCACATGCTGGGGGCAGGGAGGCTGGGGCAGCTCCTCTGTGGAAGATTTCTTCTCTTCGGCCCACTGATTTGCTTTTTGGTGCCGTGTTCAATGGTGGGGAGAGTATGAGCTTTGCAAGGGACAGAGAGAAGACACTTAAACGACAGGCCCTTTCTGCATCTCCCATTGAGCATCCCAGGTGGGTTCCTGGGGTTGAGGTTGAGCAGAAAATCCAGATCAGAAAGGGAGGTGAGTCGGCGGGTGGGGGTGCTCTGCAAGATCTCTGGCAGTTCTCCATTGCTCCTTCAGAAAGTTACAGCTCTCGCCCCTACCTTGAAGAATGTCCCACATAAAGAGGCCTAGAGGCTAGGAAGAGGAGAAAGCAGAAGAAACACAGACAGAAGAAAGGTGTAGATAGGAAAATGAGGGAGGGACAGAAATTTGGGGGAGGGGGTGTCCCGCGGTTACGGCAGAGACCTAGGGAGCAGTCACTACACTTTCCATGCACAGCACCTGGCCTTGCTACAGATAACCTTCCTCATTCGTCTGACCTGGAACATGGAGCCTTGGCTTCTAAAGCGGAACTAGGCAGGAGGTCCTACTGAATTGGGGCACTTGGCAGCCTGGGTACCAAAACCGAACGAGAGGGAGTGCCCACACTGCTCAAGCACCTCAAGATGGCGCCAGAGAGCCAGAGCTGAACGCAAGAAACCAAGTATTGGAGTGTGAGACACTGCGTGTGACACGGTGTGTGACTCGCCGAGTGTGTGGCAGGGAGCTTGTGGCACGGTGAGGGAAGTGTGACACAAGTCGTGACACTGAGCCGCTTCACGGAGTAGAGAGCCGTTTGACTCTATGAGGTGTGTTAAGTCACTGCCTGAAGCTCGTGGCAGAAGCTTTACACCGCCCAGAGGGCTGGTGATCAGGGGACCTTCGAACAGACTGACATCAGGAGCGTCATTTCATCCTCGCACTGGATTTTCATCCCAATCCTCACTGTAGACCTCCAAGATCCCATCCCCTAACCCTTTCTACAGTTCCTTTTATAATCTTACCCCTATTACAGCACCGACCGGAGGGGGAGGGACGGACATCCCCGGGGCGCAAAGAGAAGGGAGGGCCACTCCGGAGCCAGACTCCGGGGTCTGACTGGGAAAAGGGTGGGCCTGGAGGGGTAGCTCCCCTGGGAAGATGCTGGGGAAGAAAGAGCCAGAAGAGACACTTCCAGTGCCTTGACTTCCCTGGCGGCAGAGTAGGGGACAGGTGTTTGAGGCAGGACAGAGCAATTCCGAAGGGGTCCTGGATGGAGGTTTAGCTAGGATGAGTGTAAGGTGAAGAGCTGTAAAGGAAGCCTGTGCAGTCGGCCTTAGGCAAGTGGGGGGACAGCGTAAGAGAAGGGGGTGCTGGTTTGGGGGCGCGGTGGTCAGGGTCCCCTCCCAGCGGGACCAGATCGGTCCCGGCTCCACCTCCCGGCCGAAGGGGGGGCGGGAGGAGGGCGGGCAGGCCGGGAGGGAGGGGGAGGGAGGGGGCGGGCCGGCTGTGCGCTCCGCTCTCTGCTGGCTCCGCCGCCGTCGCCGCCGCCGCTGCCGCCTCACACACTAGCGGAGCGGGAGCGCGGCGAGGACGCGAAGCCGCCGGGCTGCTGCGCCCACAGCCAGTCGGAGCCGGAGCCTGAACCGCAGCGCCAGCCCCAGCCGTGTAGAGCCGCAGCCCGCGCCGGGGCCGGCGGCGGCTCACGGACAGCGGGGCGGGCGACCGGTGCTGCCCCGAGGCGGGTAAGGATCTGGCGGCGGCGGCTCGGGGCCCAGAGCGGCCATGGCCGGCGGGAGCTGAGGGAGGGGCGCTCGGTGGAGCGAGGAGACCGGGGCCCAGTCGATGCCCAGCGCGCCGGGACTGAGGCGGAGGCCGCTGGGACACCGAGTGGGGGGTTGCGGCTGGGGCTCCCTGGCCTCCAAGGTCCACTGCGAGAAGCCGAGAGAAGGGAGGGGGTGCCGAGTTGGACCCCAGCCCCGGCGTCCGCACCCGGGCGCGCTCCAAGCCGCGGGGATGAGAGACTCCAGGAGCGCGCGGAATGGAGAAGGTTTAGGGGAAGCGCAAGGCCCTCAGCTCAGCCGGGGGCTGCCGGAGGACCAGGGAAGCTAGGAACATTATCCACGACACACACACTTGTTGGGCGATTTGCTCAGCTCACTCAGGCGCTTCCAGCTCGTCGCGGACACTTGGAAGAGCTACATCACAGACACATACACACATACATTCATCCGTACATATGTGAGCATAGACATACCTCCCGCACACCAGCGCCCACTGGGGCACAGTCACCAGCTCAGAAGCTGCTTCGGCGCCTGCACGATCAGCAGCGGGCACACACAAGCCGTGGCCATAGATAGCTACAACACAATCGGGTGTGATACTGAGCAATGCCAGACACACAAACACAACCTCGTGCCTTCCCGTACGAATGTAACTGCCTCGGTTCGCCAGATGAACGCTCAAAACCTAGCTCCCTACACATACCGCTGAAGGAACACACCCTAACATAAATGGTTGCCCACTCCTTGGCCAGGACATAGGTATACAGCACAGGTCTTGCTTGTCCCTCTCTACTGCACCCACACATACACAACCCAGTGCCTCATAACACGCCTTGATAGCACACACCCTGGCAGAGAGGTACCTACAGCAGCGCCTCACAAACAGAATCCACTGCTTCAAGCATTTTAACACTGGTTGTCACACACACCTTACACCAACAGTGTCACATTACACTCCGCAGCGCGCGCGCGCACACACTACACACGCGCACACACACACCACACTCCACTCTCCCTGGCCAGATTCCCTCGGGAGAAGCCTCCAGGTTCTCCTAGAGAGCATCCAGAGCCCTGTCACCTCAATCGGGACTTTGTTATTGTAAATATCGGCACAACCGGAGCCCCCGGGCCGGCCAGACCGGCTTCTCGGCGACACCTCCCCCCACTTCCACTCCGGGGCCTGACCGGCTGGGTATTCCGGGAACAAGCTGGACCTGACAGGCCGCGCCATGCCGCCACCCTGGAGCTGTGTGGCCTTAGATCCCTTTGCACAATACTAGAGAAGGTGTTTGAGACCTTTTTCGGGCCATTTAGCTGCTTCCTCCGAGCCACCTGGGTCCCTAGCACACCTGGGTCCCGCACACCTGGGTGCCCCTCTACCGGGGCCAGGTTGCAGGCCAGTCCGGTGTGCCGACAAAGCCCCGGGGCTAGAATGGAGACCGCAGCATGCGCAGAAGAAAAACTGGTAGGCGAACAGGACTCTCGTTCCTCCCTTCGGCCACTCTCTGGTAGTTGAGGCTTCTAGCCTCAGTTTCCCCAACAGTGAGGGTAACTATTGCTTCAGCAGGAAAAACGAGTGACGCTGAGGCCATCGAGGACTGAGTGCAGAGCAAGTACCCTGTCTCTGTCGCCTTGAGAGGATCGGTTTTATGAGAATGTCCCCGCCCGGCCAGGCTCGCGGCTTTGTGATTCCGGCGCCGGCTTCCTCCCTGCCCCCCTCCCGGCGCCCGCTGCGCTGCTCCCGCCGGCGCCGGCTTCTGGGGGGACCTAGGCGGAGGCCGGAGATGCGGGAGAGGAGGGATTCCCCGCGGCGGTCCTGAAGGCGAGGGACGCAAGTGGCCTCCTGGCCTAAGAGAGTTCTTACTATACTGCGCCTCACCTAGTCTCTCACCTTGGGCTCGGGGAGGCCAGGCGTCACCCTGGTGGGGGCGGGGATGGCGACCCAAACCTTAGGAGCGGCCGTCGTCCCCCACTACACACAAACACACACACTAGGCGTCTTCTGGGAGGAGGCGCTCGGGCGTGCTTGGGTGTGTGCGGAGAGCGCTCACTGACCGAGAAGGTGAGGACTAGTGCTGCTCACCCAGGACTTAGAGCTGGAAGGTGCAGCGCTTCTTACAGCACCTGCTCTCGGCCAAGCCTCACCAGCTGCCAGAACCTGGACAACCCAGAAGGTATTTGTGGCCGCCTTAGAGGTCTAGTGTGTGAGAGCTACTTTCTTGAGTAGTGGGGTTCGCGGTGGTATTGGAACCTGTAATTGCTGGGCTAGGGCAGAGGATGGATTCCAGAAGAGAATCTACGAAACCTCAGAAAGGTTTCGTAGGGTAGGGTAGAGGGGTATAGGGTGGGGGCTCTGGAGCAGCCTCATCTAGTCTCCTCTCCTCCTGTCTCATATTAGAAGGCACTAGCTTTAAAGGAGTATCTCCCAGCTCTGGGGACTTCTGCAGAGAGCTGGGCAAGAGACGCTGTGTGGAATGGGGCCTGCATGGGTGGGGAGGAGTTAAGAGGGAATCCGGGTTCCATGTCTGTTGTGGGGTGAGAGGTACCCCTGCCAGGAACAAAGGTAGTCGGTGTTGCAGAGATGGATTTTGTTCAACAATGTATTGAGCAGATACTGTTTCCCAGTGCCTATTGTGGGTGCAGTAGTAGAACACACATTATCGTTTCTTTCATAGGCTAGCATATTCGTTCATTGATTCATGGAGCCAGAGAGCACCTACTATGTGCCGGGTGGTGGAGTAAAATGCTCTATCATAGGCTTGGATGACTTAAATATCTAATCTGCCTTGCATTGTATCTGATCTCATTTAGTTCTCCCAAATAACTTCAAGAGGCAGATTTTTTTAAAAAAATGTATTACCTTTATTTATCTAGTTTATCTATGTGTACACACACATACACTTGGAGGTCAGAAATGACTTTCAATGGTCAGTTTTCTCCTTCCACTCTGTAGGCCTCTGGAGTTAAACTACTGGTCATCCAGGCTTGGGACCAGCCCCTTTATCCACTGAGCCTGCTTGCTTGCCCAAGAGACAGGTCCTCCCCACCCCCATTTGATAATACGGAAATAAGGTCACACAACTGGGAAGTGTTAGGGTGAGGGTTTGAACTCCCGGCAATCTGGTTCCAGAATGCAGGTGCCTGGAAGCCTGCAGAGGCTAATAGCCGGTTCTGGGAGATAGGGAAGACGAACAGTACTGCTCGCCGTGGGAAGCCCCTGAGCAGCTCCACCCCATGCGGCTCGCACCCTCCCGCCCAGGCTCTCAGATGCTCCCTTTGTACTTTGGTGTTCTGAGCTTGCAGCACCAGCGACTGTTGTGTAATGGTGCTGGGGCAGTGTTGGGGGGTCAGGGGCTTCAGAGCTGACCTACTCACTGAACAGTGAAGAGCTCGCCTCACAGCATCCAGCAAGGGGTGAACCTTGCTCCCAAGGTTCCAAGTGAACCCTTACCTGTCCTCATGCCTCACGCGTCTCCAATGTTGACTTAAGATGGGGTTTCCTTTGGCCCTTCTGGACTCTTGTTCTCTTGTCCCTCACTCGCACACCTCTTTTTTTGTTTTTGTTTTTTGTTTTTTCGGCTCCTCCATCCTGATGGGGCTGCATGGGTCAGCGTGCCTTTCTCTAATTAGGGCCTGTCTTGTCAGGGTCTTGGGCACCCATGTCACTGGGTGGAGAGGTACCCTTCCCCAGGAAGGCAAACCCAGGCAGATAAGGTACTAATCGCTTCAAAGGCCGCCGCTGGAGACTAATGACTCTCCACCAACTGCCTGGGACAAAGTTCAGTGGTGTTGGGGGTAGGGATGTGGAAAGGCCTCTTTACTGCTTTGCTTCTCCCAGCCCTTCCTGGCAGGCCACATGACTCTACAGCTGCAAATGGCTGGGAGCTTAGGTTCCCTCTTGGTCAGGCCAGGTTGGCAATCCAGGGTTGAGTGAGAGGTAATAAATGTAGGGAATGCCATACTTCAGCTTCAGGTTTCTGTTGAGTCTTTCCAAACCCAGTCTTTAAGATGGGAAGAGACGCTCTTCCATGGATCCTGCCTTTTCATACCGTTTGTAACCTAGAGTGTTTACCATAGTTTTGAGTCTGGATGGGGCAGTGGTGGACAGTCCTTTAAGCCCAGTACTCAGGAGGCAGAGGCAGGTGGATTTCTGAGTTTGAGGCCAGCCTGTTCTACAGATTTGAGTTCCAGGAGAGCCAGGGCTATAGAGAGAAACCTTGTCTTGGAAAACAGAAAAAAAGGAAAAGATTTGGGGAGGGTGCTATAATAATAAGTAATATCAATTTCAAATGACAGAGGATTCACTAGAATGTTTAGCAGTGCACTAGTAGAGCCTTAATTTGTTGGGGGTGGGGGTTGGTAGTGGTGGAGGTGACATATGTGATGATGTATAGTGTGCATGGCTTAAGCTCTTTTTCAGCTAGTGTCTCTCAGGTTGTTTTCCCAGACCTTTGTATTACAATTGCCTAGGGGGTTCTCCAGATCTCACCCTCCAATCAAAATTCCTAAGGGTAGGGCCAGATAATCCCCATTTTGGAAGAACTCTCCAGGAACTTCAAGGATACAAACCTTCCTCAACTCTTGTCCCCATCCTGGGTCACCCTCTTTTTACACCCCATCCCCAGAACTTCCTTGGAAAGGGCCTTCCCCAGTGAAAAGCCTTTCTGGACTCTAGCTGGCTAGAGGCAAAGTAAGGTCTTAAGGAGAAATGGCCCTGGGAGCACTGAGGAGTTTGTATCTCAGGTTGTGATTCCAAGAAAGGAAAAGAGGCCTGCCCCCCACCCCCACCTCCCAGTGAGAGGCATAGTATTTAGCTATCAAAGTGGCCATAAATCAAAATCACCCTGGCTTCGTCAGACCACAGACCCTTCAATTTGCCGCCTAGTTTTGTGAACAGACATTTTCCTAGGAAAATGCTCCTTGGTGATGTTGTGTAGTTCTCCAAGGTGGTGTGACCCTCCGAAACACAAACAATTCTTGATCCGGGGGTGGGGGACATAGACGAGGAAGTTTTTTGGACAGTCCTCTGGAGATACGTTCTGGAGTGTCACGATATTCCTCCTCCTCAAGAGAGTGAGCTGTGGAGAAGAGGCTTGTACACTTATCTGCTGAAGGTCTCACAGGTTCAGGGGGCGTCTACAGTTGCAGAAGGCTCCCCAAGGAAGGTGAAGTGCTTGAGTTGTGCAGGGAATCTGTGCATTTGGCCAACAGTTGCTGAGCATCTACTACAGAGTTGACTCTGAATGGAGAATTTGCCTTTTACCCCAGTGGATTCCTAGGGAATTGGCAAGTAGGCAAGTGAGTCAGCCTTTGACCAAGGCCATCACGAGCTAAACCTGAGGAACTAAAATAACCCCCTGCCACACGAGAATCGTTTACTTCAGCCCTACTGTGTGTCAGGTCCAATGCTAGGTGACACAGTATACAATCAGAAGGTTATAATTGTAATCTCGTCTCTCAAGAGACTTCGGAGTAAGGCCACCCTAGATAGACTACAGGTCCTGAATTCCAGGATAGCCTGGGTCACAGTGTGTGAGACCCCGCCTCAAGAAACGCTCTGTCCTCGTAATCCTGAAGGAAAGATAAACATTAGCCAATTTTCCAAATAGGCCAGGATCTACAAATGTGCTAAGTGCTTTGAAAGAAAAGACCATTTGTTGAGTGCTTACATCGTTATAAACATTTAGCCTACATGAACTCAAACCCGCTGGGAAATACATGGTATCGTCTCCATTTGACAGATGAAAAAAATTGAGGCTTTGAATTGTTTGCTCCAGGAAGTAGGCAGCTGGAACTGAACTCACACACCCAGTCGGGGCTGAAGTCACACCCCGGGTTCTGGCTTACATATGCCAAATGGGTACACAGAGGTAACTCGGGCAGACTGACAGTCCCTGGGCTAGAGCCAGTGTCACAACAGATGGGCCCAGTCTTTAGTGCTGTGCTCTAGGGCCCAGGACACAGCCTAGCACATTTTAAGTGACTCATATGCACGTGTTGAGTATGTGAATGAGCACCTAGCATATACCCACTTTTACCCAGCTTCGGCAGTGGGTCAGTGAGTGAGGGGGGATGAGTGAGACTGTGAACTCTTGCCCCCTTGGAATGAATGTCTGGCATCTTCTTCCTGGGGAGACAGAGAACACAAGAATAGGTGTCCAATACTATAGCTGAACAAACAGGGCCGGGCGGTGTCCGGGGCAGCCCAGTGATTCATTGCCTTAGGATTGGAGTAGACAATAAGTGGCTGTGAGTTGGAAGAGGAGAGGTCACTGTGGGTTGGAGAGGCTTGGGAAGGCACTGTAGGCTTGCAGGAGGAGGCAGAACCTGTCTGCAGTGGGATGGGCATGAGCAGTGTTAGGCCTGGGATGGAAATTAAAGGGATGGGAAAGACAAATGGAGCATGAGGCCTCCTCCCTCCTTACAGAAATGCTGGGCAGAGACTTGGGATTTGAGTAGAGGAAGGGTTCACCATGGTTGAGGGGTTTTTGGGGGTGGGGTGGGGGGTGATGAGAAACCAATGACTGGGACTGTACTGACAAGTCTGATAACATGGGCAGGTGGACCGCCTCAGAACAGGGTGATGAAAGAGGCAGCTAGTGTGGTCATGGTGGTGCAACTTGTAGTCTAGAATATTCACAGCACAGCCCTTCCTGGAAGGCTCTGAGGGTGGCAGAAAGGAGGAGGGTATGAGATACACTGGACTAGTTAGAGGTGGGGAAGGGATGCGTAGGTTCTGGATGTCTGCAGGGATGAGGGTCAAACTGGAGCCAAAGCCAGGTGTGACGGCGCACATCTGTAATCGCAGCATTCTGAAAGCTGAGTCAGGAGTTCAAGGATAGCCTGGGATACCTAGTGAGACTTTGTCTAAAAAAAGACAAGGTCTAGGAATGTGGCTCAGTGGTAGAGCGTTTGTCTAGCATGTACAATGCCCTCTGCTCAATTCTCAGCACTGGGGGAAAATTAAAATAAACCAGGAGGCAGATGATCATCTGGAGAGCAGAGGGGGTGGACCAGGGAAGGGCTGATGGTGTCATCGAAGCTCTGGCCTAGTTAGACCTGCTGGGTTCTCTGTTACTAAGGACAGAACAGGGCAGCTCCCAATGCCAAGTTGAGGGTCAGTCACTCCTAACCCCAATCTTGACCTTCACCACTCCTTCCACACACCTACCCTTTAGCAATAGGCAGCAAGGAATGCTGGGAACCGTGTGTCTGTGTGTGTGTGTCTGTGTGTGTGTGTGTGTGTGTGTGTGTGTGTGTGTGTGTGTTGAGGCACATTTGTGGGGAAGTCAGGGAGGACTAACACCTATTCAACTTTAGCATTTTCTTAATTTTTTTTATTATATTTATTTATTCTGGGGGGGGAGTGCATGTCACAGAAAACATTTGGGGGAGGGTGTCAGATGATAATGTACAAGAGCCAGTTCTCTCCTTCTGATGTGGGTCCTAGGGACTGAACACAGGTCTTGGCAGCAGGTACCTTTACCCACTGAGCCATCTCCCTGGCCCTGCCACTAGCCATTTTTACAAGATACTGGCATTCAGTTGTGGGACTGGGGAACACTGGGTTTTGTGGCTGCTCTTTGTCAAAAACAGAGGATTTGGGATATGATACCTCATACACACGAATTAGAGATGAACCACTCTTTCTCCAGCTCGCATGAGTGGGACATATGGGAATGCCTCTCAGGGTCCTGGGTGTCTGAGGGGTGAATGCATGCTGCTTGGTACTATAGATGTGGGGCGGAGTGCTCCAACTGGAGATGTCCCAGGCCTAACCTTCCACTTGGTTTTGCTCCCTATCTTAGTATCAGGGTAATTACCATGGGTGACTAAGGCAAGATGTTGGTGAGAAGGAGGCGTTGTGCAAAGCTTACAGCTGAAAGCGGATGGGGGGCGGTACCCAGGGAACGTCAGCTGGGGAAGGGCGGGCCACGGGCAGGAGCTGCTGTAGACCTGCCTGTCGCTTTATCAACGTCTCCAGCTGGGTCGTACACAGCTGCTGTACCCCACTGTGGGTGAGGCTCTGGGTTCTGGCATCACAGTGCGGGGCTAGGATTGACTCTCCTTGTGGGAGAATGGTGGTGTATCAGTGAGAGAGGGAGAGTGGGAGGTGGTTCTGACAGCCTTCCGAGTCAGTTTCTTCTTCATAGCTGACGGCCTCTACTTTGTGTCTTCTTGTAGTTCTCCTGATTCTGGAGCCTGCCAGGATGGGGCCTCTGAGGCCCAGCCCAGGGCCTGGGGGGCAGCGGTTGCTGCTGCCCCCCTTACTGCTGGCACTGCTGCTCCTATTGGCTCCATCTGCCAGCCATACCACCCAGGTAGTATACAAGGTGCCAGAGGAACAGCCGCCCAACACCCTTATTGGGAGCCTTGCCGCCGACTACGGTTTGCCAGACGTGGGTCATCTGTATAAACTAGAGGTAGGTGCTCCGTATCTTCGAGTGGATGGCAAGACTGGAGACATTTTCACCACAGAGACCTCCATTGATCGAGAGGGGCTCCGTGAATGCCAGAACCAGATCCCCGGGAATCCCTGTATCCTGGAGTTTGAGGTGTCAATCACAGACCTCGTGCAGAACGGCAGCCCCCGGCTGCTAGAGGGCCAGATAGAGGTGCAAGACATCAATGACAACACGCCGAACTTTGCCTCGCCAGTCATTACCCTGGCCATCCCCGAGAACACCAACATCGGCTCGCTCTTCCCCATCCCGCTGGCCACAGACCGTGACGCCGGCCCCAATGGCGTAGCATCCTATGAGCTGCAGGCTGGGCCTGAGGCCCAGGAGTTATTTGGACTGCAGGTAGCCGAGGACCAGGAGGAGAAGCAGCCACAGCTCATTGTCATGGGCAACCTGGACCGTGAACGCTGGGATTCCTACGACCTCACCATCAAGGTACAGGATGGCGGCAATCCTCCACGTGCCAGCAGCGCCCTGCTTCGTGTCACTGTGCTTGATACAAACGACAACGCCCCCAAGTTCGAGCGGCCTACCTATGAAGCCGAGCTGTCAGAGAACAGTCCCATTGGCCACTCGGTCATCCAGGTGAGAGGCCCACTCCATCTAACCTGTCGGGGTGAGCCACCTTTAGAGATGGGATCCGCCAAAAGCAGGTGGAAGGTTCCTTCACTTAGGGAAGTGACAAAACAGAATACTATAGTGTTTGCCTTTGCATCTCCCCTGCCCCAGACAAAGCAGGATTTCCCACCTGCTTCCTCTCCTCCACCCCTACAAGGGGTACTTTTTGTTTGTTTGTTTGTTTGTTTTTGTTTTTTCGAGAAAGGGTTTCTCTGTGTAGCCCTGGCTGTCCTGGAACTCACTCTGTAGACCAGGCTGGCCTCGAACTCAGAAATCNGCCTGCCTCTGCCTCCCAAGTGCTGGGATTAAAAGTGTGTGCCACCACTGCCCGGCTACAAGTGGTACTTCCCTCCACTGTCAAACTACTTAGATGACAGTGACAGAGCATCTCAGTACCTCCCCTGTCTGTCTCAATTTAGGGAAACTTCTGGGAAGTGAAAATGCTCCAAGCTCAGGGAGTGGCCTCTCCTTAGCCCAGACTGGATCCAGGGATGCATCTTTTATGCAGTAGATCCTCTCCTGCCTTCAGAGTATCTGTCCTCCTACCCAGGGGCAGGTCCCTTTAGCCAGTGAGATTTTTGCTTCGGCTGAAGGCACCTCATTGTGGCCCCTGCCCAACAAAGTTCTGAGATCGTGTCAGCCAGGAGGCTCCTTGCTTTTGACAAATCTCATCTCTCCTCAGCCATGGGGTGCCATTGGTATGTGGTGTTTAAGATGGTTGCCGGGGGTGGGGGGGGGTGGGCAGCAACTCTTTGAAAGTTCTCAGCGCCCTTCTTCATGGGAACTGCCCCAGGGGCTGGGCAGCAGCTTGGTGGGGCTGGAGCTTGGGAAGGAGCAGAGAAGCGTCCCTGCAGACGGGTGGGTGTATCTCCTGCTGTCATCTCAGCCCTTGGCCTCCTGCCAGCCCCATCGTCTTTCTCCTTCGCCATGGGCTGAAGCTATCTCTGTCCATGAAGTGAGCTAACCAAAGAGAGATCAGCTGTCCTGGACACCGTCACCCAACCTGAGAGACCCTTCATTCTGAGTCCAGGAACCGAAGTGTGTGGGTGGGGGTTTTTATCTCTTCTAGAGACTGGTGGACGAGAATATAGAAACGAGGCTGAGAAAGAATAGAAAGACAGCCATTCGGAGTGGTGAATAATAATAGCCTAGGTGCCAGGCGCTGTTCTAAATGCACTATGTGTATTATATAATTTAATCCTTGTAGTACAAGGTAAAGCAAGCATTATCCCCATTTTATAGATAGGAAACTGAGCCCTTAAAGATTTCTAAACTTGCCTGAGGTCAGAGCCCATCTTAGCTCATGTCCTGTACTCTGTCTTTACATCTTCTCAGTGAGATGATGCCAGAAACACAGAGGCCTCGGAGGGAGGCTGGCAGTCCTGGAGAGTGGCTAGGAAGGAGGCAGAGTTAGAACACAGCAGGAGTGGAAGGCTGGGAGTCACAGATAGAAACAAAGATGAGTGGTGAGGGGAAGGAGCTAGCTAAGAACTGAGGTGACCAGTCTAGGGACTGGGAGGCCATGGGAGAGCTGTCCATCACCACCAGAGAGCTAGTGATGGACACGGTGAGGTTGGTAAGGCAAAAGCTAGAGGTTTGCCTGCAAAAGTGTGAAGGGTCAGGGGTGGCGCACGCCTTTAATACCAGCACGTGGGAGGCAGAGGCAGGAGGATCTCTGAGTTCAAGGCCAGCCTGGTCCACAGAGTGAGTTCCAGGACAGCCAGGACTACACAGAGAAACCCTGTTTTGGAGGGCGGGGGAGGAGGTTCACAAGGACACCAAGGTGGCTGGGAGCTCTGGACCAGGAGTTTCCCCTGTAGAAAAGCCTTGACAAGAATAGATGGAGTTCCCGAAGGAGAAGGACAGAAGCCCAACTGTGGCCTGAGGGGGGCCTCTGGGTATAGTGCTCAGCACTGTGTAGCTGGATTTCTTAGAAACAGATAGCTAGGTAAATGAATGAATGAATGGTTGACAGACAGATCAAAAGGAAAGAGCAATTCGGCACACGTGCCATGGTCAAGGCAGCATTAGGTATTTCTTTATATTATCCCATTTAACCTTCATTGCATTCTTATGAAATACGTTCTATTATTCTTCCCCATTTTATGTATTGGTAGAGTGAGGCTTGGGAAGATTAAGTAATTGGCCCAAAGTCATATAATTAATTGGAAAGCAATAGAGTTGGGATTTGAACTCAAGGCTTTCATTTTGCTCCTTAGAGGCTCTGCCAAGTTATGCCTACTCCTCCTTCCCACCCTCTCCCCCAACACACACACACACACACACACACACACTTCATTACATTCTGTTTGGATGTAAATACTCTCGCCAGTGGGTACCTCATGGCCGTTCCCACCTGGCTTCCATTGCCCCATTACCACCCATGTTTGTATAGACTGGGTCCCAGTGCAGGGCGGCCTTGGCGTGGGAGGGCGTGCCCACTGCAAAGGGACAGGCAGTTCATTGTTTGGTGTTGGAAGCCCAGCCTGCTGCCAGGAGGCTCTGTGGCCTGCACCAACCCCTCCCTTCTGGCCTCAGGCTCAGGCCGGATTCCTCTACTGGTGTCTTGCCAGCAGCAGACAACAGTTAAGGAGCTGCAGGAACAGGTTTCCCCAGTTTGACAGCAGTGGCTGGGTTGGGCCTGCTGGGCTCTTTCTGACCCGTATCTCTACCTGGCTGCTTTCAATAGAAATCCCCTCAGCTGGGGCCTCTAACTGGGCATGGGGGAAATCTCCATTGACATGCACACACACATGAACAAGCATACCTTCTCGAACTCAGATAAAGATCACAGCTTACAGTCTGTGTGTATGTATGTCGCATGCCTGCATACAAGGTATGCACATAGGTGCATGCATACCAACCATCTCTACTGCTTAAACCCTTTCTAATCGTTTTTTGGAAGGCTGGGGGGAGGGACAGTTTGTTTATCTGGAATGCCTATTAGCTCCTCATCTCTGTGCTTAGGTGGACTGTTTCAAATGAAGAGTAGAATATAATTCTGCCCAGTCCTGGTGATGCAGCGTCTCTAAGAAGGATTTGCAAGCTGCATCTGGGCTCTTTAGGAAAATAGGTTAGCGGTGTCTACCATAGTGCCATAGGGGGAAGACTGTACCGTGTGCCACTTATGGAAAGGGTGCTAAGTCAGCATCACTGATGTACTTGTGGGAAAGGACATGAGCAGCACAGGGATCCTGGCTTACTAACCTGTCCCTGTTTCCTGTAGGTGAAAGCTAACGACTCAGACCAAGGTGCCAATGCGGAGATTGACTACACGTTTCACCAGGCACCTGAGGTTGTCAGGCGCCTTTTGCGACTAGACCGAAACACTGGACTTATCACCGTCCAGGGTCCCGTGGACCGCGAGGATCTAAGCACTCTGCGTTTCTCCGTGCTTGCCAAGGACCGAGGCGCCACCCCCAAGAGTGCCCGTGCCCAGGTAGTTGTGACTGTGAAAGACATGAACGACAATGCCCCGACCATCGAGATCCGAGGCATAGGGCTGGTGACTCATCAAGATGGAATGGCTAACATATCAGAGGATGTGGCAGAGGAGACTGCCGTGGCCTTGGTGCAGGTGTCTGATCGAGACGAGGGAGAGAACGCAGCCGTCACCTGTGTCGTAGCAGGCGATGTGCCCTTCCAGCTACGCCAGGCCAGCGAGACGGGCAGCGACAGCAAGAAAAAGTATTTCCTGCAGACCACCACCCCTCTTGACTATGAGAAAGTCAAAGACTACACCATCGAGATCGTGGCTGTGGACTCCGGCAACCCTCCACTCTCTAGCACCAACTCCCTCAAGGTGCAGGTGGTAGACGTCAATGACAATGCCCCCGTCTTCACCCAGAGCATCACTGAAGTCGCCTTCCCAGAAAACAACAAGCCTGGTGAAGTGGTGGCCGAGGTCACGGCCAGTGATGCTGACTCTGGCTCTAACGCGGAGCTGGTGTACTCGCTGGAACCTGAGCCAGCTGCCCAAGGGCTCTTCACTATCTCGCCCGAGAATGGAGAGATCCGGGTGAAGACGTCACTGGATCGGGAACAGAGAGACAGCTATGAGCTGAAGGTGGTTGCAGCCGACAAGGGCAGTCCCAGCCTGCAGGGCACAGCCACAGTCCTCGTCAATGTGCTTGACTGTAATGACAATGACCCCAAATTTATGCTGAGTGGCTACAACTTCTCAGTGATGGAGAATATGCCAGCGCTGAGTCCAGTGGGTATGGTGACTGTCATTGACGGAGACAAGGGGGAGAATGCCCGGGTGCAGCTCTCAGTAGAGCAGGACAATGGTGACTTTGTTATCCAGAATGGCACAGGCACCATCTTATCCAGCTTGAGCTTCGATCGGGAGCAACAGAGTACCTACACCTTCCAACTGAAGGCCGTAGATGGCGGCGTCCCACCTCGTTCGGCGTACGTTGGTGTCACCATCAATGTGCTGGATGAAAATGACAATGCACCCTTTATCACCGCCCCCTCCAACACATCTCACCGACTGCTGACCCCGCAGACACGTCTTGGTGAGACAGTCAGCCAGGTGACAGCGGAGGACATTGACTCTGGTATCAATGCTGAGCTGACCTATAGCATCGCCGGCGGCAACCCTTATGGGCTCTTCCAGATTGGATCACATTCAGGCGCCATCACGCTGGAGAAGGAAATTGAACGGCGCCACCACGGGTTACACCGCCTCGTGGTGAAGGTCAGCGATCGTGGTAAGCCCCCTCGCTACGGCACAGCCTTAGTCCACCTTTACGTCAATGAGACCTTAGCCAACCGCACGCTGTTAGAGACCCTCCTCGTTCATAGCCTGGACACGCCCCTGGATATTGACATCGCTGGGGATCCAGAATACGAGCGTTCCAAGCAGCGTGGCAACATCCTCTTTGGGGTTGTAGCAGGTGTGGTGGCCGTCGCCTTACTCATAGCCTTGGCGGTACTCGTGCGCTACTGCCGGCAGCGGGAGGCCAAGAGCGGCTACCAGGCTGGTAAGAAGGAGACTAAGGACCTGTACGCCCCCAAGCCCAGCGGCAAAGCTGCTAAGGGAAACAAGAGCAAAGGGAAGAAAAGCAAGTCGCCGAAACCTGTGAAGCCAGTGGAGGATGAAGATGACACCGGGCTGCAGAAGTCCCTCAAGTTCAACTTAATGAGTGATGCCCCCGGAGACAGTCCCCGAATCCACCTGCCCCTCAACTACCCACCAGGCAGCCCGGACTTGGGCCGCCATTACCGCTCCAACTCCCCACTGCCTTCTATCCAGCTGCAACCCCAGTCACCCTCGGCCTCCAAGAAGCACCAGGTGGTGCAGGACCTGCCGCCTGCAAACACATTTGTGGGCACTGGGGACACCACGTCCACGGGCTCCGAGCAGTACTCCGACTACAGCTATCGCACCAACCCCCCCAAATACCCCAGCAAGCAGGTAGGCCAGCCCTTTCGGCTTAGCACGCCCCAGCCCCCACCCCACCCCTACCATGGGGCCATCTGGACCGAGGTGTGGGAGTGATAGAGGAGGTGTCTTGCCTGCCATGATCGACTAGATCATGAGGGAGCATCCCGAGGTAACTGTGGGAGGTTGGGAACACTGATCTCAGGGTCACTGAACTAAGGACCCTGCTGCCTTGCCCAGATATGGAGGCTTAGGCAGAGTGGGAACTGATAGGGGGGGCTTCCTCGTGTCTCCCTGCCCCTCCCCACGAGGGAGAAGTGTGTGCCTTCTCGAATCCCAGGATGCTGAACTAGCTACTGGGTCTTTCAGGTGAAGCTGATGGGCAGGTAAATAGGTTTGGAGACAGAAGGGCACAGGTGGATATGGGAGAAGACCACTCCAAACCTGGGTCTCTATTGGAGACCAGCTATATAGGTGCTTCTTTGGAGGGGACACAGAAGACCTAGAATCTGGGTGGGGACTCTACTGGGGAGGGGGGCACCTCCCCACTTGTGCCTTCTATATGTACTGTGTATTAACTTCTTCCTCATCCCCAGGCCCCGGGGGCTGGTCCCACATCCCCTACCCCAGCCCTGTTCATGTGGCCTTACAATAAAGTTCTCTATTTTTGGAGTTTTGGTTTCTTATTTTCTCGGAACTGAGAGAAGCAGCGAGAGAGACTGGAAGTAGCTTTGTTCTCAAATCCTGCCTTGATTTCACCATGTCTACCCTTTATCCCTCCCTTCTCCCTAGACCTGTCTATTTTATTCGAGCCCTATCTTAGCATATCATCTTCTGCTTACCCCAACACCCATTTCCATGTCTGGAAGTTCCAACTTTCAAACGGAGCAGTATGGTAGCATGCTCCCTCAGCCCATGTTTATAAGAAGCTGACTCCCTGGTCCAAGACAGTTTTTTTCCCCATCTGCCTACATGGAGTAGCTTCTGAGAGACACCAGAGCACCTGTATGGGGTGGCAGTCTGCTTTCCTGCCCCAGGTGAAGCCAGAGAACCTTTTCATTACACCATCCACCTTCCCTCAGGGCAAGATCTTCCCCCAAGTCCCTTTCCCAGCCTCTTTATCACACCAACAACTCAGCAATTAGCTGGCCCTGCCCTGGGTCTCGCCAAGATCATCTGCCTGGGCTCCAGAGAGGGAGGGCCCTGGGAGAGACAGGTGTTTCTCCAACACTGCAGACACCTACTTTGTACCTACTTGGAGTGAGCCATTGTCTTAGGATGAGGTGTCCCAGCTCTGCCTCCTGTCTAAAGCTACCTCCCTTGCCTTCCTTACCTCCTTACCCTAGCCAGGACTGCCAGCTAGCTCTCTCTCTCCCTCCGTCTCTCACTTCTTGCTCTCCTGGGTCTCCCCTGTCTCTGGTTGTGCCTGAGGGAAGTTAAGTTGTGGGTGAGGGGCCTCCTGTCCTAGGGGAGTCTCTGAGGCCAGAGGCAACTTATCTCCATGGTGACCAAAGAGGTTTGAGACACTCCCAGGAGGACCAAGGTGCCAGCTTCCTTTTTGGTTCCATCTATAAACTCCCCAAAGCCCTGGGGTACCCCCAAAGTGAAAAGACAATCTGAACAGTTTGGAGAAGCAGGATGTGGGGAGGTCATATCTAGTTATGACTTCTTTCTCCTGAGAAGACAGGCTCTGTCAGGTGACCTCCAGAAACTCCCAGCTCTTTCTCTTCCATTTCTGCCTGGCAACCATTGCTTCTTCCTTTCCTTCCAGTTTGCTGATCCCTTTATTCCTCCAAGGTCTGAAGGCTTGTCCCTCACTGGGCACCGACTCAACCCATCCATGGGACCATACTGAGCCTCCCAGCCTTTGAGTATCACCAACCCAAACTACCAGTTGTCATCATCCGAGCAGATAGGCCAAGTTTCTACCGCAGGCTCCGCATGGTACTCGGCTTTGATGGAAAAATGGTTGCCAAGTGAGATGAATCTTAAGTACCAAGTGAGAAGGGATATAGGATGCTTTTCCCTATGTGTACTGCAAAACTATTAACTTTCTTCTCTCTCTCTCTCTCTCTCTCTCTCTCTCTCTCTCTCTCTCTCTGTGTGTCTCTCTCTTTGAGACAAGGTCTCATTATGTAGCCTTGAATGCCGGCCTGGAGCTTGCTATGTATACCTGGCTGGCCTCGAACTCATAGAGATCCACTGCCTTTGCCTTCCTAGAGCTGGAATTAACTTGCGCTACCACATAAGATTCTGTGGAATTTGTATTACTGCTATTCTTCCCCATTTCGGGAAGCCTTGATAGGTGCAAGGTACCATATGTGAATTCACTCAGGGCTCATAACTTTGTGACACGGGCCAGTTTATTATAGTTATTTCACATAAGTGAAAACCAGCCATTGCTGGAGTCAGAATTTAAGCACATAGCACCAGGGAGTCTGAGTTCCAGAGTCTGCCATTATCTACTATACAATTAAAAGATGATTTCATGATTAAGTTAGCAAGAGACTAGCTATCATATTAGCCTATAAAAGGTTCTGCAAAACCCTGTAACAAAGGCTGAACTTGTTAAACTTGTATAACTGAGTTACCCACATTTGTTTGACTTTAATGCCTCCTCCCACTTTTAGGATATAATATGGGGGGAACTAGGAATGGGCTTCTGAGAGAATAGGAACGCAGAGCCAGCTTGTCAGTGGTGGGGAGGATTTGGGCAGAAGGGGACCATTTTGGTTGGAATGGAGGATATAGGAGAGAGTATGGTGAGTTTGGACACCTTGCTAAATGTCACTCGTGAAGAAAAGTCCCTTTCATCTGTTTCTGGGAGGAAGTGAAGTTTAGAAAGAGCACTTGCCCTGCTTAACCTGTGTAAAGCCTTAGCTCAATCCCCATTTGTATTGGGGGGTGGGGTGGGGATGGGGGGAGCATTGAGCACTATGATGACAGTGAGAATGTCGGGTGGATGGGTTTGGCTGAATTTAAGGAGAAAGGGCCAGTAATAGCCAAGATCTGAATTGCTAGGGAGTGGGGTTGCGAATGAGGGAGAAACTCCCAGGATTCCCCGGGTGGGTATCAGCTTTCAGAGTGTGGGTGACGGGACGGTAATGAGCTCACTGCCTGTGTGAAAGACAATCGATGAAAAATAATTTCATTTCAGACATGTTGGATCGGGAGGGTCTGTAGAGGCAGGTAGCCCGTAAAATGCTTAGCAAGGTCTCAGGACCTTCAGGACTGGAGATGGATCGATTTGGGACCTGGTCTTTTAGGATTTGATAGAACTGCCTAAGCAGTTAAAGTTGAGAATAACCACCCAGCTTTTCACTGGAAACAAAACAACACAAAACAAACAAACAAAGCCCAAGGGACTTGCCCACATACAGGACCGAAGGATTTGATCACCAGGTTCTTCAGAGAAGGGGTTCCCTGTGCCTTTGAGGACCGTCCCCGAGCCTGTTTATCCCAATGCCAGGTGGGCCTTGCTCCTGTATAATCTGCTAGCCCCAAAGGTGCAGGTCAGTTTTAGAGACCTTGTTCCTTACCCAGGCCTTGCATCATTTGGGTTCTTGAAAATGTTGAGGTAGCAGTGGGCTGCCTTCCTATTACTGCAAGGCTCCTTGTCCTGAGACCCCCCAACTCTGACTCCAAGCTCCAGACATTAATAGGGGGTTCCAGAAGGACTGGGGAGTGAGAATGTGGGCTCACAAACTCGAGATTGTCTCTTGAATATTTCCTTGACCTCTTATGAAAGGGCCACAGAGCTGAGACAAGGCACTTCTGTCCTGAAGGATTAGCCTGTTGACTCATCAACAGGACCTGGGCCTTGTTGCTCCACTAGCCTCTAGTGGCCCAGGATCTGTGCCCTCCCCAACTCCTGATTTCTGGTTGGCAGGGAAAACCAATGGAGGTCCCAGGTGGGTGGCTTGATGGCTATGCCAAGTGCCAGGCTGAGGTTGCCAGGCTCCTGGTCTGATCATTAACCCGTGGCAGGCAGGCAGGACTTGCTGGCAGGAAACAGCCTGTCACCATTCTGTTCTCCAGATGCCAGCACCCCGTCTCCATTTGTCTGGTTCCACGGAGCAGGAGGTCCCTCCTAGGTCATTTCATTTCCTAAAGGGGTCTCCATGGAGAAGAGCCTTCCCAATTCCTTGGTGGGTGTCACATATTCTACCGGGCAGGGTCTTGCCCTCTAAAGCCACTTTCCTGACCTGGAGTACCTACCGAGAGGTTCCGATTCTGTTCTCTGACACCACAGCTCTGACTTCTTACCAGGTTCCCTCTCCTCTCCCCATCTGCTCCCACACCCAGGCCTCTTATGAAGGGGTTTGTTAGGGTGGCTGAGGGCTCAGTAGGATGAGGCTCTTTGAGGCCTCAGCACTACAGACGTGATCTGAGAAGCAAGCTGCAAGAGGTTGGTCCCTTTTTGGATGGAGGCAATGGCAAGTTTCAGAGCAGTGAGACTGGGTGTGGAGCCCAAGCCTAGAAGGTACACTTAGACTCTTGTGTGCAGAGGAGCACTTTGGGAATTAGGAGGCCTCTGCTTTCACGATGCTGTTTGAGACGCTTGAGGCCCGTGCTGGTGTTTAGAGGCCAGGCTGGCATTTGGAGTTGGCTGACACCGTGCTGCTCTGCTCTTGGGCTCTACTCTCTCCTGGCGCTTCTTCTGGAAAGGCAGGGGAGGCCATGCCTGTTTTGGGAAGCTGGGCCAGGGCCAGAAGAGCTGTGCTGAAATGGTTTACGGTTGGGGATGGCGGTCTGGGGACGGTGATAACTGTGGGACCTATGCTGTGTTGGGACTTTGTGTGGACTTGGCTGTCCCGGGAGCTAGCCTTCAATCTCGAGGCATCTCTGCTAGAGATTGTGCTTTCTTGGGGCCTATGCTGTACTAAGGGGCCGGGCCTCTTCTTGGCTGCTGCTGAGGCCTGGGGGGGTCCTGTTGGGCTTGGGGACTGGTGTGGTGCTGGGCCCCATGGAGAAGGCTAGCCAGCCAAGAGTGACACTCTCTCTCCCTACAGTTACCTCACCGCCGTGTCACCTTCTCGGCCACCAGTCAGGCCCAGGAGCTGCAGGATCCATCACAACACAGTTATTATGACAGTGGCCTGGAGGAATCGGAAACGCCCTCTAGCAAGTCATCCTCCGGCCCCCGACTTGGTCCCCTGGCTCTTCCGGAGGACCACTATGAGCGTACCACCCCTGACGGCAGCATAGGTGAAATGGAGCACCCCGAGAACGGTGAGGAGCGTCCGCAGGCTGAGGCACCCCAGGAATGAGTAAAAATCCAAGAGGGGTGGTGATGCTTTAAAATGATCCTCTATGAAGTCTTGAATGCTGTCTGTATGTCCGGTAGCAAGCACCATGCTTTAAGATATATGTCTGCTCCTTTACTCCTTACCTGAGAAGTCACCTTATGGTCGGTCTGGGAAACAGACTAGAGAGAGGGCGTGGTTTCTGCAACTTGCCCAAAGTTACACGCCTAGACAGTGACAGACCTGAAAGGCCCCTGACTCTAGGGCCTTTGGGTTCAGCCATCACCTTACACAGCCTTCCTGGCCACCGGGATCCTGAGAATGGTGACCAGGAGGCTCAGATAATGGCAAGGAGGCAGGAAGGGGGATGGTGGTCCCCAAATGAGTGAGAGGATTTGACATGAGAGCGTGATATTCTCATGATAGTACACCCAGATGCTCTGAGGAACTCAGGGAAGAATAAACTCTCCCCATCCCCCAGGAGAAGAGCGGGAGAAGGTTTGGTTAAGGAAGGGGAGAGGAAGTCTGGGAGGGTGGGCCTGTCTAGGAGGGGTTTGAAGGGAGGAGCTGGAGGAGAGGTGAGTGTGGGAAAGGATGGTGAGCTATATATTGTGAGAGTGTGCTGGTGCTGCACACGTGTGTGTGTGTGTGTGTGCGCGCGCGCGCGTGTGTGTGTGTGTGTGTGTGTGTGTGTGTGTGTATGTGTATGTGTGTCACGCGCTCGAACAGGTATCCGTGGCAGCCTGTGGCAGACACTCTAAATAAGCCAGCCCTTGGGATAGAAAGACTGACTTAAAGCTGTCCTTGAGTCTCAGACCTCTCTCAGTCCAAAGTCTCCCTCCTCTGAAAAGATGAGAAGTCCCAGACTTGACCCTGAGTCATAGGGCTCTAACCTCCCAGGCCCTGGGCCCAGAGCACCCTCTGCCCCCTCTCCTGCCACTCCATGCGTGACCTCATACCAGTCTCGTCCTTTTTGTGCCCGCGCAGAGCCGGCTGGCCGGAGCAGGCCCTGAGGCAGAGTGCCAGGTAGGTGGGAGCTGCTCTGGGGTCTGGGGTCTAGGGGACTCGCCCCAGCACCCAGCCCCGCCCACCCAGTGCTCTGTTCCATACGGGGGTCCCCCAAGCCTGAACTCCAGAGCTTTGGCACTTTGAAGGTTAACAAGACTAGCCCCTCCTCACCTTACACTGGCAGGAGGCCAAGCTAGGGTGGGTGAGCCCCTGCCCCGGGGCAGAGCTTCTCAGTCATGTCCCCGAGGGGGGTCACCGCCTGGTGCTGTCCCCAAGTGAGGGCGGCCCAGGGGCAGCTGTGACAGGAAGTGCTCATGGCCCAGCCGTTCCCATGGAGACTCTCGCTGCCCAGCAACCACACTGGCTACTGCTGATGTCAGGCGGCCAACTCCTGTTCCCGTGGGTGTTCTGGGCAGGGAGCTGGGGGCAAGGACAGGGTGGTGGCTGGTGAGGGGCTGGTGTGAGGTGGGCAGGGGCTGCATGAGTATGCTTGTTGTTGTGTGTCTGTGTGTGTGTGTGTGTGTGTGCTTATGTGTGACCAGCCCACATAGATGTTCGTCTCCTCCCCATCTCCCCTTGGCTTTAAAGTAAAACATTGCTCTGCTAGGGTGGGGAGGGGTTCTGAGGAAGCTGGGAGCATGTGAGGCTTGAGGGGACTTGGAAGGTATGTGCAGTCTTTGGGGACAGGTGTCTGATGGAGTAGATTTGTATAACCACGGCTGTGTGTGTGTGTGTGTGTGTGTGTGTGTGTGTGTGTGTAGGGGTGGGGGAGGGGCTCTAAATGACAATGGGGTTTCCTTAGCCCTATCTGAAGGTGGCATTCCATGATTGAACCTGTCTGGAGACAGGTGAGGGTTTGTAGATGAGCTGTTTGCGTACCTGTCTGAAGGCAGATTCGGTGTGTGAGAGAGAAGAGTGCTGTAGGGGTGAAGCTGAAAGAACTGTACCTACTTTAGGGGGCTTGGGGGGGGGGGCTGTCCTAGAGGGTAGCGGGAATAGTGACAGTGGGCCACAGGTGGGTAAGGAAGGCTGTGCTTGCCTGAACGGCGTGTGCTTCTGAGCTCGCACCAATGTGTATGATAACGAGAGACCATAGAGCAGAGCTTTTTTGAGGTTGCCATCCCTGACGGCTGTTCTTGCTCTTCTGCAGACCTCCGCCCTTTGCCCGACGTCGCCATGACGGGCACATGTACCCGGGAGTGCAGCGAGTTTGGTCACTCTGACACATGCTGGATGCCTGGCCAGTCGTCTCCCAGCCGCCGGACCAAGAGCAGCGCCCTCAAACTCTCCACCTTCGTGCCTTACCAGGACCGAGGAGGGCAGGAGCCTGCGGGCGCCGGAAGCCCCAGCCCCCCGGAAGACCGGAACACCAAAACGGCCCCCGTGCGCCTCCTGCCCTCCTACAGTGCCTTCTCCCACAGTAGCCATGACTCCTGCAAGGACTCGGCCACCTTGGAGGAAATTCCCTTGACCCAGACCTCGGACTTCCCACCCACAGCCACACCGGCATCTGCCCAGACCGCCGCCAAGCGTGAGATCTACCTGTGAGCCCCCTTCTGGCCGGCGGCCACCCCTCCCCCAGTCGCCGGCCAGCTCCCAACCGGGTCTATTCCAGGGCCCCACTCCTTCCCTCCGGCGTGGACTCTGTGGCCAGGGCCCGATCGGCGGGAGTACTGGCTTCAAGACCACGTTGGCCCTTGCCCCCATGCAGGGTCCAAGTCCCTTCCCCTATTCCTACCCCTTAGCTCCAAGGAGCCCCTTCTTCCCCCTCTATGGGGCTCCACCCAGCGGATGCCCTTGAGGGCTCCTCTGCAATGACTGGGCTCCCTTCCATCTACTTCTAGGGAGCACCCCCTTACTTTGGGCAGATGGTGGAGTCAAGAGTGGGCAGCACACTTTAACTCATTGTTTCCTGCATGGCTGACCAGGGCAGTGTAGCCTTGCAGCTGGGTAAACTAGGGGACATTCCCTGGGAATGCTCAAAGGAAACTTTCCACCACCGGGGGCTCTCTGAAGGGCTGTTGTTACCAAAGGTGGGGTGGGGATTGGGGTGAGAGTGCTGCGAAGGCCCTCTTCCAGTACTGCTCCTGGGCTGGCCCACCTGCCTGTCACAGGCTCATGCCTGATCCCATCTGGGCACCCCCTTTCCCTGCTGGTCTTGCGGTGTCTGTATATAAGGACCTTGGAATGATGTCCCCCATTTCTGCCTGATTTGCAACTTTTCTTGTTGATGTTGTGTTGTCTTGGGGGGCCCCTCTGAGGGGGACCTGCCCTGTGCCCCTCCTCCCTGCCGCAGTGCCCCCCCCCAGGCCTCTATTGTTCCATGTTGTAAATACCCCCGGGGCCTTGGTGGGATTGGGGGTGCAGGCCAAGGAAACAAAGGGTGGGTGGGGGTGGGGACAGGGGTAACATTCGCCTATCAGCAGAGCTGGGCTTTTATTTAATTTTTTTTCTTAAAAAAAAATACAAATCTCTATTTTTTTGGAACTGTTGCGCTGTGCCCTGGGGGGGATCCCCGCTCAGACTGGCCTCCCACACCCAGATGAGCATCACAAGAGGGGCCCTGAGGCTGTTGGGGGGGAGCAGCTGGACAGGGATGGGATGACTGTGCCTCTGGCCTGGTTGGGTAAGTTGGGAGCAGGAATGTTTGCTCAGGGGGTGGCTGGTTGCTGCCTCCTGTGTGGGGGGACCTTGTCTCCTGTATGGAGGGACCTTGCCTCCTCCCTGCCCTCCAACCCCCAGCCCCTGCCATGACTGACCCGTCAGCCTGTAAAACCACCATTGCCTTGATCTCAGGGGGTGGGAAGGGCTGCCTCAGGGCACCCTGGGCTCCAGGCCCCTTCTTCCAGTTGGGCTTCCCTTCATCAGGGTCAGGGGTCCCATGGGGAGGGGGTGGAGAGGTTAGGGGACAGAGAAGCCCAGTCAGCCATGATGAGGTGGGGGTGTTTCTTCACCTCAGGGGGGGGCAAGGTGTGAGGGGTATCCTGCAGAGCGCCCCCCATCTCCCACTGTGGCCATCTCATAGCCTCAGCCTCTCTTCCTTCCAGAAGCCCCCACTGCCTTGGCCCCTACCTCTCCAGCTCCTTAAGGGCCCAGGCTGGGAGGCTGGAGACTCAGGGTATGGCTCCCACTTGACTTAGTCTAAGCTTGGGGAGGGTGGCCCATTGTGGAAGGGGCAGACAGGCTGCTGGGCTGTCTGGTGCCTTCAGGAGCTATGCTACTGGAGTCATGACTCCTGTAACCCCAGAGACCCCACTCCCACCCCAAAAAAGCCAGGGGCTGTAGAATCACCCTGTTCTCTGCCTCCTTACCCCCCCACTTGTGTTTGGGGTAACAGTGTTGGGAAGGGGTGCACTGTTAGGGTGGTGGCCCTGGCTTCTACAGCCCTTCTATGGAGGGCAGTGGGTAGGGGTGGCTACGGTGACAACAGCCAGGTCTAGGGGTTGGCCAAAGGCTCCCATCCCTGGGGGGAGGCTCAGAAAATGGGCCAGGGGGCTTGTTAAAGACACAGCCCCTTTCCCCTGCACAAATGGGGCAGGTGCAATAGTGGCAGAGCTGGTAGCATGAGGTGGCCGGCTAGTGGGGCAGTGGCCTGGAGGGCTGTCCTGGGTCCTGAAGGCTGGGATGTGGACAATAGATTGTAAGAGGCCCATCTGCTCAACGGAGAGGGTAACCCAGCCGAGAGGCGTCCCTGGGGTCAGTAGACTCCCACCGGGAGCCCCTGGTGGCTTGGGTACCCTGACCTGGCCTTGGGGACTCCTGAGCACTGAGCAGGAGGGCAGAGGAACATTTTGCACAATGGAGAAGCCAGAAGGAAGGGAGTAGCCTAGGTGGCTGGAAGGGCTTAGAAGCACAGAGCAGAAGTCCTTCCAGAGGCAAAGGCAGAGCCCTGACCCCCTGGTTGGGGTAAGGGCACTGAGTCTGTCACCACCTGGGCACTCAAGAGGTGAAACCAAAGGTGGGCAGGGGGGTGGGTGACAGACAGCACTAGGGACTAGCTTTGTTGGTCCTAGGTCTGTGAGACCCCTCCCCGATGCCTTGTGTCGCGTACAGTTTTATGTACCAATAGGCGACATTTGGCCAGAGGAGACCCCCCTCAAACCCAGCCTGACCCAGTCAGTGTCTTCCTAGAAGGGACCAAGTTGGTCCCCATCTCTACTTCAGAGCATGTCTGTTAGTAGGGGAAGGGTATGTGGGGACATATTTCCTAGGGTCCCGGAAGAAGCATCTCTCACATCAGGAGGGGAGCTGTTTCTAGGCATCCTGAACCTGGGGGAACCTCCCTACTCCTTATGTCTCCCCTTGGGAGTCTCTGGGGACATGGTTTCCCACCGGGGACCATGGGAACATGTCTCCCTTCCCTACCCAGGCTCTCTGGGGAGCCTGTTTGCCTCCCGGGGTTCCTGGGAGTACCTAAGACAAGTCAGTCTTGGGCCGGCTCTCTTTCCAGGCAAGAGCTGTCTCTGAAGCGCTCTGGAAGAGACGTCTCTGACCCCCATCTCTCCGATGGGAGTGTCTGCCCTGCAGCACTTGGAACGAGGCTGAGCATCTCTGAATTGTCTTTTCTCCTAGGGGCTCTAGGATACCACTCTCTCCAGAGCGCGGCCCCCTGGAGCCATTTTTTCCCTAGGTGGGGGCTGTCCCCAGCGTTGGGAGGGCTTGTGTTGACCATGAGAAAGTCTCTTAGGGGGAGTTATCTCCTTGTGAGACTTCTCTGGGAGAGGGGGGCGTCTCGCCCAAGGGGGTTCCAGGGCGGGTATGTCTGCCCATGGGGAGGGGAGACTGTGTCTCCTCGGGTTATCTGAGTGGGGAGGGGGGCCGTGTCTCTCTCGTGTGTCGGGTGGGAGGGTTGGGGAGGGGGGTTTGGGCGCGTCGGGTGCCCACTTCGGGGTCGTGTTTCTCTCGGTTCGTGCCACTTCCCACCGCCTCGCTCCTCCCGGGAAGGGCCCCGCCCCCACACCATCCCCACCCCCCGGCGCTGCGAGCACAATCCCGTTGATTTGTAACGATTTCCGTCTTTTCTGTCTTTCTCTTTCTCTGACCTCCCTCCCCTCGCCGCGAGCATGCGCAGGCACCGCCCCTACCCCCCTCCGGTTCGGTTCGTTTCCGGTTTGTTTGCTGAGCTGTCAATGAAAGACCCGTGTAATTATTCCCGAGCTTTACAATAAAAGTGTGAAAACCGGACCCCACTCCGCTTCTTCCAGTCCCTCGGGTCTACAGCCCTGGGAGAATATAGAGCTATTCTTGGGTGGATGCCTTGGGCTAGGGGGACGAGTGAGAGAGACCCACACTGGGATGAATGGTGCCCTCCGGGGTTGAAGGCAGGGGGCGGAGGGTAAGACACCTGGTTTGTGCACCATAAAGTGATGTCTATCTGCTCCGGCACTCCACCCCCGAGCTCAGGTGCAGGTCAGGGACGGAGGGCCTCTCTGGGAGGACGATGCTGAATTACCTTCTTCAGTGGGGAGCCCTACAGGGATTTGAGGGTGGGAACTGGGGCCCTTGTGTCGTTCCCTGGTGTATCACTTCCCGCTCCTTTGGCAATGAGTAGGCATTGCGGAACTGGGGGGGGGGGTGTAGGGGCGGGAAGCATCTGTGTGTCTGGCGCTTCCTCCCACGCTCAAGAACGAGGGTTGGAAGTTGATTTTGGGGAAGGGGACCGATAAGGTCTCTGTCCTGAGCTCCGACTGCGTTCTCCTCCCCTTTCCCTAAAGGAGCGGCCTGGCCTCCTCTGTCCAGCTCCCGGGTAAACACGGGCTTGAGAGAGGTCGAAGAACTGATACTTGATCCGCCAGTTCCCGGCCCCGCCTTCGCGGACGCGCCTCCTCTCCCAGCCCGGCTTGTTTCCGCTCCGCCTACGCGCTCCCTGCGGGGCCGGTGCGTTCTGGGCTCGGACTCCGGGTCCATCCAGCCTCTGGGATTAGCCGAGCACAGGGACTAATCCTGGATGAGCCACGGTGTAAACCCGGATTGACTATGGGAAGGCAGGGGGTCGGGGGGGGGGGCGAGGGCCTCGGTCGCTTGCTCCCCTTCAATCCATTCCTACATGCACGGCATGATGGAGTCTAGACTTTCCAGGTCTCTGGTACTTTTGAAATGACCTGTAGCTAGCCCTGTATTGAAGGATGAGAATGGATGGGAGGAAGCTAGAGAGGACGTCATGAAGACACAGCTGGATCATGCACTCCTAAATGTGGCACATTGGTATAAGTGGGAGAAGAGATGAGGGAAGCAAAGTTCTTGGCAGCCTTGAGTCCACAGGATTAGGTCAGCTCCCTGGCCGAGTCTGCAAGCCATTCAGTCCCGCTGTACCCCAGGTACACACTTACAAGCCCTCCACTCTACCAGTGGCCATAGTGATGGTTCCTCCAGTCTTCAGATCTCATTGAATGAGGAGGCAGTGTGGAGGGTCCATGCCCTTCCCACCCTCATTTGATGAGACAGTGGAGGATGGGAAGGCCCTCCCTCCAGTTAAGACCAAGCCAAGGGGGGAAAATGTCAATGGTTAAGGAAGTTGAAGGAGATGGGGAGTGACCATCCTGACCCAGGTTCACTTACTAATTCTACAAACATCTCCTGGGCCTCTCCCTCTTACCAGTCAAGAACCAGATACTGGGACACCCCAAGAATGACGCATGATCTCTATGAGAAATAAAGACAGGTAAACAATGAACACATCTTGTGTTCAGCAGAGACTTGAGCCTGAAATTCTGGCTCAAGAAGCAAAGGGCTTGCCTCCTCCAGAGGCAGGAAGGCTTTCCCAAATGGGTGGTAAATGACTGAAAGCTCATAGAGAGAGGGATGGGCCTCTGCCCTGCAGGCACAGGAAATCCAGTGTATGAGCCCCTGGAGGTGGGGTGGTCTGGAAAATCAAGAGTGGTGGAGCAGAAATACAAGCCAGGACTAAAAGGACTTGCTCCTCCATCTAAGAACTGGTGGGAGCAGAGGGCCATTGGAGGAGTCCATGCCTCTGAGAGGAAAGGTCAGATTTACATTTTTTATAGATTCTGTATTCCTTCCTTCCCTGCCTCAACTTTCTCAGGGGATGTCTGGGCTGGGAGTAGAAACACACACAGGCAGAAAGACAGGAAGAGGAACCAGGTTTATTTCAGGTTGGTTAAGATAGTCCTTCTGTCACTTGTGAACTTAATAATAACAACAGAAAGTTGTCTAATACAATTCCTGGTGACCTGGTTTGGGCAGCTGACAGCCTCAGTTTCTTCATCTATAAAATGGGCTTGGTAATAGAGTGACTGTCAGGGTCAGTGAAGTCTTTGTCTGCTTTTATTTTATAGTGGGGAAGGCCCTGTGCCAGGCGCCGACTTCTGGGCACTGAGTTAGGCAGCGTCCTTACTCTGTCCCCTGGAACTTACATTCCAACTGAGAAGACAGACGAGACAAACAAACAAACAAACAAACAAATGAGATAATTATAGATTGTGTTTAAGTGCTGGGAAGGAAACCGTGGGACAGGAAGAAAGACAGATGGAGGTGGTGCAGGGGAAGGGGCTGGCTGTTTTAGTCAGCATAGCCAGGAAGTTTTGTTGTGGTTGTGGCTGAGCATCTCCAAGCTTTGGCCCGTATAGGGAGAACCTTCAAGGTGCCAGGAGGAGCTGCAGCTGCAAAAGGTCTAAGGTGGGAGATAGCCTTTCTCATGCATCCCAGGAAGATGCTACGCTTCATGAAGGCAGGTACCGTGAGCTCTCTAAATACAGGGGAAATGAATGGAAGAGAACACTGTCCAGCTTGCTGACACCCTCCCCCCCGCCCCCCCTCCGACATTCACTGGAATGGTATTGGGGAGCCCTTGGTCTTTTTTATCAGTCAGCCCATCTGCTCAGCTGTTACACAACTGCCTCCCCCAAATCTAGGGGGAGTTGACTCTAGATCAGTTGAGCACAGTCCATTTCTAATCTTTTCCTGGACTTCTTCTCCTTAGGCTGCAGGGGCAACTTTGGTCCCTCCAGAATCAGCCTGTCCAATGCCTAGACTAGATAGACTTGAATATCTGACCCTAGGGGACAGTGTTCCCAGAGGAAAATATCTATTATTTAAAGGGTTAGGCCCTCCAGAGTGTCCCCCCCCCCAGTACAGTCATACTTAGGGGAGATGACCTGGATCCCTGTCTAATTTCCCCTTGAAGAATGTTTCCTACACACTGATGCATTTCCCACAGAGCCACCCACCCTCCCCTACTGCAAAGTGCATACAGCTCCTCGCACACACTCACCATCCAGCTGCACACTGCGTCTCCATGGCAACTAGGAGGCCTGGTCCATGGATGTTAGAAATAAGTGCCAGAGGAAGAAGAGAGAAGGTGTGGGAAGAGAATGAGAAGAGAAACGTCAGGGGGGGGGGAAGGTTTTAGAAGATGGCTTCTCGGGGAGACCCCTACCCTTGCTTTGTATCCACTTGCCAGGAAGATTCAGTGGACTCAGGCCCTGAGAAAGAGGGGTTGGGGTAGAAGGCTGAGCGTGGACTAGGATTGGGGGGCGGGGGGCAAGTAGTGCTGCTCCTGGGCCCTGAGAAAGGAATAGAAAACGGGGGTGGGGGACTTGAATGACAGTATGGAGTCTTGGGATGAGAGTATTCCTTCTGGGTAGATGGCAGATAAGGCGGCTAGGTTGGGGTGAGAGACTTGGGGGATCCACTTTTCCTTATTCCTGACCTAATTGGCTATTCAAGCTGAAACCACCTCTTAGTCACTTAGTCTAATTAGAATTGTTCTCCAGAAGATGTTGGGGGAGGGGAAGGAAATAATGGGGGAGGGGAGGGTGGAGTCAGAAGGGGTGGGGGTGGGACTTCTGGATGAGAGCCTCTATGGGAGTCCAGGTTGGGAGTCACCCCACCTCTGTCCTTCCTGCTGTGATTGCGCACCCTCTTCCTGTTTCCTTCTCCACCCTGTGCCTCCCTCCCATCTCCATCTCCCAGTGTCTGTTTACTTCTCCTTCTCTCCGGATCTGTCTTAGCTCCCTGAGACTAGCCCTTTCCATCTTTTCCTTCCTTAAGGTCTCTCGGCTTTGTCTCCCAGTTACAGGATTTTTTGGTTTCCTTGGGGTTTTTTTGTTTTTGTTTTGGTTTGGTTTGGTTTGGTTTGGTTTGGTTTGGTTTGGTTTGGTTTTTCGAGACAGGTTTCTCTGTATAGCCCTGGCTGTACTGGAACTCACTTTGTAGACCAGGCTGGCCTCGAACTCAGAAATCCGCCTGCTCTGCCTCCCATGTGCTGCCACCACGCCCGGCTTACAGGTTTTATTTAATGGACAGATAAAGCACCGGGGAAATCATAACTGGGAGCTGGTCTGCTGGGACGCAGAGAAAGAGATGGATCTTGAGGGGACAGAGCGGAAGCTGGCCCGACAGAACTGGTAGGGACAACAGACAGAAGGACCAAAATGGACTGACTTTCCCCTTTGTAAGCCTTCTCACCTCTAGGGAGGTCATCAAGGAGAACAGGCTTCTGAGAGCTCAGCTTGGCGCTGGACTGTCTGTCTGGTAGCCTTGGGGGAGTTACTTAACCTCTCTGAGTATTGGTTTCCCTAGCTGAAACGGGGATAATAAAGCTGAAATTTGTCTTGTGGATTTAAGGTGCTAATGCATACAAACTGCTAAGTAAAGGCTCAGTAAGAGCTGGATAAATGGTAGCTTTAAGCCGGGCATGGTGAAACATGCTTATGATGGCAGCCCTTGGGAGGCTGAGGCAGGAGGATTGACATAAGTTCAGAACAACTACAGGGTTACATAGTGATTTCAAGACTAGTCTAGCTGGGCAGTGGTGATGCACACCTTTGATCCCAGCACTTGGGAGGCAGAGGCAGGCGGATTTCTGAGTTCGAGGCCA